>NC_142129.1:31833750-32155000 GCF_024610735.1 Ursus americanus
TCTGATTAAAGCTCTCCAAGACCAAATTCCTGAGACTGGTGTACAAGGCCCCCAGGACACAGTTCCATGGGTTCATTCCTCCCTCCACACTCAGTGTCCCCCAACTGTACTCTGGTTCTATCAAGATGCATGTGGTTCCCTGTACTAACCAACTAGTTTCATGTCCTGTGTTTCTGCTTAGTTTCTTTTGTCCAGAATACCGTTCCCATTTTTACTCATCCTTCAGGCTGTCCACTTTTAGAGAAAGCCCTTCCTGAACTGCTGCAGAAAGCCAAAAGCCCTCAACTGGGCTTCCACAGAGCCCTAAGAATACCTTTATCCCAATACTCGCTGTTGTATACTGAAAGGGTCTCTTTCTGTCTGTTTTCCTCCAACCCAGCCCATAAGTTATTTGTGGGAAGGGATGATAACATTTTCATTTTGTACCCACCCTGACCCCAACAGAGTGAACAGTGTCTGGTACAGAGTCACGTTTTGGGATGTGAAAGGCACATAGAAACTAGAATCGCCTCCCATTGCCATTTCTGGAGCATGGAAGCAATATGCCTGAACTCCAGCCTGTCTCAGGCCATCTGTTTTCTTCCACAGAATACTCCAACTTTTGTTGATTGGGTCATGAAGAACAACCACCATATTTACAGATAACCACTTCTATAATTTTTTTCTTGTAACCACTTTTGTCATCATCAAAATTCACATGGATGACTTTTCATAGCCATCATGGTTCCCCATCTTAATTACACTGTTTCATCTTATTTCCGTAGTAGTCACTCCCTGACAAGAACTGACTCTAAGAACACATTTATCTTACATCACACTCTCTAGCAGTATTCTCCACCTCAAAAGGAAGTAGAAATGAGCTAATATTTACTGAATGGCTAATTTACACCAGACGCTATGTTACACACTTTATATTTATCCCACTTAATTTTCTCAATAATCCAGTTACCATTTATTCAACAATCTCCTGCTTCATCAGACCAACCTAACCTTCTTTCTACTTTATTGGCAGCTCCAACGTTCTTAATCAAAAAAATTCCTCCAAAGCCATCAATTTCACTCTTGTCACCACTGGAATTCCACAATGGATCACTTGTACCTCCTTTCAAGGTTATTTCCTTACATCAGGCAGACGGAGATCGATTCCTATGCTCTCTCTTTTCACTCCCATAGAAATGGCTCTTTCATTTTCTATTAGAGCACCAACTACATTCTCTATTGATGTGTTTCCTTCCCTTACTGGTCCATGAACCTCTCAAGTATAAGGATCTTATTCTATTCATATATTTACAAAATGCAGCAAGTCTCAAATGTTTTCAAAATGAAGACTTCTTAACTTTTTGAGTTCAAAAGTTTATTTGGGCACAAAAGGCCATATATTGAATGTCTGCATTTGTGTTAAATATCCAGAACGGGAAAATTTTAGAGACAGAAGGTAGATTAGTGGTTGTTTAGAGCCAGCTGTGTGTTCAGGGGCAGGGTAGGTATGAAGAAATGGACACTGATTGCTAATGACACTTCTTTTAGAGGAGAAGATGTGGTGATGGGTATACAGCCCTGTGAACATACTAAAAAAACACTAACTTACACACTTTAAAAATAATTTTGAGGTTGGTCATAGAATGAGAAAAGAATATGCTCTTCTTTCTCTTATCCTCTTTTCTTTCATTATTTTTAACAGCTTTATTGTGATATAATTCACATACCATACAATAATTCACTAAAACACAGATCACTATGACATGAAACCTTTAGAAAATGGACTGTGTGTTTTTCAGCTTGGTTTTCTCTCACTTAGCACAGTATTCATGTTAGTAAATGCTCATTTCATGAATAAGGGACCCACAGCTCTGAATTTATTATTAGTAATATAGCTATGCTCTGTTTGGATTAAATATACTTTTATTTGGTGGAATCAAATCACCATCTGTAAAATTATTTCTATGAGAAAAGGTATATTCAAAGCAAAAAAAGTAAAGCATACCAGAAACCTTCCAACACCTTTCAACCAATAAATAAAGCTATGATTTATCTTGCAAGACACTAACACTCCTACATCCCAGTCCCCACCTAGACAAATATCTGTGGTCTCTAAAAACACCCAGATTTTTTTTTTGTTTGTTTAATAATAAATCTCCTGAGAGTTTCAACCTCCAGGTTGTGAAATACTATTCTTGGAAGAAGAGCTTTTGAGGAATGAAGAATATCTTCTTCAAAATAAATCCAGTACCTTTTCAGGATGGTTTTTATTTTCATTATGCTTTCATGTATAGAAAATAAGAGAATGGAGGTCTACAAAACTCCTGTTGAAGGGGTCAGTGTATACACGGAGAGCCACTTGTACAAGCAGGCATCTCTCGTTTATAAGAATTGCAGCTTCTTTCTAACTGACAATTAGCCTTTTTCTATTTTTTCTTTTTTTTTTTTTTAAAGATTTTATTTATTTATTCGACAGAGATAGAGACAGCCAGCGAGAGAGGGAACACAAGCAGGGGGAGTGGGAGAGGAAGAAGCAGGCTCATAGCAGAGGAGCCTGATGTGGGGCTCGATCCCATAACGCCGGGATCACGCCCTGAGCCGAAGGCAGACGCTTAACCACTGTGCCACCCAGGCGCCCCGCCTTTTTCTATTTTTCATGCACTGTATTTAACTTTCATTTTATTACTACTACAGTTTTTTTCATAAAACGTGACTTAAAGGAATCCTTAGTGTCAGATGCCACCTATCAAAGATAGTGACTTTGTTTGTTTGTTTTTTAGAAAGAGGGCACAAGCAGGGGTGAAGGGGAGAGGGAGAGGAAGAGAGGGGCTGGACAGATCATGACCCTAAGATCATGACCTGAGTCAAAATCAAGAGTCAGATGCTAAACTGACTGAGCCATGTCCCAAAGACAGTGACTTTGAATCAAGATCACTATTCAGGCAATATTGTTGATAAACCTCATAATTATATATTTCCTGCCTAAACATTTACATCGATAATTATTGAACCCTCCACCATACGATTTATGTATTGAATAGCCCAAGATCTACATACTGGCTTCACTTGGAATACTTCACATATTTTCAGTTAATTAGCCTATTCCCTAATGTGATTATAACATGAGTCAATAGCATCATCTTCATTTTGCCTCTGTTTTAGAGAATGACAGTCACTAGAGGTCATATGGTTATATGTTCAAGCCAAAGGATAAAATATAGTCACAATATTATCTCTGATTCTCTACTGGCAGGTCAATGCTCATTCCATTAGGCTTTGGTGGTTATTAAAATTATTAAAATCCTCTCATGTAATTTGGAAGTATCTTTTAAAAAATGCATGCCATAATAATATCCATTGAGAACATGTGTCTCACTAATGACTCAATAAAATTCTCTCCATTTCATAAAGGGCTTTTATTGTAACTAAATCAGCCCATCATTTTAAAAATAAATTATACCTTCTCTATGTTTTGTAAGTCTCTTAAAGCAGGGGTCATATATTTTATTAGTTGATTTACTCAGAGTAGTTTGCCCATGTTGGAAACTTGATTAATATATGTAGACTGACTGATTGAACAGGGGGCTAATTATATACCTTAGATAGTTTGAAGATTTCATATGCATAATAAGTATGTCACACAGTTACTTACCTCCTCTAGCTGACATGCTTTGATGACACTCCTATATCTGTACTCATCATAGGAAACACCAAAGATGATGTTTTCTTTAATGGTGCCAGGCATGATCCAGGAAAACTGAGAGCAGAATGAAATTCTTCCACTGTGCTTAATCTTACCCTCTGAAGGCTCCAGTTCTCCCATAATCATCATTAGAAGTGAAGTCTGTAAATAAAACCATGGTTATTAAGTTAAATCATTTGATCAAATCACTCAGAATACACCTGCCTCCAACTATCATCCTAAGCAGAGGTATATGTTCTGATTTTAAAGGATTCTACATTAATTCATTTGATTCAAAATTTATTAAGCACTTTCTGTTCTGGATATGTTTCTGTGTACAAAAGAAAGAGGAATAAAAGAGACAATTACAGTGGAGTGTGATAAGAGCTATGGTAGAGGTTCACAGGGATGGAACACCTGATTCAAATCGTTGGGGTGGGTTTGGAGGACGTTAGGGAAAGATTAGAACCAGCTAACGTTCGTTGAGTACTCGGTCTATGCTGGGTGCTAGTCTCTGTGATTTAACTGCATTAATTTATTTAATCCTCATGATAACCCAACAAGATAGATTCAATATGATCTTCACCTAACAAAGAAGAGATCAGTTAAAAAGAGAGAGTCAGATAAGATTGCTTCCATGAGCACTTCTTGAAGAAACAAGGATAAAATCATCCAAGAGATTGAAGAAGATTCAGCAAAAGGACTATCAGTGAGCAAAGTCTTTATATAAAAGACTATGAACTAAAATTTAAACTTATGTGGGAATTAGAGTTGAAGAAGAGAATTTAAATATGTTATATGCCCTGACAAGAAGAAAAGTTTTAAGTAAAATACAAACAAAACAAAGGAAATGGGGTATAAAGAAAATTTACCAATTGCCTTATCAAGAAAAACCAGAAGTCAAGGATATCATTTAAACATAACACATTGGGTAACAGAAGTGTAAGCATATTTAACAATACAAAGATAAAGCATTAAGAAAGATAACACTACTGACTAAAATTGAGTAGAAGAAAAGGAGGCAACAGAGAAAGAAAAAAACTGATTTTATCGGAGCTCACACCAGGGAATAAAAAAAAAAAGAAAAACCCAAAGATTTCATGTAAAGTTATTATGAATATATCCTGTATGACAAAACACCTCCCTAACCTCTAAAAGTTGGAAGGCCCTTTGGCTCACACCTTGATCCCTTTCCCTTCTTACCATGCTCTGTCCTTTGGAATCCCACCTGGCCTCAAGTTTTTACACTGCCAGCCCCCAGGCCCTTGAAACCAGACCTGTATTTCCAACTAACATTTCAACTTGGATGCTGAATATGCATTATAAACTTAATGTTCTAAAATCTAGCTCCATCCAAACCAGTCCCTCCTATAATCTTCTCAGGTAATGGTACCTTCATGCTTCCAGTTACTCACCCTTGGACTTATCCTTGACTCTTCCATTTTTTTCATATGCCACCTTCAATCTAATTCTGTGGTATCTTTATTAGAAACATGTCCGGAATCTGACTACTACTTCCATCCCTACCTGGATTAACCAACATCATCATCTCCTGCCCAGTTAGCACAATAGCCTCCTAACTCATCTCCTTGCTTCTGCCCTTGTCTCTCTACAACATATTTCCAAAGTGGCCCCATCAAAACATAAGTCGAGGCATGTTACTTTTCTGCTTAAAACCTTCCAATGGCCTCTCATTTCCTCAGAAAGAAAAGCCTTATTCTTTACAAGCCCCTTCGTAAGGCCCTTGAGGCTCATTTAGAAGAGCCCAAGTAATGGTCTAGCCCACATTACTCCTCTGACAGCTCTACCCTCTGTGGCTGACTCTGTGCCAACCCCGCTGACCTCCTTGCTGTTCTGTGAACCTTACAGGCTTAGTGCCATTTCAAGGCTTTGCTCCACCCTCTCTCTGCAAGACTCTTCTGCAGTTTATCCACATGACCTTGTCCCTCACCTCCTTCAAGTCCCTGCTCAAATGTTACCTCTCAGTGAGGCTTTCTCTATCTCCCCTATTTGAAATTGTACCCCTATCACCAATCTTCTTCTCTCTGCTTTATCTTTATAGCATTTCCTATCAGGTGACATTCCATATACTTATTTTTTTGTTTGTCTCCCACTAGAATGTGAGCTCCTTGGATGGGGATGAGGATATGTTGTAGGTTTTGTTCACTACCATATCTTCAGGGCCTAGAATAATACTTGGCACAAACTGGTGAATCAATAAATTTGTTAAATGATATAATTCAATAATATGATACATTATATTAAATTATAAGGGCTCAATAACTTTAAAAATGAATTACTGTTACATAAGAAACAAACCAATGGAACAGAAATAAAACTACAAACCAGATCCAAATGCACAAACGAATTAGTATTCAATAAAGGTGGCATCTAAAATCAGTGGGGAGGGGCGCCTGGGTGGCACAGCGGTTAAGCGCCTGCCTTCGGCTCAGGGCATGATCCCGGCGTTGTGGGATCGAGCCCCACATCAGGCTCTTCTGCTATGGGCCTGCTTCTTTCTCTCCCACTCCCACTGCTTGTGTTCCCTCTCTCGCTGGCTGTCTCTATCTCTGTCAAATAATAAATAAAATATTTAAAATAAATAAATAAATAAAATAAAATCAGTGGGGAAAGATGGATTATTCAATAAATGGTGTTGGATGCTAGACAGCCATCCAAAGGGCAAACAAAGAAATTTTGTCCATACCTCATACTATATTCATGATGAATTCCAAATAGGTCAAAGAAAAAGTACAAAAATAAGACTTTAAAATCCTTAAAGAAAGCACTGGGAGATGCCTAAAGGGGAAAAAAACCAACTGTGGAGTAAGAAAGCCTTTCTATAACTCAAAAACCGAAAGTCATAAAATAAAATTTTTTTTATTAAAAAAAAAACCTGTGCCTAGAAAACAAAAGGAAGAAAGTGTCAAAGTGAAGTAAATATTTGCAACTTAGATCACACAAAAGAATAATTTATCTCTAAAGAAGTGATTCTAAAATCAAAAGCAAAAAGAAAGCAAACCCATTAAAAAATGTACCAAGTATGTGAACAATTATTTCACCAAAACTGAAAATAGAAGAGGCCTTTAAACATATGAAAAGATATCGTACTTTATTCATAATAAGAGAAATGCAAATTGAAAATACATGGCTATGCCATTACCCCCTACAGTAAGACTGGAAAAAATGTAAAAATTGGATAACATCATCTGCTGGTGATGCTATGGAGAAATCCACACTTTTATATAGATTATATGGTACACAGATAGATTAATGCAATCTTCAGGGACAGAAGCTCAATGAATACACAAATGCTATACCATTTCTAGGAAGCTATCCTACTGATACAGATATGCTAAATGGCATGTGTGCAAGGATATTCACCGTGTCATTTTTGTATCAGCAAAACCCTGGAAACAACCCAAGTATCAATCAATTGATGACTCATTACATTATATAACATCCACCTGTACAGTACAATACTATGTAGTTATTTAGATATATATATTCAAAAAATTAAGAGTGGCTACCTGGTTTGGGGGAGAGAATGGTGGAAAGAGGAAAACTGATCAGAGACAGAGTGAAAGGGAAATTTTTCAACTTTTTATATATTTTAATTTTCTAAAGTTTTTAATTGTCAGTTAAATTTTAATAAATAATAATATCAACTAAAATACATTAGGAAGAAGGCAGGATTAAGTAATAGACACCTTTGTGATATACATTTCAGTATATTTTATAATTTTTATTACATGAAGAAAAAAATCTAAAATATTTTATTTCTATGGAAAATCCTTTTGTATAAAAATTAAAGCTAGACGCAATATTTATTTTTAAATATTTTTAGAAGCATTATTTTGATATACAACAGCTCTATAAACCCAAACAATGGAAAAGATCTGACTACCTATGTTAAATATATATAATATTTACATTATTTATATTACATATTAATGTTAATATTTATTAATATAATACAAATATTAAAATATATAAAAATATATTATATAAAAATTATTTATCAATATTTTGGTATTTTGAGAGCTAGGACATTAAGTGAAACCATTACTGAATAAATCGTTGATAAAATGTTGATAAATGTTGATAAAACTTCACGGGCATTTGTATTTTATTTTAAATGTAAATAAAAGTAGGCACTAATAGCTTATTCTACACATTTGCTGCTCAGTTATTATAAGACCAAGCTAAAATTTAGTACCAGGGTAAGGTCAGGATGGATGACAGAAACTATGTGGTGTCAGGAGTTGTCAGCAAGGCCACAGAACTGCTTCAGCTGTGGTGGGGACAACAGAAGAAATGAAAATCCCTCCACCCAGGGGGAGATGCCACAAGCCAGCCTTAGGTCAAGGGTACCCAGTGGTTCAGACTCTTACACCAATCTTGCTTAATTAAAATAATTCACAGAAATTTCATAAACGAAAGACACTTAATGTAGATTAGAACCAAAAAAAACTACTTTCCCAAAGATGTTCAATTAAATAAATGTGTGTCAAGCACTAGGATAGTCCTTGGAATACAGGATAAAGAAGACATGGTTCCCTTACGGTCTAGACAATTATAACAGGAAAGAGCAATAAAATTAAACCTGACCTTAGTGTTTCAAGAAAATAATATGTATTAATAGATATATATTATATATATATATTATATAACTGCAATATATATTATATATTTATATATTTTATATATATATATATTTTATATATATATAAATTGTTGTAACTTTGGAAAATCTAGAGATACAAAATATAACCAAAGTCTCAGAGATAGCAACTCGATCCATAAATGTCCTTCCGGACACATGTATACCTATATACGGGCTTTTATAAAACACAAATCATTATGTACATAATATAAGTTGCTTTTATTAACAGTATATCATACATATCCTTCACAGTTATTTTTAACATCCTTTTTGCTGGCTGAATAACATGCCATTCTGTAACTACACTAAAATTTGTCTAATCGATGCCCTAATAGTAGACATTTAGGGATCCCTCCAATTTTTGGTTATTGAAACAATGCTGTGTTGAATACCTTTATGCTATAAAATCTCTGCAAGCATACTAGGTTAAGTCATACAAGTAGAAGAATTATTCAGTTATCTTGAAGGCTTTTGGTATACCAAACTGAGTGAGATAGGATTTGACTTCAAATGTTAATATTTGCAATTATTCAATCTTATACGTTAGCTAGATCTTCTGTCCGGTAGATTATAAAAGACTCCATTCCTAATACTATGCAAAGGCTCCCTCCTGGATTGAGCTGCCAAGCCCTCAGAAGAGTTTAATTATCCCTAAGGAACCACTGCCTTCCTCTGACTTGGTCTTCAGAGCTACTTTCCAGAAGATCCAACTGCAACTCCAGCCAGCAATTATTTGCTCATCAATTCTTAATAGAATTGCCTGAAATTTAATTGCTATTAAGTCTTATAATTTGTGAGTCCAAAGCTATTTTTGTACACCTTTCAAAGAAGTAACTTTAAACATATAAACAGAATTTTAAAAATTATATGAAACATAATTACCTCTCACCAGCAAACATTCCTGTTTAGATCATCTATAATTTGTTGATGAACAACTCCTCCTATGGTTATCTTTTTATTTTAATAGTGAAAATTGCTACTAATATTATATAAAAAATAGAAGGGAAAAATAATACTTAAAAGGAGGAACAAGTTCTCCTAAGAAGAAAATATAAAACTACAGCTACTTTATTTAAAAGGTCTGTTTTACATGTAGAAAAACATAATTGGAGAAAGAAATAAGCAAATTGTATTACTAGCATTGTGGACACCAAATTCAATGGCTAAACATTTTCTGCAACATTTTGTTTCTCAAGTTTCAAATTAAATCCTTCAAAAATATGGTTCTTCCTATATTAGATATTAATGAATGTCTTTCAGGAATGTTTCTTAATTTCTATTTTTATTCACATTTTTTTCTTACAGCAGCAGTGTCCCTTCCTCCCTCCTTCCTTCCCTTCCTTCCCTCTCTCCCTCCCTCCCTTTTTTCCTTCCTTCCTTCCCTTTCATCCTTGAGTTTGACCTTTTAGCTGTTTTTGCTTTTTAACCTGTTAATTTTCATCAGACGTATCTCTAAATATTCTTGGCTTTTAATAAGTTGGGGTGGGGGTAGGGAGTGGGAAGCAGACCAGCTTTGAATAAATTAACATTCCTATGTATTTCTTTCAAAAGCCTATCCCACTCAGTAATTTTTTCTCATAATAAATCCTAAGCAAGTCTGAGTCCATTCTCTAAAATCCTAAATCAACAAAATAGGGACCTTCTGCCTATGTGGTTCTGAGGTAAAATACATGTCATGATTTTCCTGGACCAGTTCTGAAAAAATGTCTATGCCAAAGACCGGTAAAAATGAATGGTTCATTTATTCAATAAAGTTACTGAATGTCCACCATGTATAACACACTTTGTTGACTTACATGTGAAATCTAAAAAACAAAAGGAAAAAATAAACAAACGAAAAGCAAAAAAAAGACCCATAAATACAGAAAACAAACTGATGTTTGCCAGAGGGGAGAAGTGTGGGGGGATGGGTAAAATGAGTGAAGGGGAGTGGGAGATACAGGCTTCCAGGTATGGAATGAATAAGTCACATGGATGAAAGGTACAGCATAGGGAATATATCCAATGGTATTATAATAGTGTTGGATGGTGACAGACGGTAGCTACATTTGTAAGCATAGTGTAATGTGTACAGGCATGCAATTGTTATATCGTACACCTGAAATTAAGGTAACATTGGGTGTCAACTATGTTCCAATTTAAAAAAAGAAAAAAAAATTTAATAAATGTAAGGATCAGCACTTGGGGGAAAAAAAAGACATTGTGTTGTGTGCCATGTACCACATAAAGATGTGGAAGAAAAAGCCGCTGGAACTAATATGAAGAAAAAAAAAAAAGACTAGGGAATATGATCAGTAGAATAATTTTTATTATAGGGGACACTATATCCAAGCTTTCTCCTACTACCAGTGTAAGAATTTCTCCAACACACCCTCTTACACTACAACCTAGGAAAAGAAAGAAATGCATGCCAAATTAAGTTCTTGATGAGGAGGAATAGAAGACATTACCTTGCCTGCTCCAGTAGATCCAGCAACCGCCAACAACTGTCCTCTTTCTATCTTGAAATTGATGTCTTTCAGGACAGGAGCACCCAGAAGTGAGAAGTTGCTGAAGAAGAGGCTGTTATCACCATTGGAAATTTTTCTGTCATTACTGTTTTGTTTTGCTTTCTCAAGTAATTCCCCAAATCCCTGAAAAAAATATATAGAAAATACAAAGGTAGGTTTTTCAGGTATTTTCAATAGCTATTTGTTTTATGTCGTATGAAAAGCACATGGCCCCTGATCCATACTTCACAGTGTGTAATTCTGTAGTATATGAGTTCTAGAGCACATGGTGCAGAGGTTCTAGAGCACATGGTGCAGAACACTGACAATTTTAATAAAGCATTTAATGGAAACATAATTTCAATATCCTAGACTGTCACTCACCATGAAATTAAATTAAACTTAATTTGATACTGAAGAAAATGTGTACCTTCTATAGGCTGAGCAAATAAATATTATCTAATCCTCAGCACAATAATATCGGAGTTGGATTTTACAATCCGTCTCTTTCAAAGCGGCAGACTTTGTGACTCAGAGGTGAAATGACTAAAGTTGGCCAGAGTGAATTACAACCCAATCTGACCTCTATTCTAACGTGCCGCTGGCACCTTCCTCAGAAGCCTAAAACATTTAAGTAGTTATTAAGTATAAATGTGATGAGACTGCCAGATAATTCAGATGAATTCCCTTATATGAGAATAGCTGGGAGAAAGGAATTCCCTTTCGAAAGTTCCTGCTTCTCTATTGCCCCATGGGAAGCTTTAGGGTAGCAGTCTTCAATCCAGACTAACCAGCCCCAAGGACTGATGGGGAGGAAGCTCATGCACACGGTCTTGAGGGAATCTATTCCCACATTCTCAACGTCCAAATATACTCCTTCCTCAAATCAATCTGCCTGAGATCTGCTTGCTGTTGTCATTTCTTCTTTCCCACTTCCCCACTCACAATCATACTTGCCTCACTTGCCACAGAAGAGGAGCCTGTCACCAGTACTAAGTCTTACTGTGCTATCCTTCCTGGAGTGTAAAAACCTCTAGGACACACACAAGGGGACCACAGAAGACTAATTTTCTCCTGAAAGAGGGTCCCACAAAAGCGAAGCCAGAAATACTAAAGCAGGTAACATCTCATTTCACCTGAAGGCAATCTACAGGTCTTACCTAGCTTAGAATAAGATTATAGAAACTAGTGGCAGGATAAGGCATTTTAATTAACTAATTATTTGATTACTCACTTAATTTTTAATAATTTAACAAATTTAGTTGATACACATTAATTATCTGCATTTTAAGGTTGTGGTACTCTTTCTGACAAAAAGCAAGCTGAATGACTTAACAATGAGAACTGACTGCATAAAATCATTTATCTTCCATAAACTGCACTCAAACTATAATGCCAAGGTTTTAACAAAAATTCAGTTAACATACTTAGACAATATACAATAAACAAGAATTATATCTCTTGCCACCACTTAAAAGTACATAAAAAGTTATGTCAACTTCACAATGTGTCAGAGGTTATGTGTCATAGTTTTTCAAAATTCCTTTAGGTCATGAATAAAGCAATTAAGTTTGAAGACCACTGCTTTGAGTTCTCATGATATGCACAGCTAACGTCCCCCTTAGTCCTCAAACAACTAAAATCAAAGCTTTTAAGAAGTAGACAATAAAAAGTCTTATAAAATGGGACAAAAGCATTTGTTCTTCCCTTATTCATTTATTTTTTAAAAAAGATTTATTTATTTATTTGAGAGAGAGAGAGTGTGTGAGCAGAGGAAGGGGCAGAGGGAGAGAATCTCAAGCAGACTCCCTGTTGAGCACAGCACCTGACTTGGAGCTCAATCTCAGGACCCTATGATCATGACCTGAGCCAAAACCAAGAGTCGGACACTCACCCCTCAACCAACAGAGATACCCAGGCGCCCCTCCCTTATTCGTTTATTTATTTCACAGATATTTATTGAGCACCACCTCTGTCTGAAAGACCACTTCAAAAATCCCACAGGGGAGAATAATGTATGAGTAGATATTAATACTGAAACATGCTTAGTGCTAGAACTGAAAATCACAGCAAATCTTATGGGAGTACATTACAGAGAGCAAGAAACTCAGCCTACAACTTGACCAAGTAAATGATCTGCAGGCTGAGCCAGGAGGGATAGAAGTGGAATTTCACAAGACCAAGAAACGGTATAGGTACTCCAGGAAGACACAGCTGCATGTACAATGGTTTAGGCTTAAAAAAACAAAATATGTCTCAGCAATGGTGAGTGGCCATGTCAGATGTATGTGGCAAAATGACAAAAGGTGTCCTTGGTAAGATGGGCAATGCAGGCTGTTGAAAGATTTGTTGGGCCGTGCTTGGAAGCAGGACTTTTAGCCAACAAGCACAGGGACCAATGGAAGGTGTTGTGGCTAATAACCTTTATTTCTGATTACAGAAGTAAGATGCATATTTCAAGAAATTTGGAAAATACAGAAAAGCAGAACAAACAGAAATCACTTGTAGTCCTACCACTGAGAAGAAACCATACTTAACAATGAACTCCCTCCACTTTCTTGGGACGCCTGGGTGGCTCAGTTGGTTAAGCATCTGCCTTCAGCTCAGGTCATGATCCCAGGGTCCTGGGACTGAGCCCTGCATCAGGCTCCCTGCTCAGCGAGGACTCTGCTTCTCCCTCTCCCTCTGCCCCTCCTCATTGCTCATGTTCTTGCTTTTTCTCTCTGTCTCTCTCAAATGAATAAAAAATCTTCAAAAAAAAAGAAATCCCTCCACTTTCTTACATATAAACATATATAATTTCATATATATATATATATATATATATATATATATATATATATATATATATATATGAAACCAGGGACGAAGGGTACAGCATAGCGAATATAGTCAATATTATTGTAATAACTTTGTATGGTGACAGATGGTTTCTACACTCATCATGGTGAGCATTTTGTAATGTATATAATTGTTGAATCACTATGTTGTACACCTGAAACTAACATAATAGGTCAACTGTATTTCAATAAAATACATATAATTTTTTACAAAATTAAAAAAAAGTAAGGTGGTGACCCACTTTTTCTGACTTATAATAAATCATCAGTATTTTCATATACCATTAAATATTACTTTTAGTATAATTTCTAGTTGTAAGATAGTATCCAAGAGTATAGATAAACTATTTGCACATATTTTGCTATAAATTGGGGAGCACATTTTTTTTGTATAAATTCCCACAAGTGGAATTTCCAGAGCAAAAGATATGTGAAATTCCAAGACTTGTCAATTGTAGTTCTAAATTTTCTTCCATCAATAATTATATGAAAGTGCTTGTTTTCAAGAACACTTATCAACACTGTTTTTTGGTTTTGGATTTGTTTTTTGTGGGTTTTTTTTTTTTTGTAGTTTTATAGGTGAAAATGAAATCTCACTATTGATCTTATTTTTATTTATTTGGTTATGAAATGGTTATGAAATTTAGAAATACATGTAAGACGTTCAGGAAAGAAACTGGGGCCAGACTGAACAGTTTCCGTGGTTACATGCCCCCCGTAGTTGTGCATGAAATGTTTATGATATCCTTTGTCTTTACCCCATTCTTGTGACATCTTCTCAACTAGCTGGCTAATGGTTGACAAGTCATTGTAACATTCTGAACTTCAGTCTCCGGTGTTGTTGAGGTTATCAAATGAGATCATGCATGTGAAAGCAATATACAGTAAAGCAGCAGTCACTCTTTTTTGTTTCGTTTTGTTTAAATAAGGAGCAGTATGGTGAGTGGGAAAGCGTTTTGGAGTCAGAGAAACTTAGGCTGACCTTTAAGCTCTGCCCTAATTAGTTGTCTAACTTTGTTCTAGTTGCTTAAACTCTCTAAGTTTCAGCTTAGTAAGTAACTCATAATTCTACCGACTCCCAGGTTTGGACTAAGGGTGGAATCATATATAATTCACCAGGGACTTGTCCCTTGGGTAAGTGGGTGGATGGTGATGCCAACAAAGGAAATAGCAAATACACTGGAAGGAGCAGGTTTGTGAAGCTTGGTGAGTGATGAGTGTGAAGTGCTTGAGGAGCACAGAGGAAATTTAGAAATAGATGTAAGAAGTTCAGGAGAGAAACTGGGGCCAGAAATTTGCATTTGAGACTCATCAGCACATTGATGTCAGTTGGCCCGGAGCTTGAGGTCATCCACAGAGGGCATGAAATGCTAGAAGAAAGCCTAAGTGAGGACCCAGAGCCCATGACCATGGAAGCAACAGGCAGGGAAGATGTAGAAGTCATGGTCTGAGGAAAAAATAATATGGAAAGAGTGGTCACACTAAAGCTAAGTGATCAATTCAAGAAGAAAGAAACCGTTTTGATGTGTTGGCGAGGGCAGAATCCAGACTGCGATAGGGAACAGCCCATGAAAGATGAGGAAATGACAACACAGGGACGGAGAGGGATAAGGTTTGGAGGATGAAGCTGGGTAGGCAAAAGCAAGGGATGACTTTTTTTTTAAATTGAAAATATTTGAATGGGAAAAGGAGTCAGTTGAAAGGAAATGTTGAAGCTTCTAGAGAGAGGGCTGCTGGCCCCCTGTTCTAAATAGATGAAGCAAGGTAGGAGTAATAGTTCACTCAAGGGCAGTGGGAAACATCCATCTTCCTCGTGGGCATGAAGGAAGGAGGAACACATAATTCCAAGGGTGAACAGGGAAGCTGGAAGCATTCATACATGATAATGGCTTCTCCTTTCTTTCTGTTTTGTAGGAGGCAAGGCCATGCAGATCCTGGGAGAAGTAGGGGCTTTCGGGAAAGTGGTAAAAATATGGAATAGCTTCTGGGAAATGGTAAAGAAAATTAACGACAAATGAAAAGATTTCCCAAGAAGGTTTACAGGCCCCACTGAGGTTGAAACAAGAGCAGTGTAGAGCTCACAAATGACTGAAGTGCATGATTTTCCCAGATAGCTTCATCACGGTCCATAAAACAATGTTTTGCAGCAAAGGATCCAGCGGAAATGGGAATTGGAAGAGTTGGAGGGGAAGAACTGAAATGACTGGGCTTGGAATCAGCAGAGACGGAACCAGGCAGGGTTTGAAGGGAGCAATGAAGAGACTAGAAATCTTGAACCGGAAAGACTACAGTAAAGGTAGGATTTAGAGATAGACAGAGCTGGACAGTTAGGAAATTCTGGGCTGAGAAGAAATTTGAGAGTGTTACATTTCCAAACAAACACCACTATCCTGAGCAAACGTGATCAAGAAGTGCCTGGAGTTTGGCAGGTGACAGTCAAAGACTGGAAGATGAGGATATTGCCACATGGGAGGCAACAGTTGGGTGAACAGGTTGTAGACTATGACTTCTGGGTCCAAATTCTGCCTTCGGCCCCTGCAGTTGTGTGAGCTGAGCCAAGACCCTTGACCTTTCTTAACATCCACTTTCTTATCAGTAAATTACTTAGGTCACAGGAATGTTACGTGAATTAAATGAGACAACACGTATAAAGTGCTTACCCTAGGACCTGGCACAGAGTCAGGGTTCAAGCATGCTACCTATTTCACCAGATGGAAAGAGAGGGAAATGGAAGATTTTTGCAGCGGAGCAGAGAAACAATTTTGTCTGAAATTAGGAGGGAAAATGTTAAACTTCTTATTTTTCCCTCATGCCTAGAAGAGCATTTGAACCTCCTAAACACAAAAAAAGTAAAATCAATCTGATCCCTTTCTGACCTGACATTTTCCCACAAACAATTTTCTTAGACAGATAAAGAATTATTCTCTAACCTGTATCTTCAAAAATGAGGTGAAGTGAAGGCCTGGCTGTCAAGTTGCTTATATAAATAACCAGTTGCAGATATTTTGGAAAATGCAGAAATAGGACATTGGTTTCATAACTCCTCTATCTTTACTCGGCAGATATAAGCAATAAGGAAATAGGAACTCAATAGGTGTTCTCAATCATCAAATACTGCTTCTTGAGAGGCTGAATATCCTCGATAATATTTTTCTGATTTTAAGATATACGACAGAATTTTTAATAATGAATGGAAATAAGTAGAAATAGAAAACAACACATTGATGTCTCTCTCCTACGTCTTTATGTTGACCAGTGTAAGTAAACACATTGGGCTGAAACTTGAGAGCAGAGAAGGGAGCATTTCTTGAGGAACTATTATGCAATAGTTAGTAAGTAAAGCAGTAGTCACTCTTTTTTGTTGAGCACTTCACACTTCACAACAAACTTGCAAGAAACCAGGCACTGGTTGCATGAGAAATATTAATATTTCCTTTTACAGATGGAGAACTAAAGGCTCCACAAGTAACTCAATCTAGATCACACAGAGAATAAATGGTGGCGCCAGAACCCAAGCCGGGCTCTTACCGGGCTCCAAAACCTATGGGTTTTGCATTACTTCCTAATCTTAATTTATCGAATAAGGGCAGCGGCTTCCCTTCTGGTGCTACCAGGTCAATTATCGTTCTAACTTTCTTGTCTATTAGGATGAAAACCAGATTCACAACGGAGAAAATGTTCAAGTGTTTAGAGCAAACAAACAAGAAATTCTGACCTCCTCCCAGAAGGCTGTTACATTCTCCATCACTACTTCTGTAGTTGTTAAATTATATTCCAACGTCTTATACTCTTGCTTTTGTAAGAAATCCTGTTTACAAAAAAAGGCAAAAACATATTATAGAACTAGAATATCATTATTGCATTATTACATCTATTTTACACTCAAATAGTTCTGTATCTTGTATTTGGATTTTTTGAAGATTTATGAATATATTAGAAATTACTTCTTAATAAAATAATTGTTTACAGTGTTCTAAAGTTACTTTGCCAAGCACTCGGATTTATCACATTTGAAATGCACTCTTAAAACGTGCTATTTTATAAAACTGTTTTTATACATTAGATTTTAACATGCAACTGATTCTTCCTTCTACTCTTACATGTTAACCTGGGTGATGAATTTATAAGGCCTCCCTGAATTACCCTCCAATGTGCCTCAATTCAACATTAGGACAGAGAGAAAGCCAAAGTTTTCACGTCTACAGCACCCTCCTTATCTGAGGCATCAATAGCATCACTTCTCTAGGTTACGTAACGGTATGAAGATCTGATATAACTGATTTTAAAGCATTGAACCTTGACTCCGAAAGAAGGGATCTATTAGACATTAATAGGATTCTATAAGGAAAGGTGGGAGCATCAGAAAGAATTAAGCGCTTGAAGTCCTCACCACAGGACAGCCTGCTCCTTGCCTCACTTTAGCTTTTTCTCCTCTACTCTTCTCTCACTCACTATTTCTATTTTGGTTTCTCTCTTTTTCTCCCTGTTTTGTTTCTCTGCCTGTGTTCCTGTTCAGTGACTCTCCCTGTCTTTGTGATGTTCTCTTTGAGTCTGTATGTTCATTTTATATCTCTCTCTCTCTCCTCGATCTCTCTCTCTCTCAGTTGAGAAGGGTTAACAGAAAAAATACAATTAGTGCAAGAGCTGCTATGGTTCTGAGCTACATTCCCCAATTTGTCTAACTCACAGATCTCAAATTCACATATTTTTAAGATGATAAGCTTAAGGAGGGTGGCTGAGTAGAGATTGTGTAGAAGAGGGCAGGCCCTCTTTGAGGGGGGAGTTGCCACAGCTTTATAAGGGAAAAGGACTCAGTTACTATATATTCTAATTCTCCAAAAGAGGCTGAAGACATGATTTATTGCATATGTAACATCTCCCAACTTCTAAATGCTAGCAACTAATGCAAATGGATTATTGTTGTTGTTGTTATTATTATTATCATTATTTAAAGATCAAGTGAAACATGTTTGAGGCCAAAATTAGGTCCATGGGCCACCACTGGCAAAATCTAGCCAAGATTACATAATGGCAGAACCACCTAAAAGTGGCTCACCCTTCACCCTCACTTTTCTTTCTATCACAGTGATTTATTTTCTGGTTAAATATTTAAATGGATATTAAAAAAGTATAATGATACATTTTTGATCTGCATATTAATTATAAAAATTATAACCACACATAAATCCATGCTGGTGATTCAATTAGCTTTACATATACTCGGTATAATCACCTGAGGACTTTAGAACTTCTCTTCCAAGCTACCAGCTACATCAGCATTGCTAGGATAAAATGCCATTCTTATCTATCTTATGTTCTGGAAAGTAGGTTGAAAATTTTTAAAAAGTTTAAGGTGAACATTCTAAATTTTAGCTGGAATGTTTTATGACTTCTTCACGAATCTGCAACCATCTTTTTGCACATTTGCCTAGTTCATTAGAACTGATCTATTGGTTGATTACTTAAATAAAATTCTCCAGAATACAGAAATAATACTTTTTTCAACTTCTTTGACTTAAGAGAATCCCACAGGCCTTCATTTATTTCACTAGGCTTTCATCACAAGGGCTCATTAGACCACATGTAGACATTAAGAGCGGAAATCCTGTGCATCGAACAGGCCCAAGACCAAGATTTCGCCTCCAGAGAGTTTGCTTGCTAGAAAAGTTCAAAACTGTTCTAAAATCACTGCATACGATGCCTAGTTAGGTACATTACCTGTATTTTGTTTATAGCTCCAAGAGAGTCATACCACGTTTGTACAGCCCAGGGGAATTGCCGAGTGACCGCCATGCGCAAAACGATGCAGAATGAGATGGTTGTGAATATTTTTCGGAGGATGATTGTTTTGATCAGTGCATAGGGAAGCACAGATAAAAACACCACAAAGAACCCTGAGAAGAAGAAGGCTGAGCTATTGAAGTATCTCACATAGGCTGCCTTCCGGGTCAGTTTCAGTTCTGTTCTATAAAAAAAAATATATAAAATTTGGGATGCTTATTAACTTTTCCAATACCAGGCATCTTGGAATGTAAAACCTGAACAGAAGCTCTCAAGGCTTTCTGCCTGTGTTCTGATCCTAGCTCCACCCTATATGAGCTGCGTGACCTTGGACAAGTTATTTAATCTCTTTGGGCCTCAGTTACCTTCTCTGAGAGGGAAATGGTAATGAATGTACCAGTGTCTTGGACATTATACCTGTAAATATTATTTTTAAATTATAATTCATAATCTCGGTTATTATTTCTGTTATTGTGACAATATTTTAATATCTTTAATCACTTCATTATTAATTTGTAAGATTGGTAAGACTTTGATTCAAATTTTTTGCTTGTTGGTTGGTGTTTTAAGTAATTAAGTGTGGAAATGAGGACAACACTGAAAGATTTATAAAGGAAAAATATACTTTTGTGATTCCCTAATGGATTCTTAACATTTTAGAAATTCTAGCTTGGCTTTGAGAAACACTGAAAACAACATCTAAACAACAAAGGAGCGGTTTCTCAAACCACTAGCATGGGTGAAAATCGCCCAACAAACTTGTTACAATGCAGCGTCAGGCCCACCACTCAGAGATACTGACTGAGGCTTCCAGAATCCATGTTTTAAACAAGAACCCAAGTGATTCTGTTGCAGGTAACTTTTGAAAAGTTACAAAAGAGTAGCTGCTATAGCCTCTCTGTCTCTAACTTTAATATAATTATTTGCAAAAATCACTTTTTAAAGATTTTATTTCTAAGTAATCTCTTCACCCATCATGGGGCTCAAACCTACAACCCCAACATTAAGAATCACACGCTCCACCGACTGAGCCAGCCAGATGCCCCCGCAACAACTATTTTTCTTTTACTTCTAATCTTCTAGTTTGAACTGCAAATGTGAACTGGGTTTTTTGTTTGTTTGTTTGTTTTTTTACACATAGAGAAGAGGTTTCAGTGCTCCAGCACGCAGAAAACAGGGAGCGCTGATGCTGGTAACAAGAGAGAACAACGCTGCCTTCAACCTCCATCCCACTCAGCCAGGACCAGAAAAATTAAAGTCAGTTGTGATCCTCCTATTTGGCTCTTGCAGGGGGAAAGGCAGCCATGAACAGAGAAGTAGAGGGTTCTGGGGGGAGGGAGCAACAGCAATAGCTGTGCCTGGCATTTGGGGACTAGCTTCACACATGTGTAGAATTTGGAGAAGTTCTCATTCTCAAGTGGTAGAATTCAGAAAAAAAAAAAAAATCGGTTTTTTTTTTTTTAGTCTGAAAAAGAGTCTAATCCTGAGCACTCTGATAAAAAAAAATGAAGTTCCACGTGCCCAACCTAGACCGTGATTCACAATTTAATGTGGTCTAATGCTTACTTATTTCAATCATTTGGCACTGAAGGCAGACTGTGATTTTGGAATCTCACTGGGGTTTGACCCCTGGCTCTGCCAGTGAGAACTATGCCATCTTCAGCCAACTGCTCTTCCCTTTGATCCTACAGAATCTGCGTGTGTGGAAGGGAAACATACCATCTCCCAGGCAGAGTCGTTGCCAAGATAAACGAGAGCACAGCAGAGGGCATGGCACTAAGAATCTATGCTTAGAATCTTTAATCTTCAACAGAAAAAAAAAAAAAAAGAATAATATTGGCTAGGTTGATGTTAATAAAATGCTAGAATACTCTGTTCACAAACTTGTTCACAAATTCATGAAAACTGTTGTTGAAATGTATTAGAAACCACTGAGGAAAATGGAAGAAGTGGTATGACAAGAAAAAAATAATGGACGGACTTAAGAACATTCCTAAGGATCACCCAGAAAACAGTACTCTCCATAATAAAATCACTTGTACTTTATGAGTCATAAAAATACTTTATCAGTTTCTTATTTAAAAAAAAACTTGAAAGTGACTTTATTACAGAAGAGCAATAAAGGAGGAGATTGGCAGAGTTTTACACAGTCTCTGCCCAGTTCAACAGGGGCCCAGGCTGAGGTAATCACCCCTTTGAAGTGCATCCTGCCAATTTCTTCCAGAATATTACATTTGCTCTTTCGAGTAGAAGCAATTCTTGCTTTCCCATATTTACACCAGCACTTCCCAGCCTTTTTGGTTAACAATTTCATGCCAGATTAAGGAACCAGATCACACAGGTCACAACCAACCATTTGCTATTAGAATCGGTCAGATAGAAACACGAAATAGAAGGGATGAATTTCATCTTTTGAGGAAGAAGAAAAATAAAAACAAAAGTCAAGAGAAGTCAGCACCTAGAATGACCTGACCAGGAGTTTATCTGGAGGCCCGAGACAATGGATCCTCTGATCAACTCCCCATCACATTCTTGGTATGCCTGTGCCCATAGGCATAGAAGTGACCAAGGGGACAAGTAGGATGGAGAACTCACTTGTTAATAAGAAAAACGACTTTAACCGACTAAACAATTCCCCGATATCTTTAAGGATGTTTCTGGAAAGAAAATATAATTCCTTTCCTGGATTTGTCTTGAAAGGCATAATAAAAACAGGTGACCTATAATGTTTGGGAAATATTTACTCTTTCACTCTTTCTATTTACATGGCAAAGGACTTAATATTTCAGCATTTCTTTTGTTGTTCCAATCACACACCTGCAGCTCAGTTACCACTGTCCACCAGGATCAGCAGCCCCGAGTCCTCATAACCATATTCACACCATCCAAAAGGCTATTCTGCTTTTTAGTATATTTTCCCTGTGAAACTCTCGTGTGCTATTGGACCTGAAATCATCTGGTCTTCAACAGTAGTATGTCTATCACTAAGTCACCTAGAACCCTTTTTGACTGCAGTTTGTAGAACATGAAACTTGACTGAAGAAAAATGTTCTCATGGCTGCAGAAATGCCCTAATTTATATTGTGCCCCAAACTATCACAGGAATCATATCTCAGGCTAGGCTGTACTTTTTTGCTGGATATAATCTTTACCAATCAGTAAGAGAGGTTATCTGAGGTGAAACAAGACTAGAGACAGGTGCCAAGTACTGAGTCTATCTCAGGTGATGCTTTCATTGCTTGAGCTGACCTCTCGAGTGCAAGGTTTCTAGAAACACAATTTATGGATATTACCCTGGATTATTATTCTTAAGTTAAGGAAGAACAATGATATGATATGTTAACCAAAGAGAAAGGTTTCTTTCATTTTTCATGAGCTATAACGTAAGTTAAGTGAAATGGAATAACAAAAAAACACTTATTTGGTTCAGAATTGTACAATTATGACTCTGGTGGTTTCATTTAAGCTTTCAATCAGCCTCCAGCATTGTGATCATTATTTTAGTCAAATAAGTATAATAAGCAGCTACAAACACATATAGGAGATTCTTTCACAAGGCAGAAATACCCCTGTAATGAAAAATAACACACTTAACCAACTACATAAAACTACAGCCCATGAAAATGACTTTATGCCACTTGATACTGATGCATGAATAGTGATATAACTTAAAACAACTGATTGTCAGAAACTTCAAATATGAACTGGAAGTAAGTCCATTGTGACATACTCTTTTTTAAAATATTAAACATTAACTGGCTAATGATATTGAAATTATCAGAAGGACTTACTGTCTTATGTTTTCAATCATTCTTTCCATTGCTTCCTCCCAGCAGTATGCCTTAACAGATTGGATATTTTCAATCATTTCTGAGGTGATCACGAGTCTTTCATTGATCTTTCCAGCTCTCTGATCTCTGTAAATCAATCAATCAATCAATCAATCAGATACTTAGTAAGACCAAGTCAAATTGTCACTAAGAAGTACAAAGGCTTTTTAAAAGGCCACACTTCTTATTAAACAGATGGACATTTATTATCTGATAGATGATAACAAAAAAAATTGCTATCTTTTAGTAAATGCCCTCTATGTACCAGACACTACTAGACACATTCCATAGACTGTCCCAGCGTGGGACACATCGTGGCGCTCCAGGAAAAGTGGTTATCTCCATTTCAAAGATGAAAAACCAGAGACTCAGTGAGGCAAGATGGCTTGAGTCAGGTCATATAACTAGTAAACGCAAAGTCTGGGGTTCAAGTCAAGAGCTAGCAGACTCCAAAATCTGTATACAGTCCTCTTTCATACACTGGGACTGGAATTACTGGTTCATTCTGTAATAAAAAGTAACTAAAGTTCTGGTGTGATGATCCATCAACCAGAGCAGGAAAAAACCTATAAAACTCTATCCAAAATTTTTGCATTCCCTCCCATGTACATATATGCTTTATCCATTCTACCTAATCTTATGATCTATCCAAATGAACTGAATCTTCATGTATTTAAAAAGAAATTCTATAGACTGATAAGCCCCCAAAAATGTCCCATTGATATAGGGAGTATTATTTACACCATTAAAATAACTCCAAGTAGATCCCGGTTCAGTAAATAGAGCAGTCCTGGTTTTACTACAGTAGACTTTGTGAAAATCTAATTCAAAACCCTTCTGAGCTATGTAACTAGAGTGCTGCTACCTGTACTTCATCATCATTCTTCCCAAAACGGCTTGAAAAAGGGCGAGGACTATGAGGAAAGCAAGACCACAGAAGGCGGAGGCTTGTAACAAATCCCAGAGTAGCCCCATCAGAAGCGTTACTTGTAAAGGTACAATCCACACAAAATGTGCCAAAGCAAGTCCCTGGAAAATAAAATCACAGTGAAAACCAGTGACAGACAGACAAACAAGCCTAAATGAGAGAAAGTGAGCACAGAGAGTTTAGACAATCAAACACATCATGGTTCCCCGCATGCTAAAATCAAGGCGTTCATACCATGGAGCACATAGCAATGTGCTTAAACATTCTACAAACACACTAAGATTTCCCAAGGAACAAATTTCGAGTCATTGCATTTTTCAGTGTATTTTTATTCAATGGAATTGAGATTAAATATCTTAAGTATCATGCCAGGGATTTATTTTACATAACTTACTTCTATTTGGCTAAAGCAAGAGCCATGATGTAAACATGCAAGAGCAAAGGGGTCTCCAAAGGCTCTCAGTGTAACAACTCTATCACCTGACAAAATATTAAGAATAAATGCATATGCTTAATTCAAAAGTAACTTATTTAGTGCCTGCTGTGGGTTTCACACTCTGCTAAATATTGAGAATGCTAAGATAAATAAAACACAGTTTGTCCTAAAAGACCTTGCATTTATTTGTGTCATTAGACAGCACTGAACAAGAATTGCTCAGAGTATCATATTCAGCCAAAGTAAATACTTGATTTAAAGTATTAAAAGGAAACAAGATCTGATAAAAACTTGAATTTTGAAAAACTTCATTAAATACACAGCAAGCCAAGATGCCTTTGTATTGGGTGGTCCCATGAGACCCCAAAATGGCACTCTGCTACACAAAGTCGCTGGCAGAAATAGGGAAGGGAGGGATGTGTATGACTTAAACACTATCACTGTTAACTGACCCAGGAAAACCCTTGGGGTTGTATGAGGTATAACAATAATGCAGAAAAGATTAAATCAGTAGGTACATACTTCATCAAATTTGTTCAGGTTGTTGGAAAGGAGACTAATAAGTTGTCCAATACTTATTTTATCCAGAACACGGCTTGACAGCTTTAAAGTCTAAAGGAAAAATGGGAAGTTAGGTGATGCTGGCAAAGAGAAGACAAATATATGAATAAGTAACATTGTAAAACAGCGGAAGAATGAGGTCACTATGCACACATTTTTAAGTAAAGGTCATGAAAAGTATTGTTTTATGTTCATCTACCTTGGTATCGTATCAGATTTATAAAAATTTCTCTTCACAATAAATATTAGAGTAGCATGCCTGCAGTTATTTCATTTTCCAGCATCTAGGCAGTAATGACATGTTTTCTACTCCCAAACAAGAATGATATTACACTTAAATATCCATCTATATGATGTGGAGATTTGGGTGGGTTTTTTGTTTTGTTTTTATAGGCAGCAAAATTTAAGATTAAAACCTATAATCTTGGGGCGCCTGGGTGGCTCAGTCGGTTAAGTGTCTGCCTTTGGCTCAGGTCATGATCCCACGGTCCTGGGATCTCTGCTCAGCGGGGGAGTCTGCTTCTCCCTCTCCCCCTCTTCCCCTCTTGTGCTCACACACTCTAATAAATAAATAAAATCTTTAAAAATAAAAAACTATAACCTTATAGTAACCCTATTAACCTATAGTAGAGTCCTATAGTAATTCTATTGAATAAAATCACAATTAAAGTCAATAAAAATATATTATGAATAACTGAATCATTAACGATTTTGTGAAAGATTGAAAAATACATCCCCATACATGAATAGAAATTGTTAAGCAGGTAAATTAATCATGATTATGAAAGCTCACAGTAATACTTTGCCTGTAAAATTTAATAAGAGTTGATTAGCCATTAGTTGCCTTTGATTGGAGAATACCCATCCAGTATTTGTTTCAACTGAATATATACATATTGAGCACTTAGGAGATGCAAATCACTGGATTCAAGGCTTCAGGATTATTTGGATTTCTTAATACATAATTCTTGCCTCAAGGTAACCTAGTACACACATAACTAAATATGATACGATAAAGGAGTTACAGGGAACAGAATATAATAGGGTGGTTAAGGGAAAGTTCACGTATCTGGTTACAAATATCTAGATTTTATTGAGGAGGCAGAATTTAAGATGGGTGTGGACTAATGAATAGCATTTAGATAAGCACAGATGAAGAAGAATCAAAGCAGTTAATTTCAAAACACTATTAGAACAATATGACGGGGAAAATTCTACTGAGCTGGATTACACATGATTCAGTAACAGACTGTCTGTCTCAGGCGATTTTGAGTTCTCCAGAAGGCGTAACAGGGAGGTACGTGCACAGTAAGCACACAGTAAATATTTGTTCATTTTAAGTATCTTCCAGAAATTCACAGGCAAAGATAAATTTAGTTTGTATTTAGATTCATTATTTTCTTGTATTTTTTAATTTTTAATTGAAGTATAGTTGACTTCCAATCTTGTCTTACTTTCAGGTGTACAACATAATGATTTGACATTTGTATAATGTATTTAGATTCATTATTTAAAATATAATTTGAATGTATCACAGTGGCAGATTTTAGAACAAAGCAAAACAGCACTGTAGTACAAAATTTGGGATACTGTAAGAGTTAATGGCTGCTTGCCATGTGGATGGAACTGGTCAGATATGGGACCGTTAACTCTAGGCTCACTTTAGGGACCAAACCATAGCCATGTGAAGATACAACTGCATTTTCTGGTGATGATGCCAATGCAGGCCAATAAGGGTGCCTAGAGGGGTAAACAAACCAGGTAATTACACAGCTATTCAAAAACAAGAGAAAAAAGGAAAGATACAATCGCTTCTAACTTTTCCTGAATGTGTTCTGGATCTGAAAGCGCATATACTGTTGCATTTGTGCTAAATGTTATATACGGACTTATTTGCAAACTAACCTTTTCCTTCTTTGCTCTCTCCTCCCCTTTAGCCCAGAGTACCTCATACCTCTCTCCTCCTATATGACAATATGCCTTGCTATATTATTCCAGTACTTTTCCCCTCTAATATTTGGAAAGTCCTCCACGTCAAAGACTATGATTTACCCATTTCAGAAATTTTGAAGTTTTTGCATAGTTCTCTATACTTTCTAGGTCTTAGTTTCTTAAAATGTTTTATGCATAAAACAGGGATAATAGTTCCTACTATAGAGAGTTTTGGAGAAGATCAAATGAGATAATACACCTAGCTCACTCAGAAGCTTGTCATGTACATCCTTTGCTATCACATTATTATGATAATAAGCACTTTTTATAAATATTTTTTTAGACTGAATTGAACTTTCCTTGATATTCATGCTGTGCAATTCTATTTCCCAAGTAATACCTAATAATTTATTAACTTACATAAAACTTCTGGATCAAAATAAAATTCTTGTTGATTTATTACCCATGTTTTCCTGGTACTTGGGAACTGATGAGATTGTAGCTGAGGTGATCTGATTAAACTGTGGACTCCATTTTTTCTTGTGCCTCCATAAAAGGCTGTTCTGAACAATAAAGTATGACTATCAAGGTTTTATAATACAACTGACCTTGCATATATATTATTGGAAGTGTTATGGGTTATTTGCTAGAGATCGTAATTTCAGATCCATGTCCCTTATAAGCCAAGTATATAAAGTTTTTACATTGGGGGAAGAAACAGAGAAGAAAGGTAAAGCAATATCCAAATGATTCGACAAAAATAGCTTTCTATGATGACTTGGTGGATCCAAGCAGTCACACAGAGTCTAGACATGTGTTTACATGTCACTGAAATGACCTTAAATTGTTTTTGTAAGGTAGGTAGGTCTTAATCTGCATTCACCTAAATCAGGCTTCAGCAACTTGAGCTTCTGTCTGGACAATGCATACAGAAGAGCAGAGAAGCTTCTTATGGTTGCCACGCATGTGTTGTTGCAAAAATTTTTAATTTGCAGGACTCACAGGATGACAAAAATCTAACTCTGAATAAAGCAGTGGATGAGTGGATGTCACCACTGTGTCACAACTAATTAAGGTAGAAACTGTTACTGCTTGGAATTTCACTAAAAATTACATACTATACTCTTGTTATGGAATGTAGAGATACATGGCATTTTGGCACAAGATGATATTTTGTCGGTGACTTTTATGTAGATAGTAAGTATCATTTTAATGGGGAGCCACAGATTCCAAAAAAATGATGACTAGTTTAAAAAAATGAAATTACAGGCAGTTTACAGAAGATGCTCAATAATTATTAGCTGAAATGAACTGAATTAATTACCAAGGGAAATTAGAAACTTTAATTGTTGCTGCCATTTACTTCATAGGCATACAAAATCGATTTCAGCGTTTATCCCTTATGTGTATCAACATGACATTTAACATTTAAAACACAGAGACTGTGCAAGAAAGCACTACCTTCTTATAAATCAAGCTAAACATAGCTATTCTCATCTGCATTCCAATGTGATGAAGGCCAAAAATGACTGGGTGCAGGAGAAGCATCCTCGTGACAAAGAGAAGGCATAAGCCTATGGCTAGGTAAATCGCAATGGAGCGTTCCTGCTTGTTATCCGGATCGTAGGAAGCTATGATTCTTCCCAGTAAGAGAGGCTGGACTGATTTGGTGACTTCCTGAAAAGAGGAGAAACAAAGAAATTAGATTTCATTTCCCTTTCATAAAATGGCCCCACAATTTCAACACAAGAATTTTCATCTTTAGAGAAGGATTTAAAATGGGCTTACACAGAGGGCCACATCGTATGTAACACTCTTGACGTTATTTTCAATATTTTCATGGTTTGAAATAAGATTTGATGTTTTGTTCTAGCAAAAGTCATTTGGAGACAAGTTTATGTATAGGGTATTTTTGATTGAAAAGTGAAAGGTGTGGTCTCTGGAATGGTGTGTCCATTAGTAACATCTACATAGCCCTACTATAGCTACATAGCAGAATTTATGAAATATTTTCATTTGATTTTCATGACATACATGAAATGTTTTGGCAGTTGAGCTGTACACGCAATTTTTAGAATTAGAAATGTACAGGTGTACATAAGTGTTTTTCTTATCGAGTAATTTTAACTACACTCCCTGCCCACTGTGTAGCCACTATTTTTTTTTTCATAACCTGCCATCTCTATCACAACAGACCTACTTGCTGAGTGGTTATTCAGTTGCACTTTTTAACAAAATAAGTAAAATCGGTCTTAATCTGATTCAGGTATCTATTTTACATATTGTCATTACTGAAATAGTTAGTGGTCAACTTGCCTCAACCAAAAGATGACATGTTCATCCTTTGAACAATAATGGCTCTTCTACAGAGACACCACTAGTGCTACTCTGGGAGGTTACATGTTCATCGAAAAAAAAGTAGTTTATTTTTGGTAGAGAAAAATGTCAGTAAGAGGTCATCTGCAAACAGCAAACCAACATACATCTCACCACAACATGGAACTGTCAACATTCAAGAACAAAATCAGCACTCCAACCCATCCCCCATAGTATTTTCCTTAATCTGTTTGAAGCAGCATGTTCTCTAATATTTACAATGAAACCACTTACAGATAACACCTGATTTTTTTTTTTATTTAGAAAGGAAAACAATGATAACCAGCTTAGTCAATGAAATAGAACCTTTACAAAAATCATCCCTGTGACTGAGAAAAACAAAGTTCTCTATTTTTGATATGTGAAAGCTTTGTATACCTTGTGGCTTGAACTATTCTGAGACTAAAGAAATTTCCCAATTTGCCACCATATAAAATAGTGGAAGCTGAGTCGTGAATGTCATAAGGAGTAACATAAATTTATTTGAAAATTTGATTACGTGTTTTATTACAATGTTTATTACGTTTTATTACATGTTTATTGTTATTATTACGTGTTTATTACATGTTTTGTGACACAAATCAAGATGCAATTCACTTAATGTTTCACTTAGATAACAGAAGAAGCCTGATATCTGTTTTTAAGCTAATGCAACAGCGAAATTCAGAGTCAGGAAACCCAAGTTTCTATCCACATTACCTATACTATCTGTGTCACCTTAGTCTCTTCCTTTCTCTGGACATTTTCCTCACTGATTAACCAAGTGGGGGCAAGCTGATCTTGAAGGTCCCCTCCAGGGCTAACATCTCGGTTTATATGATCTGAGTCTGAGGAGTCTCCTGACAGAGGCTGGGGATTCCTTGGGCAATTGTCCTGGCCCACATCCTGCCACCACAATAGGCATTTTCTACTCAGGTGGATACAGGTCAGAACAGTGTGAGTTCAGAAGACTATCTGGGTAGAGAGGGTCAGGTTAGAGACCCACGCGAATGATTGCATTCCTGGTGGGAATAATCTTGGGTCTCAATTTAGACCAGCCTCCCAGAGAAAACTTAAGAAGGCTGAAAAGACCTCCTGGGAGACATATCTGGTCTTTCATAGGACCCTCCATACCAAAACTCAACATGTGGATGAGTCTAAATCCTTTCACCATTTCTGTTCTGCCTGCATACTAGGACAGGGCCAGATGCTTCTAGAAAAAGGGAAGTTTGCCCAATATTCAGACCATGAAAGAAAGCTCAGGTGAAAACAAGAAACTTTGTTCAGGCTTACAATTACAAGGCTACGTTAAAACCTACACTTCCAAGCCCAAAACACAGTTGTTTCTTCTGATACAGGTACACGATTAGTTGAAGAACTTCTAAGGTTACGTGATTTTCTATGGTGTGAGGTCAATAAAATCATCACCATCATCATCATCTCAACTTGTTTTAAATATATTTTATGTCTTTATCCCAGGAATACTAGGACATTATTTGAGAAATTTTGGAAAGTTAAGATTTTTCTCAATACTGAGAAATTAATAGAGTACCAACAGACCATAGAAGAACTTATGATTATCTCAATAAACAACTGTAAATAAATCTGATGAAACTTCAATACCAGTTTCTGATATACGTTCTAAATATACTTGAATATAAAGATGTTTCATTAACCTGAGAAAGAAATTCTCTCTCAAGACAACTGTCAGCAACTAATTAATTAATACTAATTAAGTAGTAAAACTCTAGAAGCATTACCTTCAGAATCAGGCAAACACAAACAATAGGCATATTGGTTATTAGAACAATTTAACATTCTTCCAGAACTTTTAGCTGATACAACTCAAGAGAAATGATTGATGTATGAGTATTATAAAGAAGTGAAAAGTATCATTATCAGCATAGAATAGGACTATCTATATAACAAATGTAAGTGAATCAAGAGTTTAATAGGTAGAAGTTTAAAAAATAACTATACTAAGAAAATAAATTCCTATATACCAAGCATAATAATCAATTAAATAAGTACCTCATTTAAATATAACAATTTCTGTAATATAATAAGAGACATTATAAATACCAATAATTAACATATATACCTTAAGTATATTTTACAAATATTACTAAGACATAGTTTAAAGTCGTAAATAAAAGTCTTAAGGACTTAAAATTTTTCTATAAAGAAAAACCAAATACTATGAAAATTATATTCTCCTTCAAGTTATTTTGTAAGACTAATGCAATCTTCATCAGAATTTCAAGTAGATTCTTTGGAACTGAACTTTCAGCCCCAAAGTAGCAGGGCCTGTTTGTCTTAGTTTCTACAACAATCCTAACATTATGCACAATACCTACCACAGAATATCCACCCAGAAAATATTTGTTGAATCAATGGATAAAGGATTCTAAATTACATTTGAAAAAATGAGACACTAGTCAAAAACATTTAAGGAATAAGAAAAATGTGAGAAAGTTTACATTACTGCATATTAAGTCATATTATACAGCTATTATAATATGTGGCATGACAAAGAAATACAGTGATTTATCTGTGAACAGGTCCAAGTACATGTAATAATTTTATATATAATATGTCATTTTAATTCAGTGGAGAAAGACTAGATTATGTAATAAATGATGAAGAAACTGGATACTCATCTTTAAAATTAGATTTCTATTTCAAACATACACCAAAATAAATCACAAATGGATTAGATATTTAAATGTAAAAACATAAATATTTGGTTAGGAAGGGCTTTTAAAAACGTCTGATGACAAAAGCAGAGAACCAAGGAAAAGGTTTATAGATTTGGCAGCAAATATTTAAAAATTAAAACTTCTAATTGTTAAGAAAATAAAAGGTAAAAACTCACTAGAAACAAATGATAGGCTGAGGAAAACATTCTCTCATATATCAATAAGAAAAAGACAAATACTAAAATAGGCAAAAACACAAAAAGGCAGTTACATATACAAAAAGAAATCTAAATGCTTAATTAATATATAAAAACTGTTTAAGCTCACTGGAAACCAAAAGTAATGCAAGCAAAAATAATAACACTCTCACTGAGTGATTTGGAAATATTTTTTAAATGATAATACCTATTATTGGTGAGGACTGAATTTGCACTTTAGTAGCAAGAAAGTAAATTAGTACATCTTTTCTGGAAAGCAATTTGAAAATCTGCAAATCTGCTAAAATTAGCTTTTAAAGGGATGTGCATTGAAGGACTGTTTATAATTATGAAAAATTAGAGGCAATATAAATATTTAACAATGGGGAACTGATAAATTATGGTACAGCCACATGATTCATTAAACATTAAGGTGACTAGGTAGAAAAGTATCTAATGACATGAAAAGGCATTCACAACACATTAAGAAGAGAAGCAGATTTATAACACATTATATAAAGCAATGATCGCCCTCCCTTTATTAAGTATATATTCCCATGGGGAAAAAAAACTGGATAGGCATAAATCTATCAGTATTATCTGATTACTTTTATAATCATAAAAATACTTAAAAGAATAAAATTTTGGATAGAAAATTGCATATAACTTATGATAATTAATACATGGTAAAAAGAAAACATGCATACAAAAACATAAAAGAAAGTAAACACAGGTATACACCTAGAACTTTTCATAAGACAAAAGAGTACTGGCTTATATACCAAAGCAAAGGGTTAAGATTCTGCTTTTGACAGGGTAAACAGGAGTGTCAAATTTTTGTTTATCTTGATACACTAGAGTCTGATGGTAATTTTTGGCTTTATACTAAGTGCTAAAGGAAGAATTTTTCCATATTCAGTGTAGAAAATAACACCTAGTTACTGCCACGATTTTTCATAGTTTTTATAAAAGTGTATACCACATCAAGAATAGAATCTCAAAAAACACTATCATAATACCTGTCTACCTCTGAATCGTGTTTTTAGAGTCAATGCCTAATTCAAAACGTTTTGCTTTTGCTATTTTCCTTTTAGGGTTTATTGATTCATTAACCTACCAGCAACGTCCTCAACTAGAAATCTAAGCTATATTCTTCATGTTTTATAAGAAAAAGTTCTTGGATTTGTTGAATAGCAGGAATAGTAGGTTTAATCCAGAAAATGCAAAAATGGAAGATGTGTTAAAATACTAACTTTAATCTCTGAAGTAAGGCTTAGAATCTAGCTACCATTTTTAAATATTAGCAAAACATATTCCTGTGCCCTATAAAAATCAAATGGGTGCTTTAAGATTGCTTATAACATTTAGAGGGAAATGCAAATGATATGAGTATTTGTGCAGGTAGATAGATACTCTATTTTAAGATATAGTAATAGCTATCATTTATGAAGCACTTGCTAAGTACCAGGATCTATTCAAGTGTGAATAACTCGGCCAGTGTCACATAGTACTAAGTAGCTTTACTACTAGGCTTTGAACCAAACATTTGACTCCAAAGCCTTCCTCTTATTCATAACCATAAATTGAAATGGAAAAGTTATAACATGACCTGTTTCTCTCTCAAGTGACCATCAGTGCAAGGATTATGATTAGTTCAACATCAACTCTGCAAATCATGTTATAAGTTTAGGTTACTGTGATTTAAGATAAATGCCACTTCTCTAGGACCCACAGCATGGACACATAATTTAAAAGGTTGAAGAGATCACAGAGATTTATACTTTATTACAGCCCCTTTCACCACATACTCAAGGAAACTGAGATCCAGGCAAGTTCTTTGATTTGTCCCAAGATCATAAAACAAGCTTGTGGCAACAACGCATGAGCATGCCCCAGGGGAGTTAAGGAAAAAAAAAAAATCCCACTTTTGAAAAAAAAAATACACACTTGAGTGCATCACATATAATTTAATTTATTTCACCATATCTTATTCATTAGTCACTACTGGATACTGGTTAGCTATAAGAGCTAAAAATATACCATATTCCTACTAGGAATGGGAAGCCTGGATGCCCTCATATCCAGTGGAAGTTTTTAAAAATATGATCACAAACAATACCTAATTTACAAATCAATTTTGTTCCAAAATTCCACATGAAAGAACAGGAGATACATTTTGTCTCAGATACAGTATTCTACTGGACATGGTACTGGATTCCCAGGTTAGCCTTCAAGGTAGGGTGCCTTGGTGGCACAGTTGGTTAAGCCTCCAACTCTTGATTTTGGCTCAGGTCCTGATCTCAGTGTCATGAGGTTGAGCCCCATGTCAGGCTCCATGCTAAGCATGGAGTCTGCTTGAGATTCTTTCTCCCTCTCCCTTTGCCCCTCCCACTTCTGTTATCTCTCTCTCCCTCTCAAATAAATAAATCTTTTTTTAAAAAAGTACATATACTGCTAGGGGCACCTGGGTGGCTCAGTGGATTAAGCATCTGACTCTTGACTTTGGCTCAGATCATGATCTCAAGATTATGAGATCGAGCCCTGTGTCAGGCTCTCTGCTCAGTGGGGAATCTGCTTGAGATTCTTGGATTCTCTCTTTCCCTCTTCTCCTCCCCACCATGTTTGTTTGCTCGCTCACTCTCTCTCCCTCTCTCTCAAATAATACACAAATCTTTTTTTAAAAAGTACATGTACTGCTAAATGCTCTTAGAGCACTGTTCTGTTCAAATAGTATTCAAATAATATGGTACATAAAAACCCAACCAACCTGTATAACAAAGTTTCTACAGAAAAAGATGTAACATCTCTCCCTACTGCAATCTTGGAAGAGAAACAGAGTCCCTCTTAGCCATATCTTTACCCTCTTCATGCACTTGACTTCTGCCTCTCTCCAGTGGACTCCAGTGGAGTCTCTCTAGTAGTCTGGAGGGGTGCCAGAGGAAGACATGGAAAGTTAACACTAGTTACATTGGACTTTCCAATAGATCTTTAGCTACATTTTAATCTTGGTGGGATTCCCCCCATCACTTCTACTCAGGGGCTCCTCAGCCCCAATGAATCTACCTACTTCTCTTTTCACAACTATTCCTTCTTCCTAGGCTTTCTCTTCTCCCACAACCCTGCAAAACCTTCACCTCGGAGCTTTTAGAAATGCAGAATTTTAGGGTCTCACCAAAAACCTCCTAAATCAGAATCTGCATCTTAGCTAGATCCCTGGGTCACTGGTATGCATACTAAAGTTTGAGAAACATTGCTCTTCTGTCATTAAGGTTAATATTCATTTTTATATGTTTTTAAATTTTTCCATATTATCATTAAGAAAAAAATCAAACTAAAAAGTTCTCTCGATGTGGGCCACCCAACCCCTCCCCTTAGATTCTAGCAAAAGTGAGATGCATGCAGTGATAATGGTGCTTGTCTACCTGAATCAGAATCACTTGGGGACTTTGATGAGGATACTAGTATCCCAGGGCCCATCCCAAACCAATTAGATCACATTATCTGGGGTGGGGCTACTGGATACTTTAAAGAGTGATACAAAAATTCCTTATATTTCAAAGAAATCTAAACCCCAAGAACATCCAACTCCTCTTGTCCCAGGAACTGAGGAAGGTGTAGACTGCCTTCATTCAGGTAGAGAGCACAGGAAAGTGTGTTTTAGAGATGGGGGTTCTAGTAGGGAGTAGAAATAGCATATAGAGCAAGTTTAGGGAATACAGCATGCAAGTCACTGCTGGGTTTAGAGAGGGAGCTACATATGGGGAGAGGTAGGGATGGGAAGGAAGATGAAAAAGGGGACCTACCTAACAAGCATCTAGAAGATTTGCTGGAGAAAGCTGTCCCTTCGGTAGCCAATCTTATGAAAGGAACATACATAGGTCAAAGCCTAAGCCAGGGACTGTCTGTGCGCAGAATTCCCCAAAACACTCTCCTTTCCTTAGCAGTAGGCTTGTATTCAAGTCCCTCCCTACTCAATGTCTTTGGCAAAACATAAGGGACAAACATCTTCTGCAATACAGACCACGAGACCTGAGAACTCCAGCAACATCAGTACTAGGACTTCTACTTTATGTCCTTAACCTTTTTGGAGTTGAATGAATAAAAGGAGTTCCACCGAAGTTGCACTGACACGCATCTCACCTTGATAATGGAAATACGCCCAGAGCTGCCTAGGACTCAAGAAGGGATAACCATATTCTCTCAGTAATGTGCTTACAGAACTCCCTCCACCTGGCTTGCCTCTCACTATCCTTAATTGACTCTCATGCTCAGCTTTTCAACAGCCAGTTTCTCGTCTGTTAGGAGTCTTAAATGTGAAAGATAATGGTGTATCTGGCTGCTAAGTCAGATGAAGAAAAAACAAGTACATAGCTAATGAAGAGAAGCCATAGATAATATGATTTAAAATTATATCAACTCTTGCAGAGAGACAAGCTCCTTTATGATGGCATTTCCTTTTTTTCTTAACCTTTCATAATCAAAAGCAAATTTCATAGTACTTTTTCTATCCGTCTTGAAACCAACCAAACACTCTTTACATCACAATTATCCTGATTCAGAGGGACTAAGGAAGTACAGGGCATTTTGAAAGTATGTTCACACTTTACCAAGAGTAGTGTTACAGCAATTTCAAGAACCCTCGTTCATTTCACGGACTTTAACAATTACCAAGCTGATACATGCAGAGGAAAAAAGGAATACCCCAAAAGAATTCCACCAATACTAAGGCACTGGTATAAGTTATTTAAAAAGACAGAGGTCTTATAAGAATGGCTACATTTTCTCCCCTCTTTTCTCTGGGAAGTGACAAAGTGTATGGAGTCCTGAGATCAGGCACCCTGAAAAGCTGCATTCGTCATATTGACCACACGGTTATCTAAATTCTTTAAGACTTTAAGTGACCAACATTTTCACTACTCAAAACTTCACAATATCAGTGAGGCCTTTTCTCTGTGACAAGGGTGAGAAACCTCCAGCCTCAACACACATATACCGTGACCAATGTAAATTTTCCACTCCGTGCCTTCCCACCACACTTGTTTCAGCTGCTTCTCACCAATATTCTGTCGGTTATCAATAGCTGTGAGCTGACAGAAGTAAACTCTGCCCTTCAAATGTGCGGATGGTTCCAGACCTGCAGCCCAGGGCTCAGGTTAGCTAGAGACCACATCCTCCCTCTCTCCCACCCATGGGAAAGCCTTTCAGATTCCTTTTGCCGGGATAGGTTTAAGACTTGAGAAGTTTAAGAATAAGTCCTTCTCCACACCCACTCCATTCTTCCACCCCTTAATTTTGTTTATAAGTTTGACCCTAGCACTACTGGCCCTTGGGTGGATTTCACACAGTTCCTTCTGGAGTATAAGCAAGGGAGAAGATTCTCTTTGGTCCCCCTACCCTGCTTCTTACTGTGAACTTTCTGCAGATTTGCCCCTGAGGTGACCCTGGAAGAATCCTCGTCCTGTCAGCTTCTGTTAACCTGGGTCTCCTGAGAAGATGCAAAGAAACTCAGCAGGCCCACGACTGGTTACTAGAGACACCATTCTGTTGAGTAACTCAATACAATCATTACAAATATAATGATATGGCAATTATAATCTGCTATTGCAGAAGGGTCATAGACTTTGAAGCTAAAGAGACCGATCACTCAAATGTACCATATGTGTGACTCTGGAAGTTTCATAATTTCCCTGAGTTCAATTTCTTTTTCTGTATATTAGAGATAATAACATCTGTCCCATGAAGTTACTAGAAGAATTAAATAAAACAATCTGCATAAAGGGCTTAATGCTGAACCTGGAATAGATTAGGTACAATAAACATTAAACTCAATAAATACTAAACTTTCGGTTGTGGTTTTGTACACACAAACGAAAAAAATTGATAAATATGCTCATGTATCATCTTAACTTTCACAGTTCGGTGAGTGCTTTTGTTTGCATGAAACTTTGATGCTGCTGGATAAATTATTTCAGAAGCTAGGGCATAAAAGGTGCTTGATCGTGAGGCCTCTCTTCCTGCTTCTCCTCACTAATGCTTATGTTAATCAATGGAAGCAGAATGTGATGGAGACCATGACTGAGGAGAACTGTCAGTCCCACCACAGTCTCAATCATGACAGAACAATTGTTGGGAGTGTGATTCACTTCAATCCAACAATAACTTATTGAGAATGTTACATTCTTATGTATGACCAGAGTGAATTGTACTTCTATACACTGACTCAAATGTATGCACTGTAATCATTAAACATCCAACAAAGGATTCTTTTAATTAAGTCAAATAGAGCCAGATGCTATGGATAAAATTGCTTCCCAAAGTTCTCAGTGCTCTCACTGAGAAAAATCACCTCAAGACATCTTAAAAGATAATTAATTCTTGAGCTGCCTTACTCATATTTACAAACAAAATATTTCACCCCCATACTGTTGCAGGTTTCTGTAGGAACAGAGAGACAGAAAGATGGATAGACAGGTAGGTAGATAGGTAAATGTGGGTGGGTGTATGGATGGATGGATAGATGGATGGATGGATGGATGACAGATAATTTCAAAAACCAGAAGAATTTTTCCAGGTGATTTTCAAGAGCATTACAAAACATTCTGGACCTAAATGTGATCATCTTTGTCAAGATAAATTTTTATATGACTTTTTTTCTTAGTATGTACAAACTACAATTTCTTAAAAACATGCAACTTGAATGGCATCTTTTGGGGAGACACTATGGCACTGCCAATTCTCCAACGCATGAAGACAAATATGAATACGTGTGAATCCAGATGGTACTTATACAAAAGCAAATATTGTACACAGCCTTTACTGAAAGACTAAATAAGTTTTCAACCCATCACTGCGTTTTATAGGTCACAACCAAAGATATGAAATGATGCTCTGGTGATATAAAAAGTAATAGATTCGAGTAACATTTAACAGCAGCTGGGAAACATCACAGTCTGCACTTCAACACCAGAAAGCCTGGGGCTTTCAGGCACCGAGCTCTCTTCTCAATGATGGAGATGTAGGAAACTGAAAAAATATATCGCAACAGTACCTTGCTGCCAAATTTTAAATTTTTGCTATTTTTCCTTGAAACTCAGTATGCAGATATGATTTCAAAATATTACAGATAGTCATACAGATAATTGGCTAAACTTGACCTCATTCTTCTCGACATTGTATCTTGAAATTCTACTGTCAAATACAGAAATATAAAAGCACCAGTAATCTCATATACTAGTAAGATAACATGATTTGGGATCATAACAGAAAATAAACCTCTTCAAAGAAATTTATTTTACTGAACCTATTATTTATTTATTTATTTATTTATTTATTTATGAACCCACTTTAAATTGTAGATTGCTACCTGCATTCCAGGACACCTTAGTACTTTTTACTTGTCTCTACAGAGTTTTAGTGGTTTCTTTGTATTCGGAGTTGAATTAGTCCTTTTATCTGAACACGAGATTACCCTGGTCATAAAAATGAATATAATTACTTTAGATTAATAAAATAATAATAATGAATATACTTATTATCCATAATAAATTTACGAATGAGATCCTTACCCCTAAATATAATAAGATTCCATAGAACATAAATCTCCAGAAAAAGCATCGCCGAAGGGCATTAATGAGTTTGGGGTTTTTCTTTGATGCCAGCTCTCTGTCCCATTCTCTGCAAAAGAATAAAAAGAGGGACCAATAAGTTGCATGCACAAATATTTGAGTTGTTCTATTTCCCTTAACATAGTTTTATTCTCACAAAGACATCCAAGGAGATTAACCCAAGTGACTGAAGAGATAAAAAACCTTGTGAATACCTTCCAACACCAACACTCCGTCAGATATTTGGCAGAATTTGATGCTTCACCATATATCAATTTTCAGGGATTTGACGACATGACAAGGTCAGATTTTATGTATGAAAGGAAGGTTCTGGGCTTCTTAAAAGCAATGCAAGAGGTAGACAAATAAAGTATAACTCTTATGAGTATACATTACTGTGTTTGGGACAAAGTGAAAAATAAACAAAAATTTAACTTTCTTCCCCCTTCACCTTTTGATCTTTATTAGTTTAGAACTGTAGATTTTACAAAATTTAACTGTCAAAAAAAAAAAAGAAACCAACATAAAGTCAGGTGGATTTTTCTGTTATTTAACTTTAGAAAAACTTGTCTAAATGGCTGTTTTTAAATGTAGGGGTATGAAACAAATACTATCAAACTTCATTTTCAACTATTAAAGTCATTTATTAGAATAAAAGTCTTTGGAAAATTAGAACAGAATCAAATTCTATATTTTCTGGTAGGAAAAGAGACCACATAGTCTGAAAGAATGGTGATATCCAATAAGTTTTCCATTAAAAACTGTAAGTTCATCAATGGATTATATTTACATTATAGCCACTTCTATCTGTTAATGAAAGCCCTTTCTCTTCATTACTAAACCATACAGAGATGAAAAGTTTCACAGGCAAGAACTAGGTAAAGGTTTTGCATTTCATTAAGAGGTATGTCCATTACTATTCATCTGTGATTATTAGAGGTTGTTTTAAATTACCCCAAAGAAAGAACACACAACTGAGATGTGAGGGCAAACTTGGCAGTCTCTGTGCATGGACCCTGGCTGCCCCAAGAAGCTTACTATCTACAATGCCTAATTACCATATTCCATCTATCCACCTCTCCACTCGTTCACTCAGGCCTTGCTCCCATCCATATCATTCAGTGACTCACAACAGGGTAAGAAACTAAACCTGGAGGCAGATTCAGCCTCTCTTTCAAAGGAAGAATGAGTCAGATGAGAAAGTCAGGAAAGAGAGGTGGTATGTAGACCAAAGAAATGGTTTCAAGGTGGGAAGAAGTGGTCCACATGAAGTCATGTAGGAAGAGACCATTTTATTTGACATTAAGAGATCTCTGATGACCCTGGTCAATGTCATTTTAGCAACATGGTAGACATGGAAACCATATTTCAGGGAGCTGAAGTGTAAAGGAAAGGTGAAGAAGTGGAGAGATCAGGAGAGCAGAGAAATAATAGCTATGAAAGAAGTGGAAAAAAAAAAGAATGGGGGAGCAACCTGAGGGAAAGGCAAAGTGGGAGAATTTCTTTTAATGGGTGGGATTTGAACAATGAAAGAAAGAGTGAGCAGGGAAGAGGAGGTGGTGTGGTTTCAGCAGCACTATAACAGACCCAGTAAGAATCCCAAACACGAAGTTAAATCACAAAGGAAGAAGCTCTATACTTATCAGTTTTGTAGCTTCTCATGGAACAAATGTGAGTGTGCACGGAGGAGTGATGTAAAGGGTTCAACACTGCAAACTGAGCCAGATGGGCCAGTGTGCCTCAACTACGTGGTAACCACCAAGGACCTTTGTCACAAGGCAGTTATGAAATGTGAGGCCAGGGCCACTTCCCAAGGATGCAGAGGTACAAAGTACTATAAATGGTGTGTCAGTCTTCCAAAATGTTTCAATAAGTTCTAAATAACAACTTTAATTTTTTAATTTATTTTATTTTTTATTTCATTTTTTTATAATAAAAAAATAATTTTTTAAATGCATAGGGTGAAAAGAGATACAAAATAAAGACAAAAGTAAGAAAGACAAAATGTATAGACTTATGCTGGCACAGAGTTGTTGAATTGAAAAAAATAGGTATATTTTTAATTGAACTGATATGGGAGATATAATAAAAACAGGAGAAAAAAATCTTAGGCCAGATAATCCCACAAATTCAGGTGTCTTCTACTTGGCCATAAATAAAAATTTATCTGGAGTATACAGTCTTTTGTTAACCTAGCCCTTCTCTGATTAATCTTTCCCGTGGCATCTGTTCAGAACTTAGGTATTCAATATCCACTGTTTTATTGTGAACTTGCTGATATACCTACAATGTATTATATTTATATATTTTATCTCTGCAACAATATTACAGATTTTTACATAATGCTAGTCATTTCACCTTCACTTACCATTCATTCAACAAATATTTATTGAGCAGCTACTATAGGCCAGACCCTATTCTAGGCACTGGGGGATACATCATAAATAAACCAAACCAAACCAGCCAAAATATCCTTGCTTTCATGGCATTTCCATGCAGTAAGTGCTCAATAATACGAACTGGTCCTTGATCTTGGTAATATGAATCTATTATTCTCACTAGCCAAATTCTTTTAATCAAGAAAATTAAGACTGAATATCTTACTTTGCCTTGAAAATATTTTTTAAAGGGAAATGAGTTTAAGGGAAATAAGGTCAACAAATTACAAGGCTCAACTTTTTTTTATTTTGGGGCAATCATTTAGTAGCTACTTTTTCTTTTTCTTTTGTTCCTTTGTTTTTCCTTTGGTCTATGGAGTGAGTGTGTGACCCCAGAATCTCTGGGATTTTTCACATTTGGCCAAGGAAGAAGGGCTCTTTCCTCTGTGGTTTGTAAAGAAATGAGCAGGGTTCTAAGGACCCACTGCTTGGAGGAATGTGGTCTGAGAGAGTAAAACCAGCACAAGCAGAGGCCACCAAGTGGCATCGGAGTCCCTGGTTCCACTGAGTCTCTAAGGCCAGTTCTCTGCCGAGGCCCCTTCACACAGGAGCCAACAATTTACTTAAGCTAGTTAATTGGGTTTCTGTCACTGGTAATCAAAAGGGTTCTAACCAATACTCTTAGAAAAGGGAACTCTGAGAACTTGTCTGCAATGGGAAGTGCAGATCTGTGTTAGAATCATGTGATTCCATTTTAGCTGGAAAATTTCATCATCTCTCTGAGTCTCAGTTTGCTGTCTGCAAGATGGAGGTAACAATGCTTTCCTCCAAGAGCTGAGAGGAGGTACTATACCTAGCATTCAATATGTACTCAAAAATATGAAATATTTATATTTTTTAATATCCAGTAGCCATTACCTTAAGATTTCCAAGTATGTACATTCGTAGTCACATATTAAGATTTTGGAGGCAAATATACACAATTTGCTTCATAAAGATGCTACTTCAGTCTTCACAAAATCCACTTACTGTACTTTAAAGACAGGGAACGTCTTATTTTCCAGAAAAAAAGTCATTTATCAAGAAAATGGTTAATCTTTCAACGTTTCATTGTTTAATTTTTTTTTTTTTAAGATTTTTATTTATTTATTTGACAGAGATAGAGACAGCCAGCGAGAGAGGGAACACAAGCAGGGGGAGTGGGAGAGGAAGAAGCAGGGTCATAGCGGAGGAGCCTGATGTGGGACTCGATCCCAGAACGCCGGGATCACGCCCTGAGCCGAAGGCAGACGCTTAACCGCTGTGCCACCCAGGCGCCCCTCATTGTTTAATTTTTAATTGGTCAAGACTTCAGCAAGAAAATAAGATGTTCCTATTTTAAAGACGCCATTTTAAGAATTAAGCCATCTAATAAGTTAGTCCTCCATCACCTAGAGTATTAATAATATTAATAATATTAATTCCTCCTTTCAACTAATGAACAATGTGCATGAACATACCTTTCCAATTTTTCAGACAGATTGTCAGCAGAATCAGCAGAAGGGATTTGGTATATGTCTGATAATTCCAGGCGCTGTCTATACCCTTTTGACAAAATTGGTCCGGTCCAGCTAAAACAAAGATAAGGGACAGATGTAAATATTCACTTGACTTGGTCTCCAATATAGACTTGGAATCTGATACTGTTTAAAATCTTCTGTCAGATGGGAAATGGTGGGTGCATAAATATGAGAATAAAATAATCCAACTTATAAAATACCAGTACTTCATATCTTATATCTGTATAAAACACCAAAACCTCTGAGCTAATGTGACTGAGAGAAAGGATCAGGAATGATAATGGAATCCTTTCCAGAGGAAAAAAACAAGTCACTACACATTCTATATTAAAAGTACTCTTAAAAAAAAAAAAAAAAAAGCAAAAAACTGCCCTAGGAGCTCCTGGGTGACTCAGTTGGTTAAACTTCCAACTCCTGGTTTGGGCTCAGGACTGATCTCATGGTCATGAGATTGAGCCCCGCATCGGGCTCTGTGCTCAGCACTGAGCTGGCCTGACTTTCCCTCTCCCTCTCCCTTTGCCCCTTCCCCCTGCTCTCTCTCTCTGTGTCAAATAAATCTTAAAAAAAAAAAAAAGCTGCCCAAAACAATGAAATACTAGGCGTTTATAAGCGCTGAAGCCCAGTCTCTACCACTTTAAATATAAAATGATCTATGAATGATAAGATAGACCCTCAATCAATACCCCTATACAAGGTTGTTCTTGTAGTACATGGTCCTCAGCAAGAAGCTATTTGTTGAATGAACTAATTATAGCTGAAGGATTAATGAATAGTTTGTATTAATTTGTTCACCTAATTATCACTTCTGAATCATTACTTGAGGGTGGGGATCATAGTTCTACATTTTGACTCCTCAATTCACAGCAGTTACACACATCTGCCCTTTACACATCTAATAAAGAACAATTTATGATGGACACTAGTGAAGCTAGTATGATCAATAATTAGACAGGATACCCCAGGTCTTTTCTTTTCTTTCAGTTATTTTCAAGTATATTGTTTCTAACTAGTATGGATAAGACAAAATAATCTTCATAGAGATAAGAGCCTAGACACAGGAAGACCAAAAGCTGGCAGACTACAGGCAGTGGGGTGGTATGCAGGCAAATCTTTAACCAGCCCTTTCCTGGGGGGGGGGGGGGGGTGACTTAAGTCATTTGCCAATTTCTGTGGTGTAAATACTCCCACTGTGACCAATTTCAAGCTACCAAATGTGAAGTTACTGAACACAGAGTTGGGAAGATACACGGCTGCATATTATAACATAGTATATTTACCTTTCAGCTATAATGAAGGTAAATAAGCTCAACAGCAGAGATAATAGTAAAATGTCAAATTAGGTAGCGACAACTTTTGAGTTTTTATTATCTTTGTTTTAATATAATTATACGTTTATATCATTTAATTTTTAATACTAGTTGTACTTAACAACGAGCTCACAAGCTTCCTGAAAATTTAACAATCTGCTTAGCCAGAAAGGGCCAACTGCAGAAGATCGCTGACTGCCAGATGATTGAAAGACTTGAGACAAGGGTAATGGCATTGAAGACAAAAAGGAAGGGATCTACAGAAGGCCTAGGAAAATGTACTCCATCTATTAACAAACACTGCATGTTCAGTATGTTTGAAATTATTAAAATATGATACCAAATTTACAAATAAACAGAATTTTACTATCTGTAAATTCCAAATACCATAAGACATTTGCAGGAAATTAAAAAAATCTTTTCATCTCTTTAAAAAATATATAAACATACATCTTTTAGTCCATATCTAAGATCTGATGATCATTCCCATGAATGAGTCTCAACCTCATTTTAAAGTAATACAATTTGTTGGCTGCCTCTATACAAACCTTCCTGTGTAATTTGTGCCCATTTTAAAACATATATTACACCTTGATATCAAGGTTTGATTATCAAGCCCAGAATCATCAAACCAAACATATTCAGTAGTATTAAAACTCAAGTTAGCCCTTCACAATTATTAATAAAAGTTAATGTTTCCTGATAGGCTTACCACAATAAAACCATATTTGTATCCTGAAATAGAAACCTGGCTTAAAGTGAATTATGAGAACTAAAATCAGTTGACCTTAGGCTGCCTAGTAATCACTAGACTTACCCTACAGAGAAAAAAATATTCTGTTAAGTTAAACTGATAACATTGTATGAAATTTCTGCTCCAATGAGTTCTCCATGCCTGCCTCAAGCCTATCTTAGAAATGCAAAAACAAAGACAAAACAAAAAATTCCCCAGATATCTACACTTAGACACTTAATGAAATATTAGTTAATGTAAAACTCCAGCCGCCACTCCTTTTGAATAATCCTGAGGAGGTTAAACATACTTAGATAGAATTTAGGAATGCCTGGTCAGGATTTCTTTTTTTTTTTTTTTTTTTTAAAGATTTTATTTATTTATTTCACAGAGATAGAGACAGCCAGCGAGAGAGGGAACACAAGCAGGAGGAGTGGGAGAGGAAGAAGCAGGCTCACAGCGGAGGAGCCCGATGTGGGGCTCGATCCCATAATGCCAGGATCACGCCCTGAGCCGAAGGCAGACGCTTAACCGCTGTGCCACCCAGGTGCCCCAAGGATTTCTACTTCCATATTCCTTTCATTTGGAATCAATGATCATCAGGTGGTTCATAAAGCAAAGCGGGTACGCCTGGAATTACCCAACGCAATAAACCCTGTTCCTTCTTCCCTTTGAATTTGCTCCCACCATCTCTTCCTCTCATCTCTAATTAACTTTATCCTTCTTCATTCATAACCAGTCACTATATAGTGGCAATGGACTTTAAAAAATGGTCTTAGAAATTGTGAGTTTCCAAAGGTCCTAGTATCCCAGATAAACTGTTCTATTCATATAACTATACAAGGCTTCAGATTTCATTGAGGAAAGATGCTATCACTTCATTTTTTAAACACACACACAGAAGAAATTGTTTTTTAATTAATTTCATTTCTTAGGACAATACTTCCAACTTTTGCATAGAGTGACTTGTAATTTCTTATAATGAAAATAATTTTTCAATCATAGCCACTATTAAAGCCTTGGTTTTCACAAAACCTATTGCCCTAAAACCACATAATTAGAGCCTATAATCATTTTTCCATTTGACATTGGCTTTTATTAATCCAACAGAGACATCTGACATTTTCATGTGCTAGAATTTAAGATGAAGGTCAGGTGTTAGACCTTTTCAGTTCAAAATGATTTTGTCTGTATAAAACAATCATGCTTCCACAGTATTTCACTTTACATTTCCTTTAACTGGCCAAATGAAATAAAAGAGCAAATTCAACAAGTACTAGTTGCACAACTCTTCTCCCAAATACTGACAAATTGATACACTCAAAGACTAATAGTCTTTTTCCTTTTTGCATGAAATAATTAATACTTGAGGAACCAAGTAGAAATTAAACTATTTTGTGTAGACAAATATAAATACACCTGAGGTTTTCTCATCATCCAATTTATTTACCATCAGTTTGAACTAGCCCAAATAATCTGAACAGTCCTAACAGAAGGAAATGTTGAAGTTCAACGCAGAGGAAAGATGGGGAATCACCTAACACACTGTAATAATAAATCTCAAATTTCTGCACATAGTGCTGTCATTTTGCTTTGGGTTTTTTTTTTGTGGGGGGGGGGGTTGCTTCTTGTTTTGATAAATGGCTATGATGGGAAGGATTGATTTGAGACCAGAAGTCATTCTCATCTTTATAAGGATTTAAAGAAAAAAAGTCATAGAAATAATTCTTCAAATGTCACAGTTGTTTTTATCAACTTAGATTCAATATTATCTCATAGTCAGATGTATTTTTCTCAGTGAATTTTAGTGAAAATAACACTTGAGACAGTAGTGGTACCTGGCTCTCAAAAGTCCTGTGTAAATCTTGCAGGCTTCAAGGGTGTACCCCAAAGTCATAGCTGTGGGGTGAGGGGCAGGTCAGGGAGTTCTCCTTCTCTGATTCCAGACGTATTTAAACAGTATTTGCTGTTCACCCATAAAATGGTGAATTTATAAGTAATACCCACTTGAGTCAGCTCAAAAACCTTTGGAAAGAACATGCTAAAATCAGCCATTTTTGTGTTTGAGAGTTAATTATTCATGAGGGTCTTATTTTACCAAGAGAACTGTGGAAGTTCTTCTTCTTTCTCCAGATGAGTGAACAGCACAGTAAATGTAGTCAATGAATTTTAGACAATCTGGAAAGATAATTAATTGCTGCTTAAAAAAGACAATGAGCTAATTCTGAAAAATTGGACTTCTGGAAGTCCAGAATTTACAGCCATACAGGCCTCTTAATATAAATTAATTTAACCTCATGCCTAAGGAATCCAAACATTAAATAGAAAATCTATCTGCCCATTTTATAAGATGCTTCTAAATGTAAGTGTATTAGGAATGTATGCATATTAAAAAAATGTCTGAAAAGATATTTTCTTTTTTACTTATCTATATTCTCCAATGTTTAACTATGAGCAGGTCTAACTTTGGAAATAAGGCAGAAGTTCTTTTTAATTAAAGAAGGAACACACAGTTATAATCCATTACTTGTTATGGCTATCCAACATAAACTTTCTAGTCAAATGTGTTTTTTTTTTAAAAAAAAAAAAGATTTTTGTTTATTTGAGAAAGAGAGAGAGAGCAAGCACAAGCAGGGGGAGAGGCAGAGGGAGAAGCAGATGCCCCACTGAGCAGGCAGCTGGACAGCAGGGCTCCATCCCAGGACCCTGGGAATCACAACCTGAGCTGAAGGCAGACACAACCAACGAGCCACTTGGGCACCCCTCTAGTCAAATGTGTTCTAACTCCATGATTCTTACATAATGTTCACTATCAGTGCTAATTTCCCACAAAATTATTTTTTTCCCCTGATATGGTTGTCTGAGGTATGATTTCATCATGAAGACTACAAAATGCCAGTCACCTGACTCTTACTATAAATCTGTTACTGAAAAAACTGAATTAGTGATTTTAAGAAGAAAAAACAACTCCAGGCTCCGACACTGTCTCTATCATTTTCCAGTCATTTGACCTTGGAAAGTGCTCTGGATCTCTCAGCTGCAGGTCCTGATGGAAAGAACAACTACCATGACTACTTTACCTGATTTTCACAGGGGCCAAATTCAATTGTTGTCTATAAAGCAGTACAAATGTACCTTATTACATGCTTCTTCATGTAAGAAATTGCTTGGCTTCAGTTTAATTTACTGAGTGCTAGAGCTTATTATTACTGGGAGTATAACAATAGTAATAGCTAACATTAATAGAGTCTTACAACAGCCCTGCAAAATGCTAGGGATTTCACATATATTATTTCATCTGACCCCCACAACAGTTCATAAGTCCTAGTATTATCTCCCTCTTACAGATGAGTAACTGAGCCTAAGGGAGCTTAAATAATTTGCCCACCAAAGAGTTAGAATTAAAAAATAAGACTGTGATGCCAAAGCCTACACTTCTATCAAATGTGCCATATTAGGACCAATTAAAAAAAAAAAACCAAAACCAGCATACACTTAGATATAACTCCAAAAGCACAAGCAACAGTAGAAAAAAATTAATGATATCATAAAAATTAAACACTTTTATGTTTCAAAGGAGACTGTCAAGAAAGTAGAAACATAATCCAAAGAATGGGAGAAAATTTTTGCAAATCATCTATCTGATAAAAAGAGTTTTATCCTTAGTATTTAGGGACACTTATAACTCAATAATAAAAAGACAACTCAATTTAGTCAGGGGAAAAGGATATGAATAGATATTTCTCCAAAAAAAGATATACAAAAGCAAATGAAAGGATTCTCAAGCTCATTAGCCATTAGGGAAATATAAATCAAAACCACAATGAGATACCACCTCACACCCTTTGGATGGCTATCATAAGAAAAACAGGTAATAGGGGCACCTGGGTGGCTCAGATGGTTAAGTGCCTGCCTTCAGCTCGGGTCATGATCCCAGGGTCCTGGGATCCAGTCCCACATCAGGCTACCTGCTCACTGGGGAGGCTGTTTCTCCCTTTCCCTCTACTGTGCTCTCTCATTCTGTCAAATAAACAAATAAAATCTTTAAAAAAAAAAAAAGAAAGAAAGAAAGACAGGTAATAATAAGTGTCGAAAAAGATGTGGAAAAATTAGAACCTTCATCCCCTGTGGTGAGGATGTAAAATGATGCAGGCACTTTGAGAAAATTGTCTGAAAGTTCCTCAAAATATGAACATAAAGTTACCCTATGACCCAGCAATTCTACTTGCTGGTACGTCCCCAAGAGAAATGAAAACGTATGTCTGTGCCAAAACCTGTACACACATGTTCACAGCAGTGTTTTTTATAACAGGCAAAAAAGTAGAAATAATCCAAATATCTACTGCTGAATGGATAAATGGGTATTTCCACAACTAGAATATTAGTGATTAAAAAAAGAATGCTGTACTGACACATAGTACAGAACGGACGACTCTTGAAAACATCACACGAAGGGGAAGAAGTCAATCACAAAAACTACATGGTTCCACTTGCATGAAATTCATAGAATCGTCAAATCTAGTGAGACAGAAAGCAAATTAGCAGCTGTCTAGGATGGGGTGGAGGATGGGGAATGACTGCTTAGAGGCATAGAGTTTCTTTCCAGAGTGATGAAAGTATTTAAAAAAAATACTTTTTTAAAGATTTTATTTATTTATTTGAAAGAGAGAGAGAGAGAGCACAGATGGAGAAGGAGAGGGAGAAACTGACTCCCCACTGAGCAGAGAGCTCAATGCAGGGCTCGATCCCAGGACCCCAAGACCATGACTTGAGCTGAAGGCAAACAGACGCCTAACCAACTGAGCCACCCAGGTGCACTGAAAGTATTCTAAAATTGACAGAGATAGTTTCACTACCTGCCAAAACCAATGAATTGAATATTTTAAATGGGTAAATGGTTTGGCATGTGAATTATATCTCAATAAAGCTGATATTAAGACAAATAGCATACAGAAATTGACTGTCAGTGTTGATCTTGGAAAGCTTTACCACATTTTATTTTTACCCCTAGAACTCGTGAAAGGCAGATTCTTATTATGGTGACGTTGACACTCTAAGCCCTTTCAAACAGGTTTGCGTGGGTGGCTACTTTGAGTGATTAACACCCTTCCCATGAAAAGATCTAAGGACTGGTGACATGCATCATTAAGTCGTGCAAATTACTTATTTCCTGCCCCCCCCCCCGAAACAAGGTGCTTCACAGCTGAAACTACTATACTTTTTCTGTAGAAAAAGTGACCATGGTGATAATAGCGTAAAGAAACTGAGGAATGAGTACCACTGACGAAAAACCACTTATATCAGCTCGGCCTAATTCACTGGATTTCAGGGACTCAAACAATTGAGACAACAAGCAATGGTACAAAAATTCCCACCCATCTTGAAAGATAGCAGAGAAGAAACAAATCATTGTGATTTATAGCCTATGCCCATGTACTTATGAAAAGCAGCCTCAGAGAGGTATTTCATGATTTTTGTTTGCTTTTTATTCTATCTGGGCATGAAGCCACCAATAAAAGCCACAAAATTTATCATAGCTGGAACAATTGGCTAGAAAGATAGGATGATTAACTGCCTTATAAATTTGCTGCATTCTTTATAAGTTCACTTTTAGGAGCTCCTTACTAAGAAAGACAAGTGACACCATCACTCTCTGATTTCTGGGTTTTATTTCCATTGGCAATAAGAAATATATTTGAAACCAAGAAAATAAGGAAGCGGGGAAATGGATTGGCCTTAAGATTTTACGGTAGAAATGCCACTGGGTTACTGGCTGGCATTTGTAAAAGCTTACAGAGAGAAAATTGTGTGACTGTCAGAAGCTCACCACTCTTACTGTTATTTTAGACAATCACATTCTGGAGAGCAGAGCGGAGGAGCAGTTCCAAGCATGCCCAGTGAGAACTGAGAGGCAAAGAAGGAAAACAAGTTCTCTCTCTTCTTCTTGCTAAGGTAGGAACAAAACCTACTTCACATGAATGATATATTACGGATATCACCCACAGGATATATTGATTTAACTTTACTGGTATTTGTTTTATAACTATCCCATTTACCTGGTATTCCCTCCCTTCTTCTAGAACCCTGAATTCTTTATTGAAGCTCTGTGTGTGTTTGGACACCACAACTAGGACCCAAAGTAAACAGTCTCTGATGGATTTTTGAATTTTTTTTTTAAGATTTTATTTATTTGACAGAGAGAGACAGCCAGTGAGAGAGGGAACACAACAGGGGGAGTGGGAGAGGAAGAAGCAGGCCCCCAGCAGAGGAGCCCCATGTGGGGCTCGATCCCAGAACGCCGGGATCACGCCCTGAGCCGAAGGCAGACACCCAACGACTGTGCCACCCAGGCGCCCAGGGTTTTTGCATTCTTGAGCAATAAAATATCCACATCCTTTCCAAGTCCTGGTTTTCATTCTAGAGTTAACTCAACATCTGGAATCAAAGGTACTTGATTTTTCTCTATTCAAGTGTTTCTCACAGTGTGGAGATGATACTCCTCTCCTGGGGACAGTAATCCCGAGAAGCTCTCGGCTGTGGAGTCAGAGCCGCCAGAGGCAAAGCAGAAGCCAACTCTCACGACCTTCAACATCCAAATCACTTAATGATCCCTCACTATGTGTACAACAAATATCACTACTTATTAAATCCTCTCTGAAACATGCTTGCTACTTACTGCCTTGACGAAACTTTTCCCAAAATTAAAAAAAATAATAAAATCAGTGTGATGCCACCCAACATAGTTTATTCAAAGATGTATTTATTTGTTTATTTTGCTTGACAGATAGAATGGTAAAATGGATGTTGGAAGCCACCTTGGAAATGTTCTAAAATAAAGACCATTAAGAACAAATACTGCCTGGGTAACACTGATACGTGCTGCATCAGGAAAACAAAGTTTGACGATTTTTTTAAATTCAGTCATGATAAAGTTGGTCTTGAGGGTTCTGCTTGAAATCATCTAACCAGATAAATGGTCAGTCACATTTTAGGGTTTTTTTCATTTATCTTAACCTTCTCTTCATTTTAATTTATTTATGCTGTCTGCTCTCTCACACTGTTACATTACTGTTACTCGTGATTCCCTCTCAGAATGATTCAAAGAGGAACATGGCCTTGGATTCAGACTTCCCAGCTTCAGATGATTTTCCATCTTCAAATTATATGTGAAATTTGGTTATTGGTGGCATTTTAACCTGTTTTATGCTTCTATTGCTATTATTTCACCCTTGGAAAGCAAACTGCAAATTATAGCATTGAAAGGTAAATTTAGTATCCTGTCTCTTCTCCCTTTGGTGACACATTGCATGACTCAAGATTTAAATTTCAGATCCTGTTCCTAAGGTTGTGGAGCAATGCTAATGCTATTTCTCATTTTCTTGGAGCCTTGATATTACTGGCGGGGGGGGGGGATGACACTGACAATAAAACTCCTGAGAGGTTCAGGGAGGAGGAGAGGTGGCTGTACCCTCACCCTTGCCCCACTGTGAATCCCAGAAAAAAAAGAGCCTGACAGAGGCAGGGCATGGAGACAGTCAGTGGTTCAAGGATGACCAAGGAAATAGAACTGCACTGTAAGAGCCTTACTTTAAATCCCCTTCACTTAATATTTACATCTTTTATCATATAAGAAACATGTGGGTAAATAAAGGTCCATAAACACCCTAAGTGGCTTTTTCCCCCCAACAGTAAAACACACAATAATAGATGCCTGAATTATTAACTGATCCTAATAAGCAATTTAAGAGTTCAAAATGGTCACCCTTCCCATCAGGTCTTGAAAACACAAATCATAACAGAAATCACAATAGTTTAGTGAAAAATCATTTTATAAGCATTTAGGAATTACTGTGATCTTAAAATGTCATGATCTCTTGCTTCCATACGCACTTTAGGAAAATGAACTTTAAAGGAAATATCGAGCCAGATTCTCTTCCTTTTGAACTCTACAGGAGTTCCCACTGGATGAAACCATTGGTGATAAGGGAGATCAGAATTTTTAAAAGGATTCTCCTAGTCTCATCACCTAGCAGGGCATTTTTTGGTTTTGTACCAATACCAACTAGGTGCTAGCTTACCCTGAAGAAAAACTAATAAATTCCTTGAAATAAAATCTGACCTCTATTTCCAAGAAATCTCAAATGCACTGAAATAGTTTCATATAAATTATGTATGTGTGAGCCTCTCTGCATCCAGGTTAAATTTTCTTCCTGTGTGCTCCATTCTTGCCTATAATTCCTCCACCTGAGCCATAACCACAAACTGTCTATTTACTTGTCTGAAATTCCCCGTCTCTAAACATACTGGACTGTCAGCTCCATGAGGGCAAAGACCTTAGAGATCTTTTCTTTTCCTGCTGTATCCCCAGCACCTATCATACAGTACAGCACATAACTGTCACTCATTTATTTTCAAAATTGTTAAATTAACGTTACCACATTACACTTTGTTTGCTACTTTATTTTCCTTATAAGACTAACTTCTTGGACAACGTAAGTGTCATATAAATTTGTATATCTCCATTGTCTTCTCCAGTGTTTAGGACAACAAACGGAATAAGTTAATGTGTTAATTAATTCCTCGAAGATGGGATGTTTATAGCCCATCTGAGGACACTGATATGATTGCAAATATGTGTTGTTCAGCCAATACTCCTGTTCAAGTGTATTAAAAGCCAAAAGCAAAGTCAACACATTTTTCAAGTCTATGGTCAATGCAATGCAAATGTCAAAGTGTCTATACCCTCATATAACATACAATTAAATGTTTGGGCTTGCTCAGCGACCATTTTTGAATAACATCTCTGAGTCATAACTTAAAGCCAATAATCTTAAAATTTCTAGCCAAGATTATTTAATTCCCCTCAATAAAAAATTTTCATATTTAACACCCTTCACTACCAAAACATTCTTCCAAACGTCTGAGCTTCATTCTATTTATTCTTAATGGTGATGTACAAAATGTTATAAATGAAAGTAATTCTTCATTCTACTCAAGAGCAAATGGTCCCTTTTATTCTACCCTCCTTGACAATTCCCATGTCATGTCACTTGGCATCTTCTGCATTATCTCCATGTCATTTCTGTACGTTAGAGATGAGATACACATAGCTTTTTAAAAGGTTCATAAACCAGTGCAACTCCGTATATGTATTATACTTTACAGTTTCAAATTGCTTCTATATTTCATTCTGTTTCTGAACACTATTACTATTAGGAATTGAATTGTATTCCCCAAAAAAAGAGATGTTGGAATCTTAACTCTCAATACCTCATCATGTGACCTTATTTGGTGATAGGATCGTTACAGAGGTACTCATGTTAAAATGAGTTCATTTAGAGTGGCCTTAACCCAATACGCCTGCCCTTATTTTTAAAAAAGGAGATTTGGACACAGAGACAGACACACCGAGAGAATGCCATATGAAGATGAGGGCACAGGTCAAAGGGAGGCCTCTTCAAGTCAGAGAATTCAAAGAGTGCCGGCAAATTACCGGAGGCTGGGGGAGAGGCGCAGAACACAGTCCCCTTCACAGCCTCAGAAGAAACCAAACTTGCTGACACCTTGATCTCAGACTTTTTGAATTCAGAACCGTAAGACAATAAATGTCTGTGGCTTAAGCGACCCAGTTTTTCGTGCTTTGTTACAGCAGCAAAGATATTGGCCTCCGAGCACAGAAAATCTCCATGTTACGACAGTGCAGGCAGAGGGACAATGGAACAAAGGTGACACTCTGAGGATTTACGATAAGGTTAAAAGCTGGAGATAAAAGCCAATGGCAAAGCACAGGCTACAGATGTGGAATTGGGCAGGGGCATTTGGGGGAATGTGATCCCCATAATTCAGAGAATTCACTGGGCCTAGCTTACAGAAGAGAAGGGTTAAACTTAGAGGAAAAAGGTATTTTCTTAGAGCCTGGTTGTGAAGATGGATACAAATTAATTATAATAATCATGCTAATGGCAGTCTTTACCATTTATTAAAGAACTACTCTATGTCTGGCTTTACTCGCTGTCATTTAATACATGGACAGTACTTAATTTTATGTGTTAACTTAGAGAGTGTTTTTGGACGAGATTTATATTTAAATCAGCAACTTTGGGTAAAGCAGATTGCCCTCCATAATATGGGTGGGTCCCATACAGTCAGTTGAAGACTTACATATAACAAAAGGCTGGCCTCCCAAAGCAAAAGAGAATTCTCCATTGTACTGCCTTCAGAATAAAATGGGAACATCAGCTCTCCTGGGTCCCCAGCCTGCCAGCCCACCCTGCAGATTTTGCACTTGCTAGCCTTCATAATCATGTGAGCTAATTCTTAGAATAAATCATATGTATACATGTATGTATATCCTATTGGTCTGTTTCTCTGACCTCTATGACCCTGACTAATATACACAGTAAACACTCAATGAATGTTAGATATCCTAATAATGCTGAGTTGTGTTAAATGAGGATAACTGACTGTACTGACAAGCATAATACCATCATCAGAAGATAAGTAAATTGCCCAAGATCACACTGTTAATAAGTCACAAGGATTCCAGCCAGGTTTGTCTCATTCCAAAGTACATACTTCTTCCACTATATATTGCCACCTAGAAGTTGACAGTAAGGATTAGACACAAAGTAGAATGTGAGACTATTTTCTCAGAGTATAGAGTGGGCGAACTAAGAAACTCAAGGGAAGGTCAAGAACAACAAATATGGGAAGGAAGATCAGCTCAGTGGTTTTCAAACTGTGGGCCCTACCACCTAGTATTCCCTAGAGATACTTCAAGGAGCTCACCAACTTTTGATTTGAGGTGTTAATATTTTTAAGCATGTTTTATTATTTCAAAAATAGGAATTAAAAACACCACACATTCTCATATGTATTATATGAAAATTTTAGCATACTGGATTCATTCAAACATGTTCCTGGACAGTCAGGCTAACTCACTTAGTACCCACTATGAAGGAAAGGTTCCCCTGATATCTCTCTGCACATATTGTAAAATATTATCATCTGTCATTGGTTATTTCCACACTGCATAGGTGAGCATGTCACTGTGGATACACGTGGGCCAAGCTCAGTGAACAACCCACCGTAGCTCTGGCATTCCTGCTCACACAAGGTCTCATCCCAGCCTAACAGAATTTTGCAATCTCTAGGGAATGTTAACAAGCTACATCAGATATCATCATGGTTTTACAATACTTTATGATGTTTACACAACAATACAGTGACATTGATTCTAAAACTCACCATCAATTTAGTACTAGCCTTTCCAAAAAGAAACACTACATTTTAAAAATACATTTTTTAAAGAAATTTTCAATATTATACACTTACTCATGCAATTACCTACCCCTTTCTCTTTAGTATCATAATTAAAGTTTTCTTCTAAGCCTTCTTCACACTCAGATCAAAAGTATTGTTTTGACTCACTCTTGACTATTCACAGCAATGAACAGGGTCACAGTGACAAGCTGCATTCATAACACATTCACCTGGAGGGCAGGCAGGGCAATTTCGAGGCACAGTGAAGTGCTGAACTTGGGCAATTTCTACTTTAATTACAGAGTCTGGGCTGATAAACTTCACACTAAATCTTAACTGTTTCTTTCAAAACTAGATCACAATGTAATCATTCTCAAGAAATTTCAAGCTAGAAACTAAATTTAAGTTAAAAGTCAACCTTGTGAGGTGTAACCAGTATAAATAATTCAACTGAGGTCACAGGAATATGTACCTTCAATATACTGCTAAGTTTCCATACTATAATTCATTCCTGGGCCTGAGGGCTGACAAGTTTCCTTTGACATCAGTTTTAAGAGGCATCTCGATTTCAGAAACATAACACTGCGGAATAGGTGAACATATAGGACCAAGAAAATAGTGCATAAATGTTATATAATCATTTCAGCCCTAATTTGGGAGCAAGAAATTAACTATATCTTTGTATTTATGGAAGAGTTATTGTCTTATATTATCACTTTTATTTGCATATATTGCCATTCCATGGAAGATTTCATTTGGAAATTGGGATTCACTGATGAAACTATTGTTTTTAAAAAATTGTGAAAACCACTGCAGCAAGGCAAATCCGAGACTTACATATACAAAGAATCAAACAACAAGCCAAGAACCATCTGACAGGTGACTCTGCCTCTTCCTTCCAGTCCCAAGAAACAGAATAAGAGTAAACAGAAAGAAACAGAAGGCAAAAATGATGAATGTCTAGGAATTGGTGATCACAGCAGGACCCCAGTGAGGGTTGGTGGTAGGGAAGGGAACACTGAAGGGACTGAACTGGGATGTAGCTGAGAGCTGAAGTTGGTAATGGGAAGAGTGGATGCAAAATCTTGGCAGAAAGTCTGGAGCAGTAGTTTTGATGAAGTGGAAAATGACAGGAAGGTGGATTTGGAAAACGAAAAAAATGAAGGGTGATGGCTAGTACCCGGATGGAATGAATCAGGATAAGAAGTGAAGTCTGGTTTTGTACAACTGAGCTGTTTCCGTGTGACAATGGTTGGCTACTGGCATGCTTTTTGGCTGACCACATCTTTCATTCTCCAACAGGACATTTAGAATCTTAAAGATCCCATTAACCTAAGATAAGACAATGCGCCCTTTCCCCCCTCCTCATCCTCTCTTCTTCATCCCCCTGCCCCCAACTCCAAGCAGCTTGTCACATGGACCTAAGTGGGAAGGCATGTTTCTGGCACTTCCAAGAAGAATAGAGTCTAATGCCTTATTTAAATGATATTAATTATAATGCTTGTATCAAAGATAATAAATTTCAGAGACAAGAAAATTAAGAAAATCTATGTAGAATGAAGTGAAATTATAAAATTCACCAACTCCATTCTAGGCTTTTGGATAGTGGGATGTACTGGTTAAGAGAAGAGCTCTGGATTTAGACCAATATAAATATACATCTTGACTTCACAGTAATTAGCTGGGTGACCTTGTATAAACTCTTCATAATCTTTCTAAGCCACGTATTTCTTAGGTGTAGAATCTGTTTGGAATTGAAGAATTCGCCAAGATAATATAGACAATCCCTGGTACATGGAAAGTGCTTAGTAAATATTAGGAGATAGTGGGAGACCAAAGTACAGATTTCAAGAACTACATGAGAGGATATTTTGAATTCTGTGGCATATTAAACTGTATCTATGTTTCTGTTGTTAATTTACTGAAAAAAAATGTCAGTAAATTCAAAATCCTCTTCCCTGGACACTAAGGTTGGGAAGAGGAATGTTGGGAGAGAGAAGGCTCATGGAGCTGGGAGAAGATGGAATCACCTCCATACCCCCCATTTTATGATTATGTAGTGGAAACCCATCATTTTTCCTCAAATCTGTAGTTTTTCAATCTTTTATTAAGGTTGAGAAGCAGTAGTTGGGCCATTTAAACACATTTTCTTAAGACTGACCTAAGGGTTCCCAGATTTTAGTAGACAAAAAGAATCACCTGGAATGCCGAGAAAAATGCGGTTGCCTTCTCCCAGAGATTTTGACTTAGTAAGGATGGACTGGGATCTAGGAGTCTGCATATTTGATGTGATACATATGTCTTAATTTAAGTTTACTTGATAATTAATTTAATTAATAATTCATTTGATAATTAATAGATCAATATTTTTAAAGCAGGTATTTGGCAGACCAATTTGAGAAGTATTTCCCTAAAGCTATACAAATATTATTATGAAGAAGCTCCTAATTTTCAGAGCACATGTATTTACCTAAAGAATTTCTTTATCCTGTTTCTACATTTCCTTTTCAACAGAATAACTAAGCTTTGATCAAATTTCCAGAAGCAGCAGATTTGGTGGCTCATTGTTTTTTCATAACAACTTATACATATCTACTAATCCCAGAATCTGACTCGGTTCTTCAGTAATAGTGGCTAAAGTGACAGAGTGTGACTTGGGAAAGACATGAGTTGCGTTGCTACCCTTAACAGCGGCAAAAGCAACTGAATCAGGGGCACCTGTGTGGCTCAGTTGGTTAAGCCTCCTCTGACTCTTGGCTTTGCTCAGGTCATGATCTCAGGGTTCTGAGACTGAGCTCCACATTGGGCTATGTGCTCAGTGCAGAGTCCGCTTGGGATTCTCTCCCTTTCTCTCTCCCTTCCCCTCTGCTCCTCCCCCCACCACCCGCACCCCCGCAAATGCTCTCTCTAAGAAACAAATATCTTAAAAAAAAAAAAAATTGAATCAGCAAAGCTTTACATGAGTTCAAAAAGGCTGCCAAATTACTAAGCTAATATCTCAAGGGATCCAAAGACTCTGTTCAAGGATTAAATCTGATATATAGGGGCACCTGGGTGGCTCAGTCAGTTAAGCATCTGCCTTTAGCTCAGGTCCTGATCCCAGGACCCTGGGATCGAGAACTGAACCCCAAGCCCCAAGCCCTGCATGGGGCTCCCTGATGAGCAAGGAGCCTGCTTCTCCCTCTCCCTCTGCTGCTCCCCCTGCTTATGCTCTCTCACTCTCTCTCTTTCAAATAAATAAAATCTTTAAAAAAATTCCAATATACAGTTCTAAATGTAATCACCTTATGTTTATATTTCATAGGAAATATTATTTTTAGTTTTAAAAAATACATCAATTTTTGTTGTCAAGGAATTATATTGTTGACTTCCAGTTAATTTTATTATGTGAGATGACCTTTCTTCAGTCAATTTTATAAATCAATAAAAAACTTAGGTTCGCTTCATTAAATGGGCCAAGGGAAAGATCTATAGATGTATGATGGCCTTTGTGCTCCAAAGAGGAAAAAACTGCATCATTAAAAATATTAACATAAAAATTCTGGTAAAAGAAGAATAATTAGAATGTATAATAAGTTTTGATATACATTCTAAGTTTCTAAAGTACTATATTCTGGGAACATACCAGACACTCAATATTTATGTTAAATAAATGCATGTGTTCACGAATGAATGACTGAAAATCACATATGCATTTTAAAGTTATACATTAATGAGTTTATTTTGTAGTGATTGTCTTTCTAATAAAATTCCATTGCATAAAACTTAGTTCTGATGTTATTGGGATGGCTACCTCTGATCTTTAATTTTATCAATTTATAAACTCTTTAATATGTGAATACAATTTTGGATCTCATTATAGGTATATATATATATATACTTTTTAAATTTTTATTTGAATTCCAGTTAACATATTGTGTAATATTCATTTCAGGTGTACATTACAGTGATTCATCACTTACATACAACACCCAGTGCTCATCACAAGTGCCCTCCTTAATCTCCATCACCTTTTTTAACCCATCCCTCGACCCACTTCCTCTCCGTAACAATCAGTTTGTCCTCTATAGTGAAGAGTCTGTTTCTTGGTTTGCCTCTCTTTCTCTGTCTCTTTTAATGTAAATACCCAATGTCTAACTATTTAAAAGATGTTGGTCCTAGTTGACTCCATAATCAAATTAACCCATGGAGAATTTATTTGCATTGTGCACTTTCATTCAAAATGTGTATATACAAGCTATGCATTGACTTTTCTGCATAAAAGAGAGTAACCCTGTTAGATATCAGGTGACAGGGGTAGAAAAGAGGCTAATGCGAGTTTTTAGAAGTCAATCCTATCTTTGAGCCAAAAGGTAGAAGTGCTTTTGGTAATAAATATTTCATCAACCTACTTATTATTTTATTGAAAAAAATGTATTCAGAGGTCCAAGACTAAAATGAATTAAAGGTTCTCTTTTTTTAAAGACTAAATTGTGGTACATACATTTAGGAAAAAATTTTGGAAATAATTATTTTTATGACCTGATTTTAAATTAAACTATCAGACATCCTGAAAACTAACATGAGATTGGAAGAGAAAAATATTTTTGGGGAAAAGTCTATCTATGGCAAAGTTGGTTATCATTGAAATTCTGAAGAGAAAATGATAGTGTACTAAGCTGGAATTTTCCTATAAAGTCCCACATATTACACAAGCAAGCAAAGGAAACTGATTTTCCTATTTTGTGTTATACTTCAGAACACATGGATTTGGTAAAAACAACTAATATTTTGATTCAAAATTAGACATTTTATCTTCAGAATACTAAAGTTTAAGGTCCACATGTACAAGTAAATTTTACATTTCCATCAGAAATTAAATTTTAGAATTATATCCATAAACTTTAGTCAAGTTTTAGTCAATTCAACAAGTATATCTTAAGGGCCTATTAGGTCAAGGAGTCAGACAGATGCTTGGTATCAAAAAAATGGATAAGAGCCTCTGCCTTGAAGGACACATCAAAAGATGCATATGCAAACAGAAGTCAAGAAGAAATGGTCGATAGGTCCCTAAGAGACAAAACTATTCTGAGAAATTAACTAATAGCTGTTAAGCTACTATTTTCCTCTTCGGAAAAGTCCATTTTGCTTCACTTTCTTTTAAAATCTGTTTGTTTCACTTCCTTTTAAAATTACTCAATTACTGGATAACAATAATGTGAATTACATATGAGCCTTGAAAACTTTTCCTAGATCTTTTAGTAATTTTAAAGCTGTATTTTGAAGCTTCTTGCAATAGACTTTTTAAAAAAGAACATTTTGTGACTGAGTTATGTAAATACCTAATGTGCAACTGTTGAAAACTATATGTGAAAACTATATGAAATTCAAATTTCAGTGCCCATAGTGAAGTTTTATTGGAACACAGCCATGTCCATTTGTTTGTCTACTGTCTCTGGCTGCTTTCCCACATCGGCAGAAACCACATGGCCCACAGCGTTGAAAATATTTACTATCTGGCCCTTTACAGGAAACGTTTGCCAAACTCTGATCTAAAGTATAGCAATGAACTTGGGGTACGTGGCTCAATCGGTTAAGTGTCTGACTCTTGATTTTGGCCCAGGTCTCCATCTCACAGCTATGAGTAGGCTAAGAGCCTACTTAAAATTTAAAATAATAATAATAATAATAATAATAAAGTATAGCAATGAACCTGGGTTGAGAAAGTAAAGCTTTGTTAGCTCTATTTTCCAGAGTTCACAGGGATGTTTAAAATAAACAAAATGTGCAAAGAGAGCTTCCTATATAGTTTCTCCAAGATGCTGCCTCTAGAAGTATGACTGGTAACCCCCACTAGTAGGAGATTCATTCTCTTGTTGCTCCCACAACCAACACTGGATTCCAAACTCTGGCCTTGAACTTCCTCTAAACACAGCTGTCAGACTTCTGGGATTCTGCCTTTTCAGCTTAATTTTCACATATTGACTTGACTGGTACCAGATGAAATTTGTGGGTCTTTCAAATTACGAACTTCAAGTTAAGAAAATCACTAGGCATTTGGGGGGGCGGGAGGGGAGTGCAGGGTGATGGTCCTGTGGAAGCTCAGTAGGCAGTGCTAAGACAGAGAGCTCTGTGTGTTTTAACAGGCTCAAAGTTTGAACATGAAACAATGATACCTAATCTTTTGCAGAGTAATGAGAATCTTTTGTTAACGCACACGCAAAATATCTCATGCTAGTAGGCGTGCGCTGATTGACTCAGTCACTGCAGACAGTAACTGCGGCCCCAGCCGATTTTCATACCTCTTTGAATGTCTATGATCATAGAAATCAGATATGTAAAAACCACTGTGAAAGAAGTGAAATTCCAGTGAGATGGGGGCACTTCAGACCCCACCTGAGTAGGTGGGTTTGGAGAGGGAGGGTCGTAGGAGGGTTTTAAGTAGAATTTCTAAGTAGATCTTACCCCTTGCCATCCCTAGAACACGGCTGCTGATTCCTGACACTCTCAGGGTGACTCCATAGCACAACAAAGCCAAACAAGTAGCCACTTTAACTCCTTCCCTGGACACCACCCTGGACTTTACTGAACAGCATGAGGGCAGTACTTATAATCCTGACTGTCACCTCGGACTTCTTAATTTCTCTTACCTCAAGCTGGAAATCACTTTACTATATTTTCAAATAACCATATTACCTGGCCTTGAGCCATATGCATCATTTCCTTCTTTACCTTAAAGAGAAGCAGAGGGTCCACTAGGCCTCCACTCCCACCCCCAAGCCTTCTCCCAATCTCCTCACCCAGAATACTTCACCATCATCCCCCCATTACCCAAGTCAGCACATCTAGACATTATCCCTGATGCTTCTCTCTCCTTCACCTTTCACAGCTAATCAATTCTAATCAATTGCCACGCCCACTCCCACTCCCAAATGTCTTTTTTTTTTTTTAAAGATTTTTTTACTTTTAAGGAACCTCTACACTGAACATGGGGCTAGAACTCACAACCCTAAAATCAAGAGTCACACACTCTACCGACTGAGCCAGCCAGGCGCCCCCCCCCCAATGTCTTTCAAATCCATCTTTCTATCCCTACAGCTCCCCATTTCCTTGGCAAAACTGCAACAGCTTTGAACTGGTCGTGTCACTCCTCTGCTTGAAATCCACGGCTTTTCACTTCCAATCTGATAACGCCCCAACAAAGCTCACCAAGCCCCTTATAATCAGGCCCTGGCTAGAATTTCAGACCCATCTCCCACAAATCTGTCACACAGCATATGCTCCAGTCACAGAGAATGTCTCTGAATTCTTTGAAGGTGTCATGCTCCCTCTTGCTGCCAGTCCTATACAAAGTCTGCTCCTTCCATGTTTACATTTTTCCCAACCCATCCCTGCCCTCTCTGGACAATCTCCTTTAGGTGTCAACTCGGGAGTCACTTCTCCAGCAAGCCTGCCTTAGCCAGCCTTACACTGGATTCCATGCTCCAGGGAGTGTTTTTACAAGCCCCTGTGACTCTGGGTTTCAGAGAATTCATTCCACTAAGGCAACACCAATTTCTTTCTTGTCCACCTCAACCTTAATAACACTCTGCGTAGAATACAGAAGGTGGTGAATGAATGAATTAGGGCATCCTCTAAGCTGCCCTGAATCATTACCTGCAAAGGAAGTACTGCTCTGATTCAGCTCCGTAAAGCCACCTCTGGGAGATTTCTCTGATTCTATCAGAGTAAAGCCCAGTTTCAGGGCTGAGAATACTAATAATAAGGAGAAACCTTTAAATCATTTCCTAATCCCACGAGCAAGGAACTAGCAAGCAGGCTTCCCCAGAAAGGCTAAGACCTGGCCATAAAGGGACACAAGAAAAATTTGACAGAATTATTGTTCTGAGCAATAAGAATCTATCCACGGCCCTGCTTGCGTTGACCCTTTTCTATCAGAATGAAGGTGCATTACAAAACTGTTGAATGTCATCAATCCACCACATCTATAAGCCTCTCAGGTCGATCACTATGGAATCATTATCATCACAAAGAGATATTTATTAAACCATTACACACAGGAGTTTTGCTATGGTCTGAATACTATATTAAATGAATCATAGAAGGCCCTGACATCCAGGGCTTTACACTTTGAAATCGTCATCGATGTTAAAAGACAGTAATAAGCTAATGGAGCTGCAAAGAGAATAGCAACTTGACAAGCCTTGCCACTTGGAAAGAGCTGTGAAAGCCAGATCTTTCAGAGCTCTATAAGAAATATATTCATTCTCTACACCAAGCAATCTATTTGAATTTTTACAAGTTTCTTGCTACAGGAAGCCTAAGCTCCTGGCTGACATAAAGCTCAATAGTTAAGTCACTTTGTAATGCTAATTTTCCCTCTCAAACAACTACCGGGTGAATTCTGCGGGAGCTGGTGAGAAGCACCTGAAATGGTACTGTTTTGCTCAGTGATAAGGTACTTAACATATTGGATACATCACACCTTCGGTCAGGGTCCACAACCAGACCTCCCTCATAACCTGTTTTCCCCTCTTGACCTCATTGCATCTCCGGGATTTGGTTCCAGGGACGTACGTACTCTGCACAGATGCGTCAGGAATCCGTGGAATCAAAATTGCCAAAATTGCTGCTGAGTCAGAGGTGTTTTTAAAAATTTGACAAACAACATATAGCTGCATGCTGAATGGTTAACACCCTTCCCTGATGGTTTTGCAATCCTATACTTATATTGTAGCTGTATCACACGGAAATTACAGGTTCCTGTGAAACAACACTAACAATAATAATACAGTTTATAGAGGTGCTCGTTTACGGGCCTTTTAAACAAGTTTGAACATTTATGCATGGAATATTATCACACTAAGTCCTACTTCCTCCCGCAAAACATAAACGGAAAACTGGAAAACCATGATTTCCCTAGTGTATCGGCTGGCTCCAGGGATATTTTGATTGTCATATCAAACATAAAATATTGATGAAGGAGTTAAGAAAAATAGATTCCACTTCTCTGTTTAACAAAGAATTGAACATTATTAAAGCTAAACTATCTGCTATGCGTTTTTAAGTATATAAGAATACTTCTGGACTGTCAAGTAAGTAATAATTTGAACTACTGAAATACACTTCAAAACCAAGGAGGAATTTTTTAAACTAGCAAAATTAACCAAAAGGAATTTAATTATATATACATATATCTTATATATTTATATATATGTATATATAATTTCAATTTCAATGCAAAAGAGATAATCTTAGAATTCTCAAAGTTAAACCAATCAAGATTGACACATCCCAGGCTGGAAAATCTGAACTATATCATAAAACATGATCAGCAAAAGATGGATGGATAGAAAGGGATAGTCAGGGACTGATGTAGGGAGTAAACATTTGTCAGTGTTCAGGCAACACTGTCCAAGAGAAAGGGGTGACTGTTCCAAAAGTGGTCTCCTTCAATTCCTAGAAGAGACAAAGCCAAAAGAGTACAAGGAAACCCTGCGTTGTCCTCATTGGATGACATTTGCACACTGACTGACTAGATGGACTCATGGTATTCAGGTCCCCTTGGCAGCTAGACATCTCAAGATGAATTGTGCATTTCATGTTGGCCTTTTGTTTCATGCATCTATTTCTTTTGATTTGGAGAGGCTCGGTTTTGGCTGAGAGACAAACCTGAATGCACATGTATTGATCAGGATAGGACTAGACCCTTGTTTGAGCAGCCAACTGTCTTTCTCCACAGCAGTTCCATGAATGCTCACCAACAAACTGCAAAAATACTTATGACTCTGCCATAATTTTAGATTTCCTCATACCTTACAAACAAGTAGTGAAATGTAAATATAAAATCACTGTAACAGATTTTTTTACAATGTGCCATAACTTACATAATCAAACAAGTATGGTTCTCTTCAAAACTGTGATCTTTATGGTTCTTTCATTATAAACTTATTGTAATTATGCTTCTGTTGCTCAAAGCACTTATATTAAAAAAAAAAAGCACTTACATTTCTCTTCATTGGGAAATGTCTAAAGCTTGCAATACATTTTTTTGAATGATAATACCTAAACTTAAGTATCACTTGGCTGTTAACAAAGCAAATTATGATGAAGAATCTTTACACCTTCAGGGTGGATTTGATTTCAAGATACAATCAAAAGTCATTTAGGAGCAAGTTCAAGTGACCAGTCTGGGCAAGAGGACTAATAATCTAATGCAAGCTATGACTAAAAATAATGGCTAAAAAGTAATGACACCACTATATACCCAAGAGAAGAAACTTATATACTGTTTTTAAAGGTAATTTCATAAAAAGAATCCAAAAATATTTTGATCAAAGGCAGAATGTTTAGAATGAGAGCTTCGTTTTCACTGATAGCTATTCTGATGCACCACATCCATTCTAATACATAAATTCTAGTTTGTTTAAAAACCTCTCATTACTTTGTGTTCAGTAGTTAACAAAAGTATCTTAGGGACACCTGGGTGGCTCAGTCAGTCAAGTGTCTGCCTTTGGCTCTGGTCATGATCCCAGAGTCCTGGGATCAAGCCCACGTCAGGCTCCTTGCTCAGTGGGGAGCCTGCTTCTCCCTCTGCCTGCAGCTCCCCCTGCTTGTGCTCTCCCTCTCTCTTTGACAAATAAACAGAATCTTTAAAAAAAAAAAAAAAGTATCTTAAATGATTTAGTACTTATGAAAGTATTTTAAATGATCTTATTATTAAGCTGAGACTTATGCAATTCTTGGCCTTAGATCCTAATATTACTGTATTTACTCTTTGATCTTATTTGAGACTTCTCTGTGGAGTTTATCAGGAACCCCATTCAGTTTTGTAAGAATCTGTGGCACTTGGATTCTGTGGGGCTCTGACAATTCTTCAAGAATTGATCTAGACTCCTGGTATGCCATGACTAAAATTCAAGGTATTCAAGACTTCAGATGTCTTTCAAATTTTGTACTTGATGTGAAGCCCATGCAAAATTTAAAAAGTACTTAAAATTATCCCAAACTTTATTACCTTTTCCAATAATAAAACCTAAACAATGAGAAATTTAATATAATCTATAACCCAAACCATAACAGCTTTACTCTTTGATGATTCTGAAACTGAAGGGATCATATTCAGAAAGTTAAACTGTTAAGTATTTAACAACATATGATATAAGCATATGACTAGTAAGGCCATGCTAGATGAAATCTTACCTAAATTAAATTCTCATCGAGGCCCATTCTTACAGACTGATAGTCACAAAATTATATTCAACAAAGATGAATTGAGGATCTTATATAAACAAAGTACTTGGTATTATAATGAATGTAAAAATATGATAATAATACTAGCTAACATTTACTGGGCTAACCACTTTACATGCATTTTCTCAACAGATTAACCCCTATGACATAGGTCCTATTAGTCCTGAGTTTTAAAGATCAAGTCACACAAACACAGAGATGTTAAGGGACTTGCCTCAGGTCACACAGCTGAATCGAAACAATCTCAATCAAAACAGTCTGAATCCAAAGCCTAACACCCTTGACCACAGAGCAGTAGTGGTCAATGCAGAAAACAAATTGCTGACCCAATGCAGAAAATAAATTTCTTACCCTTTAGAATTAAAACCAAGAAGGAAGTTTATAATCACTGCTATTTTAGGTGATTGTCAGTTCCCATAAATAGTAGAAACTTAACTTTTAAAAATAACACCTCTTCTTAGAGCAATTTATTATGAAATAGTTTGGAGAACAGGAATGAGTATGCTCTTAACAAACTTCGTAGTCATTATAATACATTTTTTTAAAACAAATCAACCTCAAAGCATTTTTTAAAACTATACTAAAATTTATAGGTGATCTGTTAAAAAACTATTTTGATAGATCAACAGTGATCTAATTTAAATCAACAATGTGCTAATTAAAAGTTCCTTAGCACTTAGAAGTAGGCCTACTATATTCATGTTTCTGAAAACTGCATTTTTACACTTATTGGCACTTATGTTCTCACTGTGCTCTACTAAAAAGTCTACAGTTTAGGCCAGTTAGTATTCTGATTTTGTAAGTAGTAGGAAAATAAATGGACAGATAATTCAACTTTTATAGATGGAGTAACAAAAGGTGCTGAAAACATAAATACAGAAGGTAATTTCAAAGAGTAAAGTCCTTCTCTCTTATCCACAGGGACGAACTTTCCTTCAATGGTCAACGGCCATTCCTTAGCACCTGAGTTCCACGCTTACTGCACATGCAGAGAATAAAACATAGAAAGATATGAAAGTCCCTTCCCCCCACACACATACGGGTATATTTATATTTGGCTTTTCTGATACCTAAGTACGCTGATTCATTGGATAATTATGAGTCAAGTAATATTCCATGACAGAGCTATACCTATTCATTCATTCACATAATATAACAGGAACAAAGTAGATACTGTATCCAAAGAACACTTCAAATTTAAAATGCTACATCTAATTACACTTGGCCTAAGACTCTGAACTTAGACTCCATTTTTCAAAACATCATTAGATGAAGTTTGCAAGCTTTTATGGCTTATCACATGCAAAGTAGGATAAGAGTATAATTTATTACATGTCAGTTGTGCATAACTTCAGTATCCAGTCCTATGGCTTCACATTTCCATGGTAATTCTGATCCCCCCACCCCACCCTGTAAAAATGTATGACTTGTAGGGGCACCTGGGTGGCTCAGTCAGTTGAGCACTGGACCCTTGATTTCGGCTCAGGTAATGATCTCAGGGTCTGGGATGGAGCCCGTGTTGCCCTGCTTGGGATTTTCCCTCTCCCTCTGCCCATCCCCCCTCTCTTTAAAAACTAAAAGTTTAACTTGTAGAATTGGCTTTTTTAAGAGAGATATTTCAAAGGATTTGCTTTCATCCTTAAAAGAATAATGGAATGGTGGCAAATACTCTTTAGATTTACTCAGTATCATAACAATAAAAAACTTTATTTAAGCTCATATTACCCACTTTACTCATCTCCCCTAAAAAAAGTTCAATATTCAGTCAACAAGCGTTTTCTGAGTACCTACTACATGCAAGCATGGCACTTGGAATAGTATGCCAAAAGACATCTAAGTTTCCAAGGCATGAAGTGGGTGCAACAAGGGACCAAACTGAAGTATCTGTTATCAACAAGTTTCTCATTCACTAATTCCTTAGAAAAACCAAAGAAAACACTTGCACAGTAGCACATTTGGGTCTGCAGAGTGCAACTTTCAGTTGCAAGTAGTTCAGATTTCAAAGTTAAGCTAAAGCTCTCTATCCAAACAAGCTTTAATTTATTCTTTAATCTCTTCTTCACGTTTTCTATTTTGTTCCCAAAATCCACATTCTCTTCCATAACAATGAATGATAGCGCATCTTTAAAAAAAAAAAAAAAAAAGCTATTCCTCTTTCCCCAAAACCCAGCCCATACACACACCCTCTTCTTTCGTGGGCACGTGTCCTTCCAAAACTCGGCAGGACACCCCCTCACCTGAAAAAAAGTTTGGAGAGGACGCTGGCCTTTTCCAGAGGCGACCTCTGCATGGTCTCTGTGGGCGTCGGGGTCCCTGCCGGGGCAGGCTGGGCTCGAGCTCCTAATGCCAAACGCCCTACTTCTCTGGCGCAGGCTGCTCGCCCCTTTTTCTCTGACCTGCTGTGATGTCATTTGCTTCCAACCCCCCCCTCCCCACCCCACTCCTACCCCACACACCTCCCCTTTCCTTGAGCTCCTTCCCCCGCCTCCACTGCCCAGGTTAAAAGCTGGGCGCTCTCTGGTCCAGCCCCCAATTTGCCCTAGCGGCTTTCTCCACCCCCTGTGCACCCTGACCGATCTTCCTTCTTTCCTCCGCTTCCTAGCTGCCCTGCGTCTCCCTTTCCCCATCCTGACTCCCATTCTTCCTCCTTCGCGCGCGCTCCTTGCGCGCCCGCGTGCCTACCGTCCAGCCCCCACCGGGCCCGCAGGTGGGGGACAGCCGCGGCCGCTCTCCGGCTCCTGTCTCCGACGCTCAGCAGGAGCAGAACCAGTCCGGGGCAGCCTCCTGGACCGTCCTCCGCGCCAGGTTCCGCGGGCCGCTACGCACGCGGCCGCCAACTTCTGAGCCTTCTTCCTCACCCTTCTTCCGAGAGCCTAGCCAGGTTCGCGTTCCGTTTGCAAGGTGCATTTTGAAGGGGGAACGAAAATCTGTGTCTCCCGTATCAAAATGCAGTCTTAGAGACCCGGAAAGTTCCGCGGCAGCGTCTGCTGTGTTCACCTTAGCGCTTCCTTTGAGTGTCGGAGGGAAGAACCAAGCTTTGTTAGTTCCAGGCTTAGGTGAGCTGAGTGCGGCTGAGGCTCTTGGCAGACGCACTCCTGAGAAATCCTGTAAGGTGGTAATCCCTTTGTCCTGTACGCGCTCAGGATTTGTACATTGTCTGAAGTTTCCAGCCCGGCTTGCGTTCTGAAGGAAGGCTTTTGTGTGTGTTAGCGACTAAGATGACAAGTCTACAGTGTGTAAACTAACCCGCCCCTCCTATAGATTTCCTAGTCTCAGTCCGCAAAACATCTTGACTAATACACCGAAAGGAATCCAGTCTTTGAAGGGAAGGGAGCGCGTTAACCCCGACCTGACTCAGAGAAACGCCATCTTCGACTCTATGAGGGCATCTAAGCTTTCCCAGGTGTGGGCGCCTTAACTTCCCCCAGGTTTTGGTGTATGGATTGTGCGCCTGCCTGATGCCTTTTAAAGAGCCAAGACTTTAATTCCTGAATCCTACTGTGTAAAAGCAAAGGCACATTGAATTTAAATCGAAAAATTCAAATGAAAGTAAAAATCTTTGTCTGAATATTGCCTCTACAACTAAGGAAAGGGTGTTTACTTGTAAATTACCTTATTGTTGACTTGTGGCCACCCAAATACAGTACAAACGTGCATTTCACAATAATTGAAAGGAACACGCATTTAAATTAATGAACGCATTCAGCAGGTTTTTATAGCTTCATTTTGAATTTCAATGTCACCTTTTTTTTCCATCTTAATGTGGGTTGTATCAACATTTAAATTCCACTATGCTATATTTTAACAGTAAATAGGAGCAAAGATATAACTCAAAAATGCATGGAGTTAGATACCAAGAAAGAACTTCAGCATTTCTAACTCATGATCCCTGCTTCAAATCCTGTACCCATGTTTTTCTCTCTCCAGTATGACATACAAATTAAGGCTCTCTCGGTCTTTATTATTGACTTTTCCCAGGTATGTGATTGAACTCATTCCATCCATTTTCCCACCCCCACTCTATTGTTTGCTTTATAACTTCTAGTGTGACCCATCAAATATAGTACACACATTTTGAAATGAATTAGCAATCAGTTCCTCTTTGTTACCAAAGAGCAAGTGATAATAAAGGGATTAACAATTAAGTTCCAAAGAACACAGAAGCTGACCAACTGATACGGTTTGAAAAGATCCCAAGTATTTGTCAATCCATCTCCTTCCTCTGGAAAGAATAAATGAAATAGTGACTATTTCTTGAGTTCTTAGTAGTTGCCAGGCATCATCTCATGTAAACCTTACAACAACCATGTAAACAGGTGTTATTTTCCCCAATTTTCAGTTAAGGAAACAGATGAGAGAAGTTAGGTAAATGTCTGTAATGGTAGAGCTAAGATTCAAACTTGGTCTAATCCAAACCATGACTTCTAACAGTGTGTAACATTGCTTCTCATCAAATCATCCCTCCTGTATTGATATGCCATAACTTACACACCAACCCAGTTTTTCTCCTCATATTGGTTTCATGAAATCATAACTGCTAGACCTATTCAGGACTGAGATAAGAAAGCAGAAATCTGCAAACCAAGTAGCTACTGGAGTTTTATATTTTTAATAAATGACATTTAATTATGATATTCCATTTTAAGTGTGTATACACACATGCATATAGGAAGACCCCAGATTTTTTTCATAGAAGATTACATCCCAGATTTGTTCTGGGCATAAGTAAGATTTCACTATTATTCAGAACATTAACACTGTTAGCAGATATGAACAAACTGAACTGAGACATGATACTCTAAATTTGCATCTAGGTACATACCTAATGTGGGAATGTAGACTTATCCTCCAGGAAAGTGTTCAAAGTGGCTGAAGGTCATGACTGAAATCCTAAATGTGGCTTTGAGATGTCAGGAATAGGAAAGAAATCAATGGCTAGGATGAGAATGGAAAGAGGTAGTGAGAAACTGTGCAGCTCTTCTCTCCAAGCTGCTGAAATATCAACTCATAAAATTTTATTATAATAGCTTGTATTTGTTGAGCACTTACTGTATATAAGCTAAGTGCTGTGCCAAATACATGGTATGCTTTGCCTTTTTTAATCCGTATAATACTTTCATGGGACAAGGTGTCTTCTTCATTATCCATATATTACAGGTGAAGAAACTAAAGTACAAAAAGGTTAGCAATTTTCCCAAGCAAGTTGCACAGTATATAATAACAGGGAAAACAGATTTGAACCTAAACATTCTGTTGAGGGAGCCCAAGCATTTAACCACTATACATACCTCCCCTACAGAATTTCCTACTGTTTTAAGCAGAATTGACATTCAATTTAGAAGATTAGGTGACCAGGGGCACCTGCCTGGCTGGCGCAGTTGGTGTGGCATGCAACTCTTGATCTTGGGGATTCTAAGTTCAAGGCCTATGTTGGGTATAGCGATTACTTAAAAATAAAACATCTTTAAAAAAAAAGATTAGGTGGCCATTTGTATGGCATTTTTTTATTGTGGTAAAATGCATATACATACATCAAATTTACCATCTAAAACCATTTTTTTAAATGTTCAGTTCAGTGGTAATACACTCACATTGTTATGCAACCATCACTACCATCCATCCCTACAACCCGTTTTATCTTGTAAAACTGAAACACTATACCCATTACACAATAACTCCCCAGTCTCTCCTCATAGCCCCTGGCAACCACATCTCTACTTTATCTTTATGATTTTGACCTAAGTACTCCCATATAAGTAGAATCATACAGTATTTATCTTTTTGTGACTGACTTATTTCACTTAGCATAGTGTCCTCAAGATTTATCCATGTTGTAGCATATTGCGGAATTTCTTTCCTTGTTAAGGCTAAACAATATTCCATTGTATGTATGTATAACATTTTGTTTATCGATTCATCCACTGGTGAACACTTGGGTTATAGCAATTGTGACTAACACTGCTATGAACATTGGTGTACAAATTGTGTGCCATCATTTTAAAGGTATGTTAAGAAGAAATAAGAAGAAATAAGAAGAGCCAGTCTGGCTCAGTAGGAAGAGCATGTGACTCTTGATGTCAGGGTTGTGAGTTTCAGCCCCATGTTGGGTGTGGAAATTACTTTTAAGAAATTAATTAATAAGACGCGCCTAGATGGCTCAGTTGGTTAAGCATTTGCTGTCTGCTCAGGCTCAGGTCATGATCCTGTTTTCTTTTTACTCATATTTTGTTTAATAATACAGTATATGCAATCAAATAACAATTTTCTCTTGGGCTTACTGACCTAAGAGTTGAACTGTCATCCTCAAGGGGAAATCTGAAGATGCTCAAGAGATGAATGACTACCATTAATCTTGTCGGAGGCAAGAGCTCATTGCTAAGGCAAGTATTCAGAATAAGGCAGAATCGACACTCTTCAATTCAGACTCTACCAGTAATCATCAAAATTCTCTGAAGACGGTACCACAGCACAATAGAAAGAGCTTGGGCTTTGAGAAAATAAAAAGCTAAATTTTCAGTCCTGGCACCACTGCTTACTTGACTGTGTGGTCACTTTTCTGGTGTCAGTTCTCTTCCCTGAAAATGAGGTTGATAATACCTACCTCATGCACAGCACAATGAATCCAGACAACAATATTGTACTGTAATCATCAAACTTGCTACGAGACTAGAATTTAATTTTTCCAACTACTAAAAAGAATAATTAGGTAAGGTGATAGAGGTGCTAATTATCGCTACAGTGGCACTCATCTTACAATATGAGTGTGTCAAATTAACATTTTGTACTCCTTACATTTACGTAAAGTTACATGTCAAATATATTTTAATAACAAAAAATAATAAAAAATACCCACCTCACGGGGTTGTTGAATGGATTAAGTCAGGTTCTTTCTACCTCAGCACTACTGACATTTGAGGCTAGGTAATTAATTCTCTGATGTGGGGGACTGTTCTGTGCATTACAGAATGTTTAGCAGCATCTCTAGCTTCTACCTACTGAACGCCAGTAGAACTAGCCAGTCCACCACCACCGGAATTGTGACAACCTAAACTGTCTCCAGAGATTGCCAAAACTCCTGGAAGACAGGGAGGGCAACACTGCCCCTGGTCGAGAATCACTGGATGAAATTACTTAAATATAATGCACGTAACAGACATAAAGGGTTTCAAATTGAATAAGCACTCAATGAATTTTAGAAATTATTGTTACATATCACTGGTGATAAATCAGAAATCAGTATAGCATTGCAAAAGAAAATGCTAAAGAAACTGAACTCCCTAAGGCTATCAGAATTTTCAGGAACATTGGATTCTCTCATTCCCTCTAAAGTTATTTGCTTGTAGTTAGACTAGATGAAAAGGGGAAAATTCAGGTACCCTCTCAACTATAAGATAATTTCAATTTAGAGACAGAACTAGATTTTTATATGGTGGAAGTCCTCACTCCTTTTGCACTGAAATGACATTTGAAAGCTCTGTTTTTCAGTTCCTCAAATTTTCAGCTCATCACCAGTGTTATATTCTTAACTACTGTGTCCAGATGGAATTTGGCACCCTCATGGGTCTTCTGTAAATTAAAGGCACTTCCTCATAAAGGAAATCTTAAAGATCCTCAATTTGTACAAAATGAGAGCTTATTAATGCTATTAATAAACTGGGACAATTATGAACAATATTTTGAATGATGTAATTTTGTCATGAGCATAAAAGTTAGTAATTCTGGAGTTTCCTAAAACTGCTGTTCATGAAACGTTTCATTATTTATACTGGTTCCCTTTTCATTTTCCTGCCTAAGCTTTTTTAGAAACAAGAGAATTTATAATACCAGATCAAATTTTCACTAGTGATCTCAGGCTGAAAGCCAGATGTTATCTATAGAATTAAAGCTGTGGTCTTATATACACGGACTCTAGGAAGAAAAGTGTTAGTTTTTTTCTTCAGGTAAATTCTGTACTAACTTATATGGTACATGGAAGAGTCACATTTGGAAAGGCAGTGGAGTACAGTAAGTAGTTACTTATAACTACTTTCCCCCAAATAGATAATTTATAACAACAACATGTAAATAAAGAAGGTATGTGAAATAAAGCATTAGAGAGACTCGGTCGGAGACAATTAATGCATCTAGGAACTAAAAGTAATTGTAAAAGTCTTAACCCTCAAAGCCCAGCAGGTTGTATTGTTCCCATTGTCTGATATTTGATAGAAGTTAATATGCAAGTTCACCTGGAAATAAAAGCCATCCTCCGTTCACCCCAATCTTGGAAGAGTTTGCCATTGAAAGGCTTGTAAAATTGTCACTGATATCACAGATGTCATTTTCAGCTATAATTCTTTTCAGAAACATTTATTTTATGGTCATTTCTTATACCGATTCATGACTTAACGACAAGGACACAACATGAAGTCAAATATTCGAGGGAGTTCTTGTTCAGCCTGGGAAACTATAACATCCCAGGTTCTATTTGCTTTAACTTACCCTACATAGACGAGTCTGTGAGATCTTATTCTTTCAGGACTATGCTGGTCATTTATTGATCTTCAAGTTCAGTGCAATGGGTGAAACTATGGTGATGAATCCATAGGGTCAGAATGACAACCAATTCCTGGTTCTGTGACTATGGCTCATTGGCCTCCATAGCCTACATCTCCTTGTCTCCCAGTGACTGGAACTTCTTTATTTTAAAGGCTGTTGAGAGGCAGCACTGATGAAACTATGGCAAAAGACTCTGGAACTCTTATTTACATGTGCAAAAAATTACGCTTAAAGACAGGTATGAAAACTGTCTAAATCATTTGTGGAACAAAGCATATCGAGCTAACTAAAGAAAATCAAATTGACACATATGTGTCATACCTTTCCTCTAAACAAACGCAAGGTTTTACCTAAAACTATAAAAATGGGAATGTTTTATAATAGCAAATTAAGCTTAGCATGATCCTGTTTTTGCAAGAAAAAAAAGTACAGGTTTTATATACGAATTTGTTTCATAAATTTATATTACATACCTCAGAAAAAGCTGGCATATTTGATTATCATTGTCATTCCATTTCACAGATGAAGAAAATGAGGTATAGAAGGTTAAATGCCAAGCACCAATTCGAGAACCAGAGCCAGAATTTGAATGAAGCTCCAGAGCCGAGCACTTGCTCACCATGCTGGGTGTATAACCGGACCGCACAGAATTGTGTTGTTTAAGAGGAGCTGCCTTTACAGTTTGTCCATTTGTTTCTCTATGTAGCTGAAAACAGGTACTTATCACAAAGGAGTTTTCTGTTTTGTTTTTTTCCTTTTTTCCTTCATTTCTTCAGAATCCATTAAGAGGACTATTTATTATAGGAATGGAAAGTAGGTAGGTGTCCGTGGGGAGGGAAGGACTGCAGAGAACCTTTTCTTCTCCTTTTCTTTTGAGATTCAACATAGTTAGAAATTATTTCATGAGTTGAGCTGACCCTGACTGAAATGTTCGACTATGCGCGCCAAGGGTGCCCAAGGCGGACTTGACACAACATGAGAGAAAAGGGTTAATGCCAATGCTTACTGCTTGGTGGGAGATGGGCCACTTTGCAGACAAAAGCGGAAGGTTGCCTCTATGTACCCAGCATGGATGCTGGGTAGGCTTTCAAAACTGCTGAAGAAACTTCAAAAGTCCAACTTACAAAAAAATTTCCGGACTTCTTGCTAACTTCAACATTTAAAAGTTAAAAAGACATGTAACCTTACTTGTATCCCAAGAAGTAAAGAGAGACATACAAGTTGCACATATGTTTGCATGAGTATTGAATAAAAGCTTGGAGGGATATATGTCATCATCATTTTATGCCATAAATTTCTAAACATTTCAAATATTTTTGCAGCACAAACAAAAGGCATGCATCCTACGAAGTAAAATGGCTTTCTGACTCCATTTCACAAATGTTTTTGGAAAGCCTATAGTGTTCCAGCTTTTTGCCAGGAAAGGGAAAAAGTGAACAAGACAGAATTCTGCTACAATTTTCCAAAGGTTTCTTGGATCTTAAATTGCTACTCAAACTGGCAAAGCAAAGCATTAGTTGCCTGAGCCCAGAGGAAATGACCAACACCAACATTTCTTTCATTTATTCTGGATTCTCGTTGGCCCAGCAAAATCCATAGGAACTCCCTAAATCTCTTTCACCTCCCTTTCTTTTACCCCCACTGCAGGCCTGCATTCTTTCCCCATTCCTGGTTTGGGGACTGAAAACAAAATCCTCTCAGAGATCATTACGTCTAGTCACAAAGATACCCTATGAGGAGTAGAAGAAAAATCTTTCCATCAGGTAACTTTAAACACCTGACCCATAATCAGCTCCCACCACCAGTAGTTCATTAGAAGATAATATTCTGATAAATCCTAGCAGTTTTACATATCTCTTTATATATCTTGTGTAAGTGCACCATATACTCCATTTCAGTTTTTGCATGTCAGGAACATTAATTTTTAAAACACAGACATATAAAATAAAACACAATTTTTTAAAACTCTATCTTGGCAATTTTTTCCTTAAAACAAACAAACACTAAAAGCCTCCAAAATAGGAGTGTCCCAGTCCTCTGTTTCTTCAGAAGACTGTGCAAACTCCCCTCTCCTCTCAGGAGAGGCCTGTGAGGAGCAGTAGTGGGTTCTCACACACCTGTCAATGCCAATGTCAATTCCCCAAAGTAAAGCAGGAGCTCCACTCCTCATGCCCCTCGGGGCCCACAGGATACTCCTCTTGTTTGCTGTCAGACAGCCTGCATGCCCTCAACGCTACTGGGGAACAGAAACCTTGAACCTTTCTGCACCTGCTAGTGCTTGGCACTGTGGGAACCCGGCAACTGACAGCTCCCTGGAGGACAGCCAGGCTGGGTGGAACACCCAGTCCCACGCTGCGGGCTCATCGCCAGGCTCGGAGCCAGCCCCCAGCTGCAACCGTGCTGCTCTATTTTTCAAGAGTGTCTTTAGGAATTCTTTTTGTTAATACCTATTAAATAATAAAGCAAATGAGTCTTGGAAATTAACTGCCTGACCCAAAACAGGGTAGGGAAAAACAGCCTATTTGATTATTAACATAATATCTTGCTTGCTTTCAAGAAAGTAAGGATTTTTAAAAAATGTTGTAAAATAAATTTAAAGATCTGAGAAAAAGTGCAGACCTTTATTCACTGAATGGATTCTCACACAACCCCAAACAAATTTGAGGCTTGTAACAATCTGAATAATTCAAGAAAAATGGACTATTTTCTGGAATCTGTTTCTATGTTCACACAGACTTAATTTTAAAATATACTTTCATTTGGCTGTGTAAGAAAACAAACCTTAGATTATCTGATTTTAAAATTTATTTTTTCTGATAGCATGGCACGGGGTTAGAGCTTTTCCACTGGAAGCTGCGATTTCTTCTTTTGTAAAATGTGGGAAATAAGAGTTTCCATTACATTGGGTTATTATGAGAATTAAATGAGTTCCTGTAAGGAAAAAATTAATGGATTGCCTGACAAAAATTAACGGCTCAGGGGCACCTGGGTGGCACAGCGGTTAAGCGTCTGCCTTCGGCTCAGGGCGTGATCCCAGCGTTATGGGATCGAGCCCCACATCAGGCTCCTCCGCTATGAGCCTGCTTCTTCCTCTCCCACTCCCCCTGCTTGTGTTCCCTCTCTCACTGGCTCTCTCTATCTCTGTTGAATAAATAAATAAAATCTTTAAAAAAAAAAAATTAAGGGCTCAATAAATGTGTGTGTGTGTGTGTGTCAAATTTCACACCCTCATATTGATGATTTAATGCAAGCTAAACTCGCCCTTCCATGATTTTTTTTTTACAAGAAAGAAAGAAATGTGTATGGGATAATTCTTTATGACTTTTTAAAGGAACATCTTCTCAACCAGTTTTAGTGTTTGTTTATTTAGTTCCTTCAAAAGAAAGGGAAAATAAAACTCAACAATAAGAAAACAACCCAATTTAAAAAATAAGCCAAACATCTGAACAGATACTGTACCAAAGAAAATATACATATGGCCAATAAGCATACGAAAGGATGCTCATCATCACTTGTCATCAGGGAATTGCAAATGAAAACAGCCATAAGATACCACTGGTCACCCTTTAGAACGGCTAAAATCCAAACAACTGACAATCCCGATCACTGGTGAGGATTGCTGGTGGGAATGCAAAATGGCATAGCTACTTTGGAATGCAGTTTGGCAGTGTCTTAAAAGCTAAATATAGTCTTACTATACAATCTAGTAATCACACTTCTAAGTATTTACCCAACTGATTAGAAAACTTCAGTCTACATAAGAATCACCACGCAAATGTTTATAGTAGTTTTATTCAAAATTGCCAAAACCTGGAAGTAAACAAGGTATTCTTCAATCAGTGAATGGATAAACAAAGAGCGGTACATCTACAAAATGGAATACTACTCAGTGATGAAAAGAAATGAACTACTTTTTAAAGATTTGTTCATTTATTTTAGAGAGAGAGAGAGAACACAGGAGCAGGGGGAGGGACAAAGGGAAAGGGAGAGAGAGAATCTCCAGAAGACTCCCCACTGAGTGCGAAGCCCTACTCTGGGCCCAATCTCATGAGATCATGACCTGAACCAGAATCAAGAGTCTGATGCTCAACTGACTGAGTCACCCAGGTGCCCCAAAAAGGAATGAACTATTAAGCCACGAAAAGACATGAATGAATGTAAATGCATATTGCTAGTGAAAAAAGCCAATGTGAAAAGCCTACATACTGTATGATTTCAATTACACATTTCTTGGAAAAAGCACAACTATATAGAGATGGTAACAGATCGGTGGTTGCCAGGAGTTTGGAATGAAGAGGGAAAGGGTTAAATAGTGTGAAAATTAATAAAATGAAACTTCATTTAAAATGGAGCGGGGAGGTCAGAATGGGGAGCTCTCATGCCCTTAACACTCCTCACTAATTGCAGACCCTACGTGTCCTACATGTCCTGAATTGCAATTCTCTATTATTCCTGGATAAACCCATTTTACTGGTAAAATAACTGACAGTTTTATTTTTAAGGTTAACAATAGGTAAAGCACAAAGAATATTTTTAGGGCAGTGAAGCTATTCAGTATGTGAATTTTTAAAAAAATTATTTAGGAGATGGGGGATGGGGAGGAACTCCAGGATGGAATGCAGAATGTGACAAGAGAATCTAAATGTATGAGAAATATATGAAACAATCTCACTGGAAGGAGTGGGAGGAAAAAGCTCTGGACTAAGTAACTTTGGAAATGAGTGGAATACATAAAACTACCAGTAGAAGGGTCAACATGAAGCACACCTCTGGCCGATAAAGTTGTATCCCACAGGGTACCGATTAATAATTCTGAAAACACTATGCACGTATAATGGAAATGAAAAGTTAAGTAAACAGATAGTGGATGGTGGAAGTCAGGTTTCTCACTGTTGGAGTGGGAAGTTACAGATAAGCAAGGGGAAGAGGTTAGAATGATCCGTGTGGTAATGAATTAGAATTAGAGACAGCAGTACACACTCACGTTTAGCTTAATAAAGATACAGATGCTTACATACAGAAATATTTATAGATGTGTGTATACACAAAGTTAGTATACATGCATATATTTTCTTGCTCTGTCAGCTGAGACAGCCTAGAAGCAAGGACATCTCAGGAGCAACCAACACACCCTAGCACCCAGACCTTGATTTGTAATACTATTCCTTAATAAGAGAAACCAGAATTCCTTTTAGGACTGAGGCAGGAAATGTACAAGGTAAGTGTGGAGCATCTTGTAGTGCCAGAAAGGAAGTGCTTAAAAACAAACAAGCAATAACAACCAAAAAATCACAATGATGGGGGTATTTCAAAGGGACACAAGAGTCAGATGTAAAAGCCCCCCAATGGTCAAAGCTAAAACAGTCCATCAATAAAATAATTATAAACCAACTGAATTATAACCCAAGTATAAAATAAATATCCACAAGTCCATGCTGACATAAATAAGTAACTGAATAAATTAACAGGGGAAAATAAACAAATTTCCTGTACAGAAGAATTCCAAATAATTTATGAAGATACTTTACTCTCAAGGAAGTGGAGCTCAACTCTTTACTCCTTTAAAGGGTGGATGGTACGTAATGACTTCCTTCCAAAGAGCACAGTACCGACAGGAGAAAGAGTACCTTTCCTAAGAAGGAACCTAACAAACACTATCTCAGTCAGGTAATCAAGGTCAACATCAACAGTGATACATCATGTTGATAGTACATACCTTTGATATTATGTGATGAAAATGGTATTTACCTTTGTGGTCCTCCTCCAAAAAAATCCATAACCCTGGTTTAATCATGGGGGAAAAAATGAACCAATACCAAACTCTCCAATCATCAAAAATGAGGAAAATCCAAGAAGCTGTAATAGCCAAGAGGACCCTAAGGAGATAAGAGAAGTAAATACAGTGTGTTATCCTGGATGGGAACTTGGAGCAGAAAAAGATCATTAGACAAAAACTGGAGAAATCTGAATAAAGTATGGACTTCAGTTAATAATGTATCGATATTTGTTCATTAATTGTCACAAATGTACCATACTAATGAGGACATTAATAATTGTAGAAACTGAGTGTGGTGTATACAGGACCTCTCTGTAGTATCTTCACAATTTTTCTGTAAATTTAAAACTTTTAATACAAAAATTTAAATTTGTATTTAAAAGCTAAAGAAAATGTTTTTTACTCTTCTGTGGCACATTTTACATGTAACAACAAATTATTAACAATTTGAACATTAGTAATATTTACTAGGGGTGCCTGGGTGTCTCAATTAGTTGGGTGTCCAACTCTTGGTTTTGGCTCAGTCGCGATATCACAGGTCCTGAAATCGAACCCCACTTTGGGCTCCACTCTCAGTGGGGAGTCTGCTTGAAGATTCTCTCCCTCTGCCCTTCCCCCCACTCACACTCACTTGCTCTCTAAAATAAATAAATCTTTTAAAAAATAATATTTAATAATAACATCTCAAGCCCAGTCAGATCCTTTTATCTCATATTTAGCATTTTCAAAGTTAATACTCTTCACATTTATAATGCTCAATTAATTATTTCTTTTGCAAGGGTGACCATAGGATTTGGGTCTTAGAACATAAAACTTAACAAGTCTGGAAAATTGGCTTCAAATTAAGTTACTCTATAACCTTAAAAAAACTTCCCACCCCCAGTGGGAAATAAATCATGTAAAAAACAAGGGTCAATGAATATTTCTTTAAAATAAATCAAAACTAAACAAAACCCTACTAAATTTCTTGATCCCACAAAAGTTCACAAGAAAAATAAAATCCTCATGTTCCCTTGTCAACTCAGGACCATCAAACTGGTCTGCAATTACTCAATAATCTGTAGCTACTATTAAGACGATGGAATTCATCAATCATGCTGAAGTGTCAAGGTAATATTAGCTACTCACTATAAAAATTGTAGGACTTAAAAATAAAAGTGAATTTGGCCACAGAGTGATAACACATTTTTACTCCCATTGTATTGTGTAAAAAAACATGTGGATTCTTAAAAAAAAAAAAAAAAGGATTAAAACATGCAACTTCAAGGATCTATTCTCTATTTTCTCTAGGAAAATATTTTACTTAAATAATTGTATTCAGTCTGTGTGATTCCCTTTCCACCTCTCTACTCACTCCTCTCTCTCATTCCTATACTATAGTAACTGTTATGGATTTTCAGCTTTATTTTTATTTCTTTAAAGATTTTATTTATTTGTCAGAAAGAGAGAGCAAGCACAAGCAGGAGGAGCAGCAGGCAGAGGGAGAAGCAGGCTCCTCGCTGAGCGAGGAGCCCAATGTGGGACTTGATCCCAGGACCCTGGGATCATGACCTGAGCTAAAGGCAGATGCTTAACTGACTGAGCCACCCACGCATCCCTGATTTTCAGCTTTAAATGTTTACATGGATTACTATGAATTGAAAAAGAGCTGTCACATTTCCTTCAAAAAAAAGTGTTCTGGAAATAGCTGGTCAGCCATAGCTTTTACATCTCTGTTGGAAAATGTATAGTAACACGTTTTAAAAACAGAGTATTTTTCTTTGTAGAACCACTAATATTAGAAGATATTGAGGCACATGCATCTTTGTTCCTCCCTGGATTGTACCTGGCTTGTTTTCCAATCTGAATCAAACCCACTTGTATCCCCAAGATAAACTAAATGCAGGAAATTAATTAGTATGGAGTCCCTAACGTGTAAGCCTTTTACATGTTTTCCTCTCATTTAATTCTCTCAGTATCTTTATGATTTTACTCTTGAGGAAAAGAGGTTTCAAAAGAATTTTTAGCATACTAATCTATAGCTTTGCATTTAGTACAGGTAGTCCTGGATTAGATCTAGCCGATCCCAAGACCATTCTCCTTCACTACATTGTTGTGGGGTAAAATGTCATCCAGTGAACCAAAATCATTGAGAATAGGAAACTGTAGAATTAATTTCCTTTATAATTTTAACAAGAGATCTCAACTGAGAAAAGAATTTTTAAGTTTTTACTGTGAAATAATTTAAACTGGAAAATTCAACTGGCCTCTTAACATCACACAGGTTTGGGGCATTTAGCAAAAAAGATTCTGTGTGGTTGTTCCCTTGAGTCCCAAGAAGCCCTTGCTACAGAACAAAGGGGATGTAAAGAGAGAATTAAGGAAAATACCCTCTTTCTACCCTTCCCAGTTGATGGGGCACCTTTCGTCCAGAAATTCAGGCGAGAGCTCAAACCAGTGTTGTAGGGTCTGTGAATGACAGAAAGGGTAAAGGCTGAATTATGGGTACAGAGAGTAATGGCAGTTTTTTGCACTTGAGCATGGAATTCCATGTTATCCGTATATAAAGACCTGGACAGGGTTTTGTTTTGTAACATTGCACAGAAATATTTAAGCTTACAGTTTTTAAAAATAAGACAAATTTTAAATTCTTTTTGTAATCTTTGGAACGGTTGGGACTGCCTTGCATATTTCATAGCTATGTAATTAAAAGTTTTGCACACAAATAGATAAATATTTTCAAATGCCTGTTAGCCATATCTATGTACTTTCTACTTAACTAGAAAGTGCTGGTCATTAAGTCATTATGAGAACCACCCTTCAGGCATATTTCCGCATATGCAAGCTGTTGTTTCTCCTTAGGATTCATAGAACTATCTTCTTTATTTTTCTGTAAAATTCTATAATGATAACATTTGCATATTAATAGTTTTCTTAAGTTATACTGCATTTTATTTTAAACATTTTCATGTGCTATGCTTAAAAACAAATTCTAGGTTAACAAAATGCCTTTTAAAAAAGAAAAAAGATTTTATTTATTTGACAAAGGGAGAGAGAGAGCACACAAGCAGGGGGAGCTGCAGGTAGAGTGAGAGGGAGAAGCAGGCTCCCGACTGAGCAGGGAGCCTGATGCAGGACTCGATCCCAGGATCCTGAAATCATGACCTGAGCCAAAGGCAGCTACTTAACCAACTGAGCCACACAGGTACCCCTAACAAAACGCTTTTAACTCTTGATAAATTTATAAGTAAAAAATAAGAAAGAAAGACGTATGGGTATGGGTTATTCACATAGCATTTTCCTTCTAGTCACTGAAAAAACTTTGGTACTATTAGAGATTTTTTAATGTTTCTATTGTATAATAAAGTTTAAATAAGTGTAAATAAATTAATATATTTCAGATAATCCATAAACTTGACAAATAATCTTGTCTTCCAAGTTTTCATGCATTTAATTATCTATCTCTTAGGCATGATTCTTGTGGAGGACACTTCACAATCACCTATATTGTATAAATTAATTAATCCTAACTTCACTACTCCTTGGTTGCTGATCCATCTCTACCCCTGCTCCTTGAACCACTGATACTGTAGGAATATGCCAAATCTGTCAGGTGTGTGGGAATAGGAGAAAAGGGTGTTACCTGATGTTTAAATAACCAAACTTTCTTTCTTACTACTGAATTATCACAAGTAACAGGGTCCTCTTTATTTCTTCTCCTTTTCATTATAAAATAATTTTATAGAAAAGATTGGGTTTATATTAATATAGCAAAGAAGGGCCTGAAACACATCATTCTATTAAGTAGTCTAAGAAAATGAGATTATATCAGAAATGAATACCTAAATATATACATTTCAAAAAGTAAACAATAATAATTCTAACCATGAGTCCATGCTTTTAGGCATGCCTGACTTCTATGCATTATATTAAAAGGAAGATCACAAAGATACCAATTCATCTTTTTATACACCTCAGTGGGAATACCTCTAAACCAGGCAAATTTAAGCTATGCTAACAGCAGAGAATTATTTAGTATTGATATCAACTTTAACCCCTGCGACAATGAATTCCAAATACTTCTAGAATCTTCACTATTTTTCATCCCTAGCCTAGTTTCCAGAAATAAATTATGTGGATTCTCATCAAGTCCTTATTAGTCAGAAGAGTCTCAGAGAACACAATTCTCATTACATGTCTCATACAGAGTACAGGTAAATATGCAGTCAGTCAGTCAGTAAGAACGAGTACTTTTTCTCCTCCCCGGTGTCTAGTTCTTTGATCTGACAAGTGTAAAACAAGTAAAAGTTAAATTATAGACATTAAATTAGAAGTTAATATTAACTTTCGATCTTATATTTGAGTAATATTCTGACCAAAATAAAAAATATGAATTAATGCATTATATTTATATACAGCACCTTTTGGTCATATAATTACACTGAACTCACTTCAGTAAATACGTATCGGGTGTCCACCATGTGTGAGGGTGTCTCACACAGAAAGTCAGAGGGTCCTTTGGCCCAGGCCTCAGGTGATGCACAGTTCCACAGATGTACTGACAAGACAGGAAGAAGACAGTCACTGGTCAACGTTGAACTTGTGCCCAGTTGCCAGACTACATCAATTTAAGTATACCATGAGTTCAGTTTTTTAGAAATCTTAGGATCATCTTACTAACACCATAATTCCTTCGGGGATTGTTGTGGGAATGTGTGTGTTTTAATTGCATCCACTTGTCTAATGCAACATTTAAAATATACCACAATTTTGTCACCCTCCCATTTCTTCAGGTTTTTGATATATTGAGGGCCTCAAAAAAACAAAAAACAAAAAACCACCCACAAATGGCTCTGGCTTTTCTGAATATCAGGCTCTGCAGGGCATCATGCTAATCTCTGGGGACAAAACACAATCTCTGCTTTCAAAGAGCTTATTGTCAGCAGAAAAAAAGAAATAAAAATGAAAATACCTTGTATAGATGATAGGATACGATAAGAGTCATTCCACAGATGTAAATAGCCATGAGACTCAATGGCACCAAAGGTCATTTCCAGGTAAGAATTAGAATGCCTTCAAGAGGACTTGTCATTGAAGGTGGATCTTGAAAGACAAGGAGCCACTGAGAGCAAGAAATGAGTGAGAAAGACTTGAGCAGAGAGAGGCATATTTAGGAACAGCACTGCTGGGTAGGTGTGTGAAAAGTAGAGAATGAAGGGAACATGGGAAATCAGATTGGAACCATGAAGTTCACAGTCACGAATGGCAGGGTCCCCCTCCTACTATCATTGGCAAAAAGAAGTTAGTATGGGGTTTTGAGCAAGGAAGTAACGTCAGTGCACAGTATTTCAGGAAGATGAAACAGGAATAAATATCCACAGTGGCCTGAGAAAGCAAGAAGAGATGATATGTAGAACCAGTGAGGAGGGGGGCCACAACAGCCCTAAGCCTGAGGGTTCTTCACTCTGCCAACCAGAAGAATTTCCTTTTTCCTCAGTCCTGAAGACCCCTGCCTTGTATTCTCCCTCCACCTGCATCCCAAGCCATAAGCTTACCTTGGGGCGGTAATCAAAAGCAAGGCTTTTTTGTTCATCGTTTTGAAATACTCCTTATTAAGATCAGGGGGGATTCCTCATCAAAAGCAAAACTTCTCTTCCTCATCCAGCTTAGTCCTTTTAAAACAACCAGATCTTACCCCATAACGTATTCATTACACATAGTCAGGAAATTCAACACCAATTCACAATACCAGGAAGCATTTAGTCTAAGACAACTAAGTGACAGACATTATTGCTTCCATTTGCTCAACAGAGTTAGGTGTTCAGAGTCACTCAAGTCAAGGTTTTTTCCCACTGCATAAATGAAGAATAGAATTAGGACTTCCGAGAATGAGATTATTTTTCAGGTTTTTCCTTTTACTGAAGAATCCATTTTTTTCAACTTTTTTCAATTTTTTACGTGATCCCCCAGACTAATTCAATAAATGGATTAAAGTTAAGATAAGTAGATGCCTATGTAATAATAGCTAATGCTTATAAAGCACTATGTACTAGCAGTGTTCTAATCACCGTGTGTAATTTTGTTTGACAGATTAAAAATAAAAAAGATTCTTACAGATGAGGTTCACAGTAAGGAGAGGTAAGAAGGAATTCCCAGTACTTGGGAGTAAGCAGTATGAAGATGTATCCTCCCCATGAGAGAACCTATTCAGTTTCTCCCTGCTCCTATAGTTTCAGAACAAAGGAATTATTCAAGCAGAGAAAGCAAAAATCCAAGCTGCCGCTTAACTTCTCATTTAACAAAGGTTACATGCAAGTTGTCTTGAGCTGTTGAATTACATAGTTTATCATACCATCTAGGGCTTTGAAAAGGATGTTTTATTACTGATTAAACAAATTTAAAGTTGCAAGAGAAAACACCTTAATATACCCACGAAAACTATATTTAAACATCCCCGTGGGGTACAGTACTGCACTAGGGTCTCCTTCAATTATATAGACTCGCTATTTGATTAATGAAACTGAAAACTATGCTTAACAACTCTGCATATTGAAGTAATGACCAAAAGGCTGTATTTAGATATGTATGCGAAGTAAGCACAAAAACATAACCATAATTGAATTAGAAAACCAACATAAAAGGAGTCTAATTCATCAGCATTACCCAAACTAAGAGAGGACATTTTGGACCTATGATCTCAAAATATAAAGAATATTCATATTTTCAATATAGTCACTGATTCTAAACAATTAAAAATTCAAAGTACTAATTTCATTTGAAATTCATTTATTAGGCCAAATGTATCTATTAAAATCATAATTTCTACTTAGATAAATTATTTCAAAATAGAATAATTAAAGAGAGAACAAAATAACCTGCTTTGTAAATATTTCAGAGAAGTGTTTAGTTGGAATCAAGATAAAAGTAGAGATGCTTTTATTTTCTTCCCTCTTCTTCACCTGCCCTCTGCTGGCAAAAGAGAGAAAAGTGACAAGTAAGGAAGTTTGACCAATAGTGAAAAAGCACATTTTGCAATGAGAAATATATAGTGTTTTAAAATTTTTCATAAGGCCAGATTAATTTGCCATATTATCTCACCACTCACATGTGAGTTAAGATTGAAGTATAAAAAAATAATGTTTGGAAGTTGGACATATTTCACTATTTAACAGAGTTCAGATAAACAACTGTGTTGAAGAAAGAATACAAACAACTGAAAATGTCGGGGGGGGGGTACTTGTGTCATTTTTATCTTCAAATCCTTGCTGACCAAGTTAATATGGGCTGGCTGACAGTCCCACCAGTGGTATTTGTAATGGACTGAATGACCATATCTAAAAGGGGTCTACTCACTAGTCACCATGGGTCAGGATAACGGTTAATAAGGATGGTCTGCAGGGCTTTATCTCTAGTCCTTTATCTCTAGCATCTAGGCATTACCATCAATGCTGAGAATGAAGCTCAGTGAATTCCAATCCATAAAAATCTCAACAGTCTGGACATTGAAAATTCTACCAGGACAAAATAAAACAGGAATTCCTACGTAAGTCTGAAAGTTTGCACGAGCTTCCTGTTCCTAGTAGTTCCACTTGTGAAAGAGACTTTGACGTTTCTGTCATTAGGAAACTCAAAATAAGTTTACGGTGTGATGCAGTGCCAAACAAATTTAACAATAAGTGCCTTCACTGAGCACTTCGTGTGGGCTAGATCTACACTGAACACTTCACATAGATTATAACACCCCGGAATAATGCAAATTTACATTTGTGATTGGCTCATTTATTGCCCAGGTTTCATTAGGGACCTGGAATTTTTAGACCTATTTCTCATCTTTTTTTCTTTTGAAATTTAATATACATAATGTACATAATTCATATATGATAGTTAATGACTTTTATAAAATGAATACAAGTAACTACCACCAGATCAAGAAATAGAGTGTCCCAGCAAAACAGAAGCCTCCCTCCTGTTTCCTCTCAATCTTACCTCCTCTCCAAAGATACTGCTACTCTGATTCCTATCATAATAGGTTTGTTTTGGCCTGAACATCACATAAATGGAACTCTAAGGTATGATCTTAGTGTGTGGCTTCTTTCATTCAAATTATGTTTGAGGGGTTCATTCATATTGTACGTAAAAGCAGTCTATTCATTTTCATTGCCACATGTAGTATCCCACTGTATGCATATATTAATAAATTTATCCATTCTATTCTTAATGAGCATTGGATTGTTTGCGGTTTTTGCATTTCTTTTTGGAATAATCTAGGAATAGGAGTAGAAAATCAGGGTCCTAGGTTTTCCATATGTTCAGCTTTAGGAGAAATTGGAATTGTTTTCCGAAGTGTTAGCCCCAATTCATAATTTACCTTCTACCAACAGCACGTGGCAGCTCTCATAGTTCCACATCTAACACAACACTTAGCGTTACCGGGGCTTTTTTTCTCTTCTAACTTGAGTTATTTCGGTGAGTAAGTAGTAGTATTTAATTGTGGTTTTAAGTCGCATTTTCTGATAATTGATTATTTTGAGCACATTTTTATATGTTTATTGGCCAATTCAATGTATTCATTCATGAAATACTTATGCAGCTCACCTGCTCATTTTTCCATTAGATTATGTGTTCCCTATCTCTCACTGATTTTTAGGAGTTCTCCATGTATTCTGGTAGAAGTCCTTCATCAGATATAAGATATTGCAAATATTCTCTTCCCTTCAGTCGGTGGACTTTCCACTCTCTTAATGATATCATTTGGTGAAAGAAGTACTTAATTTTAATGAAGTCCAATTCATCAATCGTTAACCTTATAGTTAAGTACTTTTATAACCTGTTAGATATATACAAGGATCTTAAGAGCAAAATCCAGGCTTATTTCTTTAGTATCTTGGCTTCTCAAGTCCTGGCGGCTAATCATCCCGAGCTAGGGAAGACCGGGATAGGAAGAGACATGATGCTGTCTTCAAATAGTCGAAAGGCTATCAGAGCGATGAAAACATCAGGCTGGTTCTGCAAAGTCCCATGGGAAAAAAAAAAAAAAAAAACCCAGATTGGAAGGCCAAAGAAGGAAGATCTACTATCAACATAAAATTGTATGTCTGACTAGCCTAGTAATGAAATGAGATTGTATTTTCCTTGTCACTTAAAATACAGGTTGAGGAACAGTTTGCTGGAAGTGGACATTGTACTAGACAACTTTAAGCCAGTATGTCTGGCTTTAAGAGTGTGGCCACAGCACGTGATGTAGAATAGTATAGTTGCTCTCTGTGCCACCAGTTTAAAGAAGTTACGGAAGAACTCCCATAACATCTTTATTTTTCTCTTAATAGAATACATAAACCTATATAGATTCTTATTTGCTATTTTTACGTTCAGTCTCTATGACTTCCACTTTTTAAAATAGTACAGTAATTCTCTTCATCTTAAATTTTCACTTTGAAATTTTTTAAGGGAAAATCTCTATTTCTAATATTTCAGGATTTGTCAAATAAGATTTTATTTGTGCAGGATTTAATTCCAGTCCTTTCCCTTTCTACCTTCATCTACTCAGAAGAAAACTTCTCCATTTGTTAATTGCTGCTGCTGACAGCAGATATCCTTCAGTTTTTTGTTTATTCTAAAATGTCATTCTCTACACACTTTCCTAAAGCTCTAGGTATTTCCTGAAATTCACTGATCAAAACTATATGAATATTTCAAGAGAGAACATAACAGTAAGGTAGTAGTATACTGTATTGCTTAATTGATTGGACCCTAGAGACAGACCTAGTTCAAATTCCATCTCTAACACTAACTAGAACATGTCACTTAAAACTTGCTAGGCCCCAGTATTCTCATGGATAACTGGAGATAATAGTACTATGTGTCCCATTGTTTGTTGTGAGGATTAAATGAGATATTGTCCATAAAATATTTAACATAGTGCATGGCTGATAGGACACACTTTCTTTTTTTTTTTTTTTAAAGTATATATAACGGAAGGTTACCCAGCTATGAGTATGCTCTTGAGTTCTGATACATGCTACATTCATGGACGAACCCTGAAAACATGCTAAGTGAAAGAAGCCAGTCACAAAAGGACAACTATTGTTATGATTCCACTTACAGGGGGTATCTAAAATAGGCAAATTCATAGACGCAGAAAATAGAATGAAAGTTACCAGGGGCCAAGGGGAGAGAGAAATAGGGAATTATTGTTTAATAGATATAGAGTTTCTGTCTGGGATGATAAAAGTTAGGGAAATGGAAAAAAATATGTGATGGTTTCACAACATGGTGAAATACTAAATGCTACTTAATTACACCATTAAAATGGTTAAAATGGTAAATATTTTGTTATGTATATTTTACCACAATAAAATTACTAAATAAACAAAATTTTAAAAATGCTTAAATTTTTAAAATGTTTAAACTGTCATTATTACCTTCCCAAAATCTCTAGGGGAGGTCTAAACTGACTCTCATAAGATCATGTCTCCGCAATGATAATTCAAATTATTCTAGACATACACCTTATCTCATACTTAGCCACACAAAAGTTTAACTATCTTTTTCATGTCTTCTCTCCTAGCATTTCAGATTTTAAAAACCCCTTTGTTGGGGGCGCCTGGGTGGCACAGCGGTTAAGCGTCTGCCTTCGGCTCAGGGCGTGATTCCGGTGTTATGGGATCGAGCCCCACATCAGGCTCCTCCACTATGAGCCTGCTCTCCTCTCCCACACCCCCTGCTGTGTTCCCTCTCTCGCTGGCTGTCTCTATCTCTGTTAAATAAATAAATAAAATCTTTAAAAATAAATAAATAAATAAATAAAATAAAAACCCCTTTGTTAATTTTTATCACATCCATATAAAGCATTTGTTATGTGATTATGAACTTGGTGATTTAATATAAGTGCCTAATTTATAAATTTTTAACACTAACATCAGGACTTCTTACTGAGAAAGCCAGCTACCAAACTTTTTTTTTAATCTTTTTATTTTTTATTTAAGTAATCTCTATGCCCAACGTGGGGCTCAAACTCACAACCCCAAGATCAAGAGTCACATGCTCCACCAACTGGGCCAGCCAGGCACCCCTAGACTTTCTTTTTAAATAAGTAACTGTACCAACTCTTTGCTACTGGTTTCTCAGTTGAGTTCCTAAATAAAACAAAACTTTTCCTCCAACCTACAGTCTATCTTAAGAGATAGATTCTGGTATGGATGGGTATGTGTGTATGTGTTCTGGGATGTGTGTGGGGAATGGTGGGACACAGCAGGGAGAAGGAAGACTTTGTCAAAGGCATTTTTTCTAATGTTAATAAGTTACATCTACTTGTTCCTCTTTTTTCAGAGAGCTATTTATCACTTCACTGAACTCACCGTGATTGGATGGCATGATTTCCCCTTACGTAAATCATTGTGTTCATCCCCCAATAGATTGTGTTTGCTTAAATGTTCAACAATTATACCATTCATTACAAATTCTACCAGCTTCCCTGACCTTGAAGTAAAAGCAAGCAATCTGTAATCAAAAAAGGCCTCCAATGGAATGCTTTGCATGGATCGATTACACAGAATTTATTTGTAATGATAAGATACACATTTTAGTCAGCCAATGGTAGTTACATTAATGTGTGCTTGAAAACACAAAGTCCTTCATGAACACCACTTGGCCAAGTTATTTTTTTCTTAATCTTTAGTATTTCCAATTCCTAGTCAGACATTTTATAATATATACTTATTACTATATATACATTTTAAAATCCTGGCTATACATGCAACTTATTTCTCAAAAACTATATATTACATCCAATACTTAACAGGCACCTGATGATCTAGAGGCAAAAACCCACAACACTCTGAATAGAGAAAATACATTCTCTTCCACAGAACCTAGTTTTCTGTTATCCGAAAGTATTCCAATTTTGTTTTTAGTGATGTAACTTACATTAACAGAAAAAAATGCAAAATATTAAACCTAATTCTACCCAGAGGAATATATTCTGAAATTTCCACTGGGTATCTTTGGGTCAGCAGCTCACATGCTTACAAAAATGTATCTACGTTCGGATCTAATCTACTCTCCGTGTAAAGAACAGACTATAAGAGCTACTGAGCTTGATCACAGATGTATTCACCACAGGCATTCAATCTATTGCCTTGTTCATTTACATAAGTGCTCCAGGAACCTTCTGAGAGAATTTATCCTAAGGAAAGAGAGAACCGAGTAAACGCTCTTGGTCCAACAGAAAAAAAAAAAAAAAAAGGCAGTGTATTACAGTGGTTAAGAAATGGGATTAGGTAGGGGCGCCTGGGTGGCGCAGTCGTTAAGCGTCTGCCTTCGGCTCAGGGCGTGATCCCGGCGTTATGGGATCGAGCCCCACATCAGGCTCCTCTGCTATGAGCCTGCTTCTTCCTCTCCCACTCCCCCTGCTTGTGTTCCCTCGCTGGCTATCTCTATCTCTGTTAAATAAATAAATAAAACCTTAAAAAAAAAAAAAAAAAGAAACGGGATTAGGAGGGGTGCCTGGATCGTGAGGTCAGTTAAGGATCCGACTCTTGGTTTCTGCTCAGGTCCTGATCTCAGGGTCCTGAGATCAAGCCCTGTGTAGGGCTCTTTTGTCTGCTTGTCCCTCTCCCTCCCCCTATGCCTCCCTTCCCCGCTCATTCTTCTCTCTCTCTCTCAAATAAATAAATAAATCTTTAAAAAAAGAAAGAAAAAAAATGGGATTAAGAGTCTGTCCTAGGTTAGGTTCTTTAGAAGAGCCTGAGATGGGTTTCATTGGGGTGTCCTCTCAAAAGTGAAAGAAATAGAATAGGTCAAAGGAAGCAAGAATGTGTCTGAGATAGAGACTACTTTCAGTTTGATCCCACAGGAAGCTCTGGAGCATAAATTGCACCACAGAATTAGCCTTGCCTTGATGCAAGTGGTTAGCCCTTTGTAACCCCCTATGTAATTCAGTCATTGGTCAAGATCTACTGGTAGGAATAGGAAGAATCATAGTCCCCTGGGAGAGAGCAATTCACTGAGTCGTATCTACTAGAGGATGGGATGGTGAGCAGAGTAAAGTGGACCCAGTTGCAGGATCAACATCTACTACAGGATCCAACTAATCTGGCTTTGAATCCCACCATATAGCTACTAGCTATTCAACACTTGCTCTCTGACCTTGGGTTCTTTATATATAAAACTGGAAAATCACACTTGTCCCTCAAGCTTGTTTTGAGAATTTAAAAAAAATGCAAGCCTAGCACTTGGGCTAGTGCTAATCAAACAGATATTTTTTAAAATGCTAAATAGTTAGAAAGCAGAAATGATTGAAAGAACAGTATGATTTCTATCAAGAGGACACGCTGCTTAGCCAAGTTCAACAAGTAAGGAAATATTTTGGGGTCCCCCTCCTGCAAAGCATTACACAATAAAGGTATCTTACCTGTTTCCGCAGACGTCTGCGTAACCACCAAGTCCCCAGCAACTCAGTGGTAGCACTCAAGAAGGAGCCAAGGTGGTGGGGGGAGTGCTGTGATTCTCATGAGAGCAACAGTCTTGCCCAGAAGATATGAAATAACCAGCAGAAGTCATAACACCCAGCAAAAGGGAACTAGAATAGGAAGAAAAGAAAAAATGGTTGAACCCATACCATCGCTGACCAAACTTATTTGTGAAGACATATGACACATCTGTTGGGGGAGGAGGTTCCACACAACACAAAACTCAGGTCCTACAATAGCAAGGGGATGGTGATAAGAGTCAGATAAAGAAGAGTAGTAACGGATCCCTAGGGACTACAACTCTCATTTTTATTAATGTTGGGGATATATGCCTAACTTACAGGTACAGGCTGACAGGTGACATTCGTGATTGGCATCACGTTCAGGTGGCTCGCCTGGAGCACTATTCTAGGGTCATAAGATACATCAGGAATAAAGCAGATGTCTGCTATAGCGTATACCCTAGCAGGGGATAAACATAATAAATAAACAAATAATACCCTGCAGTTATGTTAGACAGAGGTAAATGCTATGGAATTAGAACATAGAGAATAGAGTAAGGCATGAAGGAGCAGGCTGAAGTATTAAAGTGGTCAGGTAACGTACAGCATGGTGACTATAGTTAACAATGCTATATTATATATCTGAAAGTTGCTAAAAAATAGTAGATCTTCAAAGTTCTCATCACAAGAAAAAAATTTATAACTGTGTTGTTATGCATGTTAACTAAACTTATCATGGTTATCATTTCTTAATATATACATGTATCAAATCATTATATATCAAAATATATAGGGTGGTCATGATAAGCCTTCAGAAGAGGGTAAGATTTGAGCAAAGACATAAAGGAGGTGAAAGGATTATTTTAGTGGTTTAGTGGATGTCTTAGGGGGAGCATTTCAGACAGAAGGAACAGCTACAGAAAAGAACAGTCAGCAGAAAATCTGGTGTGTTTAAGGGAAAACAAGGAGAGGAATACGCAAGGGGAAGAGTGTTACAAAATGAGGTCCCGAGAGTGACGAGAAGCAGCTGCGACTTGTGCAGCTGGGGATTAAAAGTGGAAGGACGCTGCAGGGTTGTTGCTCATCCTCTCTCTTACGTGGCCTGGCTCCTGCTCCCCATTAGAAGATTAGAAGCCACAGCTATTCTGTTGTTCTGTTGTTGAGTATCAACTTTTGCCCGCACTAGCCTTTTGTTGTGTTTTGCCTGCTGGATTAAATGCACTACCCTCTCTCCCATCCCCTGCTGCTAACTCCTACCAAGTCTGTGACATTCTTGGGATTTTCCTACAACTAGCATATTTTTCTCCTTAGCCTTTCCACCTCCATGCTCCCCTGGTCCACATGTGTCCCTCTATCACATTCTTCATCATACTAAAGAGTGGGTGCTGCTGTCCTACTTTTAGGCAACTCCCATCGAAACATAAATGCATTAAACAGGGCTTTTATGTGTACCTTTGCCCAGCAAGTAATAGTTCACCTTTCCTTCCTAAAAATGGAGAATTTGATAAAATGACTATATCTGGCAGATGATATTTTATAGTAAATACATTTGCAGTATAATATGAAATACTCCTTCTTTGTGTTTCTCAAAGCCTTTTTTTTAAAGCTCTATACCCAATGTGGGTCTTGACGACCCAAGATCCAGAGCCACATGATCTATCCAGTGAGCCAGCCAGGTACCCCTCTCAAAGCCTATCTTGGTGTCAGGCAATATTTGCACAAATGTGGAACAAAAGAGACTAGGTTCAAATCCAAGCCTCAGACTTAGTGGCCCTAATCAAGGTATTAAACTTCTTAGCCTCAGTTTTCTCAAGCACAATGGGGCTGACACATAATTCTCAGGGTGATTTCCTGACTTAAATAAAAGAGCATAAAGAAGACCCCACATGTTGTAGGTGCTCAATAGTAATTCCATTTCCACCTTAAATATGCTTTTTCTTCTTTGTGTTGTTGCTTTCCACTTATCTTGCTGATAATACTCAGCATAAAACCGTGGAGCTTTAGAAGATCTATTCCTTAGCTCATTACATATTAATAACTCATATAGGCCTGGTCAATCTGGATACTATACAATCTGGACACTTATAAGAACATAAGGAAAACAATGGCCATTAAGCCAGGTCAGAGCAAGAAGACAGCTGCCTCTCTCTCCCAAAATATAATAAATACCATTCAAATAGCCCCCATTTGGAGATCTGTTTGTTCTCCAAATAACAAATTGTGAGAGGTACATTTCTGAAATTTTTCTTGGAGGCCAAAAAAATTCCATGTACACTACTGGTCTTTGTTAATGTAACAATTCCAAACACAGCTTTAAGCCAAGACACACAAGTTATAGTTAGCTTTAGTTACTGTACACATAAAAATAAATATGTTTTTTTTTAAATAAAAATGATACGTGCCAGAGGTCATTTTCTGCAAGTTCACAGCAACTGTTTCATGTGCATTCTATAGCAACAATGACTGCATAAATCCATTTTCTAGAGTTAAATTGACATCTTCCATAAACTCGCAACACTGAAAAAGGAAAGCTATTTGACATGGTAGTATGCAAACAAGAAGTCTACTAAAGGGAAATAATGATCTATTTTATTTACAAAACTCTGTAAAAATTTAAAAAATCAATTTTGCCTATTAGAACAGGAAAAAATTAGTAAGGAAGAAAACTAATTTGATTACAAGAAACAAAAGATTAACTCCAACCGAAAGAATATTTGATATAAGTGATACCAATGAGTCTTTAATTTCTTTCAAGCAATAATAAAAAAGTGTACAATTCATTTCCTGCAGGAAATTTACGATTACTTGGGGTAATAGTTTATATAAATAGAGCCATAAAAATGTGTCAAAATTTCAAGCAACCAATGGAATTAGCTCTTATAAAATATGGTACCTCAGAGCCCATTGTTAAGAAAGGAAATGAAGATATATTTAAATGCTCCATTATCTTTTGGATTTTACTTGTTTATTTGAGAGAGAGAGAGCACGAGTTGAGAGGGGAGCAGCAGAGGGAGAAGCAGACTCCTCACTAAGCAGGGAGGTCTGATGTGACCCTGAGATCATGACCTGAGCCGAAGGCAGGCACTTAACCAACTGAGCCACCCAGGTGCCCCTTAAATGCTCAATTTTAAAGTTTTTAGGCTTTGCCTAGGTAGGAAAATTTTTAATATAACACTGGTTCCCGTTCTTCTGTAAATTTATTTAAATATTGTCCTAAAGTAAAAACATCTATACTTGCAAGTGTCTAATGAAGAATGCCCTGGCTCTACGTAGATCTGAGTTTAAGTCTCTGATCTCTTTGACACAACTTTGATCTAGTATTCCCGATTATCAAATGCAAACGGTCATACCTACCTCTGTCTTTTTCTTACAGGATTTATGAAGAAATCACAGGTATGAAAATATGCATGAAAATGTGTAGAATTCTTTGAAATAGAGTCTTTACAAATTTAACTATGGTGTTTATTATTATTGGTCAGATAAGAAAATAAAACTGCAATAGCAAACATTTATTTGATTTTAGGTAATACTTTGCCTGTTATAAAAAAAACAACATGGCATTCATGAGCATGTCAGGACATTATATGAGAGAGCATTCACACAAGAAGGTACAATGTGGTATCATGTAAGGCTTTATTTCCACAACCTAGAGAGGTGGCTGAGAAGAGTGTTAACTCTGGAGGCAGACCACCTGAGTTGATTCCTGGTTCAATCATTTCTTAGTTATTGGACCGTGGTCAAGTTTCATAACTTCTCTACATCTTAGTTCCCCATTTGTAAAATGGCAATAAATAACAGTAGCAATTTGGTAGGGTTTGTATGAAGATGACATGGATTTGTGAAAGTCACTGTTGTCTGCTTAACCCAACACCCTTCCTCAACCTTCTTTTCCCTTCTCCTGCTCCACTACAAAGCCTGAAAAAGTGTAATACTTGATTTCTCAATCTCCCTTGCAACTTGGGATCCTAGGTAACAGTGTCAGCAGAGGAAACAAAAGCAGAAATCTGTCGCAGCTTTTGGAAGGCTTTGTCTTCCCTGATAAAAGAGGACGGATGTGACTGGGACCATCTTTTCCTTCCATTCTCTGGCTTTCAACACAAACACACTGCTTGGAGCTGAGAGAGATATCTTACAACTACGATGACAAGGCCAAAAGAATGGGGTAAATGCTGCCAGATACCACTGCCACCGAACCAATGCCAGTTGCCAGACTCCTTTTAACAGGAGAAAAACAAACCGCGTGTTTTTAAATGACTGATATTAAATACAGTCACTTGTAGCTAAAAGTATTCCCAACCGGGGGCGGGGGGAGGAAGTATTCCTAACTGATACAGAATTAACACATATAAAATGCTTGGCATAGTTCTTAGCCATGATAAATGTTCAATATTTTAGCTATAAGTTTTATTTTGCAGTTAATCACATGTTGTATATCACCCACTTGATATTCATTAATTCGTGATATGTATTTGTCTGGTTTGTGTATCCTGTCTTACAGTTTCAATACAGACCTGTAATATTGTTTAAAATTCATTGCATTTTAAATACATGATTAATTTGATTGTTTCTTGTAGCAATTAATCTAAAAGCCCACTTTCTGCTATTTAAATTCAAGAACCCATTATATTTGTTGAGCTCCTCTTACTGTTCATCAATATGTTATGAATTTAAAGATGCCCTTTAGTTAAGTAAGTTTTGGAAAAGTCGCTCCAGAATTTTATAATTAGCTAGCTACCTTTTAATTCCTTTTTAAAAACTAGTAATTTTCTGCAGTGTTTTCAATGCAAAAATATTCAGGCATTTATGACTTCTACGATTTCGCAGAAGTCTACGTTCATAATATTTTGTTGGAAGTAAGGGTTACCATACTCATAAGGCACTCTCTTACACAATGGTTATCTGCGATGCAGTAGCTTTATGAGTATACATTAAAAATCAAGGAAGAAAAAAGTAAAATTACATGGAAAAAATTTTAAATGTACAAAGGCTGCCTTTACAAGTGAAGTAAATAATAGAGTAAATTTCCTAGTTAATATAAATAAGAAATAGATACAAAATTGAAGACAATTATTTCAGGAAACTGATAATTCAGTTGTGAACCTCTATCTAACTCTCTACTTAACACCCCGTTTTAGAGTTGATTAGCACTCTCTACATTATGAAGTACAAAGTGATACTTTTTTATTTCAATAGCCACCCACACCTACACACACACAGACACGTATATCCCTGCTTTTCCACCAATTTGCTCCCATTACAGTAAATTCAATCATCACTCACTCAGCTTTTCAGGATTAAATTTGGAGACCAATCCTGACCCTGTCTTTCTTTTTCAGCTCACTTTCCATCTCCCTACTGTCTCCACAAAACATACATACTCTCTATGTGACATCTAGCCACCTACAAATATAACTTCTCTAGATCCAGCCTCCCATATTCTACTACAATCATTTTCAAATCTGGGATAATATCAGAATATTTGAAGAAATAAACATGATATAAACAAACATTTTCATTAACCATTACTTCTTTGTATTATATTGGTTAATGCTTGTTAACCAATACCCATTTTCATCATTACCTGATGATTATTTTCGTCTTTAAGGATATGTTTTGTTCTTTGATCTAATCATATTTCTTAAGGAAGAAAATAGATCCAAATAAAGATCCATTCCTGTTTTAATAGCTTAACTTAAACATTCTAATTTTTTATATTTTCCTACTGGATATAGATAGCTGCTCTAGATCCAAGCCCTGACATCTTTTTTCCACTTTTTCCAACCCTGGCTACATATTAAAATCACCAGAGGAACATTAAGAAACATCAACTCCTGGACCCTACTCCCAGAGATTCGTACATAATTGTGATTTATATGAAGTCTGGCTAGAATCACCTCCAGAGTGATTCTATGTACAGATAGGGTTGAGGACCTAAAATGTTGTAACAGACTTGTAACTGGTATTCCTGATTCTATTCTTGTCCTCCTACTTACTTTTGTCCTTGTAGCCAGAATAACTTTTTAAAATGGAAAATCAAGGGGAAGCTGGGTGATTCAGTCAGTTAAGGTCTGACTCTTGGTTTTGGCTCAGGTCATAATCTCATGGGTCGTAGGACTGAGCCCCGCGTCAGGCTCTGAGCTCAGTGCGGCATCTACTTGAAAAGATTCTCTCCCTCTGCCCCTCCCTCTGCTTCCTCACTCTCTCTCAAATAAATAAATAAATACATCTTTAAAAAAAATGGAAAATCAAATCTCTGTAACTTCCTATCACACTAAGAAGACACTTCAGAGAGGTCTTCCCTGAAATCCAGATTTTAAATTCCCAGTTGCCTCCATTACTCTCTATCCCCTTCACCTGGTTAATTTTTCTTCATAGACCTTATCATTACCTAATATTCACTTATATATTTGTTTGTTTCTCTTACTACACTCTAAACATTCGGAGATGAAGGATTTAGCCTGTCTTCCTTGCAACTTCATTCTCTATGCCTAGAAAATATAGTGGGAGCCCCGTACATACTTATGGAATCAATTAATACCATATAATTATTTTTAAATATTGCCTATCTCTCCCCTTGGCTGTCTTGTGAATTTTAATAATGAAACATGAATTTTAATAATGAAAAAAATGTATTTGCCATTTTTATGCCTCCAAAGTTATCCCTAAAAGGGGCAGTTAACCCAACTGGATCACAGACAAGATTAAGAATTAGGGATCCCAACAGAATATTTTCAAATTATTGAAAGTGATACCACACACATCACCATAGAAAATAAGCAAGAATTATAAAAAAAAAAATGTGATAACATTAAATTTAAAACAAGTTCTTCACAAAAATACAGCATCATCATGTGTAATGGTATAATGAATTGTATTAGCTAATCATCACTCATGTCTGAGTCAAAGCTTAAAAGTTAAACAACAGAAAACTAAAAATGCCCAGGAACTAAGGAGAACCTAAATTTGAGTAACTTTTATTTCTCGGATCCAGCTGGTTTCTTGCCCCCTTTGTTTTACCAGTCTCCTGTCATCATTGAACCAAGCAGAACACTGAAGTCATTAACAATGGGTAGGTGGCTTTCTGACCCACTCCAGGAAGTCACCCTGGGGGAATTCCCAAATCACTTCAGACAAAACTAAATCACCGATTTCTTATCTGTCCAGGAATGAGCCTGTGATTAACCTGTAAATGAGTCAACATTTATTCCGAGTCTGATTTATTAGTCAGATGAAATCAGCTTGGGAAAGGAGAGCTACAGTGTGAAAGTGAAAACCCACTGGCGAAATGCGTATCCCATCCCCACCCCTCAAGAAGAGAGTGCTTTGGTGGGCTTCACTTTCCCACTCTGGAGCCAGAGAGCCTGTTGTGAATTCTGACCGTCCCACTTAGCGGCTGCATGATCTTGGGCAGTTTATATAAACTTTCTGTACTTCAGTTTCCTCAACTATAAAATAGACATATTTAAAATAGCACATACCTCAAAAAGTTACAGTGAGGATTATGCGAATTAATGGATGAAAATGCTTAGATGAGTGTCAGGGCAGAAAGTGCTACATCAGTATTAGATAGTAATTAATGACTAAAAGCATGGACAGCAGAGCTGTTTCCTGAGTTAGAATCCCAGCCCTGCCAGGTAGATGACCTTGAGAAGGCGACTTTGCCTCTTTGTGCCTCCATTTTCCCTTCTGTAAAATTGAGGTAGTATGTACCTCAGTAGGGCAGTGAGAGTATTAATGGGACTTTGTATAAGTAAAGACCTTAGAACAATGACTGGCATATAGGAAGTACAATAAAATGAATTTATTATCATTATTGCTATTATTGTTACATCTTTACACTACAATTCAATGTAAGATTTTTGAGACATTGATTTCTTCCTAGTCTTGTGCTTCTAAGATTACTATTTCTTAGTCCCCTTTGTTGCTTCCTTTTCTTGGTGGCTTCCTAAAAGAACAGTCATTCCCTAGGGATATATTCCTGGCCCTTTCATCATCTCATTCTATCCCTTCTCCCGTGACAATATCATCACTCTAATACGTCCATTATTACCTCTTAGGAAGATGACTTCTAAGGCTGAACTGATAGTCCAGGCCTCTCCAGGGAGCTCCTGACCTTACCTGGACATGGATATTCCTCAGGCATTTTCAACTGTCTCTGTGCAGAACAAAATCTACCTCTGTTTCCTCAAAACATTTTCTTCTTCCTGATTTCTTACCACATCAGCTTTGACTTCTCTCTCCCTCTCATCCTCATATACAGTCCCTGATTCCTATTGATTCTAATTCACAATAAATTTTGAATACATCGTCTCCTCTCCACTTTTCCTTTTCCTTCTCCAGTTCACAATTAGAGTAACCTTCTTTCTCTTTTTAAAGATTTATTTATTTAATTATTTTAGAGAAAGAGAGCGTGTGTGGGGAGGGGGAGCAGAGGGAGAGGGAGAGGAATCTCACGCAGACTCTGCACTGAGCACAGAGCCTGAAACAGGGCTGGATCCCGCAACCCCGAGATCATGACCTGAGCCAAAGCCAAGAGTCAGATGCTTAACCGACTGTGCCACCTAGGTGCCCCCACAAGTACAGTAACCTTCCAATGGATCCTGCCACCTTCTGAAATCACCTTCTGAAATCAATACCACATATTATTCAACATAAAAAGGAAATGAAGATTAGAACATGCGACAGTGTAGATCTGGAAAACATTATGCTAAGTGATATGTATAGTATACTAGATTAAATAGTGCCCTCCCCAAATTTATGGCCCCTCAGAACCTGTGAATGTGATCTTCCTTGGAAATAGGAACTTTGTAGATGTAATCAAGTTAAGATGAGGTCATACTGAACTGAGAGAGCCCTAAATCCAATATGACTTACAAGAAGAAAAAAATTTAGACAACACAGGCATGCAGAGACACAGACACACAGAGAAGAATGCTTTGTAAATATAGAGGAAAAAATTAAAGAGATGCATCCAGGAGCCAAGGAAAACCAAAGATTGCCAGCAACCACCAGTAGTTATGAAGAGGTGAGGAAGGATCCTCTCCTAGAATCATCAGAGAAAGCATGGTTGACGGTGACACCTTGATTTTAGACTTCCAGCCTCCAGAATGGTGACAAAATAAATTCCTGTTGTTATAAGCCACCCAGCTTACGGTAATTTGTTATTGTAGTTCTAGGAAACTAATATATATGGTATGGATATCACATTTTGTTTATCCACGCATCAGTTGATGGACATTTGAGTTGTTTCCACTTTTTTGGCTAAAAGAAATAATGCTGCTATGAACATTTGTGTTCATGATCCATTTTGAGTTAATTTTAATAGAAGACATGAAGGTTAGATAGATTCATTTTTTTTTAACCTATGGATATTCAGTTGATCCAGCATCATTTGTTGAAAATGTTAAGGAAGCTCCACTGAATTCTTCTTGTACCTTAGTCAAAAATCATTTGGTCTTACTTGTGTGGGTCTATTTCTAGCTTCTCTGTTCTGTTCCACTGATCTACGTGTCTATCCCTTCTCCAATACCACACAGTCCTGATTACTGTAACTACACAGTAAGACTTAAAATCAAGTTGAGAAATTCCTCTTACTTTAATTCCTCTTTCACACAATTGTTTCAGCTATCTAGTTCCTTTGCCTTTCCACATAAATTCTGGAACTATCTTATCTATTGTCATGGTCTGTTTGGGCTGTTGTAACAGAATACCACAGACTGGATGACTTATAAATAAGAGAAATTTATTTCTCACCATTCTGGAGGCTGGGAAGTCCAAAATCAAGATACTGACAGATTCAGTGTCTGGTGAGAGCTCACTTCCAGGTTCATAGAGCATCTGGTTGTGCCCTCACGTGGTGGGAGGGGCAAGGGAGCTCCTGGGGTCTCTTTTATAAGGGCATTAATCCCATTCATGAAATTCTGCCCTCATGACCTAATCACCTCCCAAAGGCCCCACCTCCAAATACCATCATTTTAGGGATTAGGTTTCAATATATGAATTTTGGGGGAAAGGAAACACAAACATTCAATCCAAAGCATGTATATTTACAAAAAAAAAATCTTGCTGGGTAAATTCCCAACTTTTAATAATCAATATTTGTATTGATTGTTGTGTGTAATCAATATGTGTATACAATAACAATATGGGTATAATTCCCAAATTTATATCTCTAAGACCAGTCTTTCTCCTGAGCTCCTTACATGAACACCCAACTACCCACTTGACAGCTACACTTCAGAGTTTCATTTTGAATACATTAATTTTGAGATGCTCATTTCATCTTCAAGTTTATCCTCTGGTCTTCCCCCATCTTAGTAAATGGTACCACTAATTAGCCAAACACTTAGACCAAAATCTTCTTTATGAAAGAGTTTGAGTGTCTTCCAATACACACACACACCAGAATGTCTTTCATTAGTTGAAAAATAGTTAATGTTATATTGTTCTTAAAGTAAAATCCAAACTACTTAAGTTCCATAACGTCCTCTCATTACATACCCCTTCCTTCATGATGGTCCAACCTCAGGCTTCCTTTCTGGTCCAAGCAGGGCAAGGATGAAATAAGTAAGATGCCCAGATGCAAAATATAAGAATTGCAAGGTCCTTCTTGAAGGAAGTGCTGCCTTAAATTTTGCTTGTGATGCAAAACAGTGTGGTTGCCTTTGACGTCACCTGCTTAAAGAAGTCTCACTTGCCTACTTTAGTCTCAGGACTGGGTGCAAGCTTTTTCCTGCCTTCAGACCTTGGTACTAGCCATTTCCTCTGCCAGGAAAGCTCTGCTCTCCTACTTTTTATGGCTGGCTTCTTGTCATTCAGAATTCTACTCTGGTCTAACTACCTTATTTAAAATAGTAATAATAATAATAGTAGCTACAATTTATTTACCTCTTACATTGAGACTAACCCTATGCCGAGCCCATTACTTTATTTACTTTATTCAAACAACGCTATATGGTGGATACTATCATTATTTCCGTTTTACAGATTAGGAAAGTGAAGCAGAAGAAAGAGGCTAAATTGCTCGAGGGCACACAGCTAATGGCAGTAAGTGGTTTGGCTGGGAAACCTAAGTGGTTTGATTCCAGAAACCCAGCACACTTATCTACTTTGTGGCACCTCTAATTTGCAATAGCCTTATTTATTTGTTTACTTGCTTATTGTCTTTCCTGGTTAAAATGTGAACTCCTGAGGCAGCTTGGTTTATCTTTGATGTTGTCTCCCCAAACCTAGTTGCACCTGGTTGTATGCAACGATCCATAACACTTACTGAAGGAACGCATTTAGAAAACACAGGTGGGTCCTAAAATAACCAAACTACTTAAAAATACTTATCTGTGAAAGTGTCTGAAGGAAATAATTTCAAAATCTTACACTGGAAATTCTTTAAGGAAAAAAAAAAGTATTACAAAAACTTTTAAAGAATGGGGTATGATTTTCCTTTTAAATTATCTTGACGGAGGTGCCTGGGTGGCTCAGGTCATGATCCAAAGGTCCTAGGATAGAGCCCGCGTGGGGCTCCCTGCTCGGAGGGGAGCCTGCTTCTCCCTCTCCCTCTGCCTGCTGCTCACCCTGCTTGTGCTTCCCAACTTCTCTGTCAAACAAATAAATAAAATCTTTTAAAACAATCATCTCAAGGAACACAAACGTGCCTTATTCCTTGATGGATCCACTTTTCTGTGGCAAAGATAATTAATGTGTTACCATTTCATCCAGAAGTTAGATGCAGAAAGCCAGTTTGAGGTTGGGCTGCTTTCACCTGGAGTTGTTTGTATTATTTACTTACTCTCTGAAAGTTTAAATCATTTCTTCTTCCTAGCACTTTGATCCACTCTCTCCCCAACTCCCCCTTTGTTGACTGACTTTTTCCTTTAGGGCACCCAGTGTCTAGCTGGGAAGGTGTTTTGGTGGCTTGAAGTTTCCAAATCTAAGCTGAGATCTGAGGTCACATGAAATTTAAAGGAAGAATTCTTCCTGTGGAATGGCATTTTCTCTTGGCTCCTTTGTCAGCTCTCATTTGTCTGACAGCTTTTTTTGAATGTAAGGATAGTGCTCCCATCTGTATTCTGGCCAAGAGTTGTCCCTCTTCCAGGGGTCGCATGTTTAACAGGCTTTCTTCTTCATCCTCATGGATGAGGGGGATGAGGGGATGAAGGGGATGAGGGAGAAAGCCTAGTCTTACTTGGCATTTTAATCCCTATTATGCTCACCGAAAGTAGGGCGTTCCTTGAAGATCAAGAACTTCATCAAACAAATACCGTAAAAAGAATGAAGAGTAAGTCCCGGAAATGAATTGGAAGCACTGGCTAGAAGCGTGACCCCCGAGTCTTCTCAGCTGCTTCAGGCCCACAGACCCTACCACGTTAGGCAGCATTGCACCTACCTAGACCGCAAGGCTGGTTGCCGATAGAGGGCAGGTGAGGGCCACTACGCATGCCCACGCGCCTGCGCCTGAGAGCTCAAGGCCTCGGCGCCAGCATGCGCACCTTCCCGCGCAACCCTGCGTGCTCCCCCAGTGCGCAGGCGCCAGGGGAGCTGGCGGGCGGTGTAGTGTGCTTAGGGAGATGTCGGCGGGCATGGCGGCTGGTGCGCTACGCGGCTTGGCAGTGGCTGGTGGAGGCGAGAGTAGCGAGAGCGAGGATGACGGCTGGGAGATTGGTTATCTCGACCGGACGGTTCAGGTAGTCCAGGAGGCCTTTTCTTGACCACACCTGGATCAGCACCCCCTGGCTCTTGAAGGCCTGACTTCGTGAAACCTCTTACTTGCTTTCCTGTGTTTCCCTAGTGGAAATACAAGCGTCTAGACTCCCAACAAATCCTGAGTTTTTCTGTTCCCTACTGTGCATTCCATAAAATGTGCGGTCGTCGATGTAGCTCTTGGTTTGGGTTTGGACCCATAGCATTACCCATTCCATTTAAAGATAATTTTAGACATGAATTCCTTACGAACTTTGTATGTTGCACTCCCTAGCCCCCCCCCCCCCGCCCCGCGCGCAGCCAAAAAGATGTACCTGAAACCAATCATTGTTTTCTGATGTAGTGGAAATGAAAATATGTATAACAATTTTCTTTAACTTTATCCTTTTTTAGAAATTAAAAGGGCCATTACTCCCTGAAGAAAAGAATGAAACATTTAAAAAAGCATTGACCACAGGAGATATTTCATTGGTCAAGGAGCTCCTAGATTCTGGTGAGAGATAAGGGATAGTTTCAACCTAACACAGTTGTCTACATTTACAAGGGTTCCTTATTTTAAAAGGTTTGAGTTGCTTTTCTAGTGTAAGCACAATGAATGTTAATATATTAAGTGCTCTCTATATCTTACTTGACTGGATTCTCTTTGCCTTATTTTCTTCTACCCTCAAATTTGGAATGCCAGCCTGTTGCTTCCATCAGTTCTTCTACCTCCTTCAAGAAGCCTGTTCTGATTAATCCTATCCTCTCCAGTAACTCTTAGACATTTTTTCTTAGCATTTACTGTCTATAATATTATTACATGTTTCTCCAAAATTGTTTCTAGTTATGTTCTTTCCTTGTGCTAGGTGTCTGTGTAATCACAATATGTGGATATCTGTTCCAGCTTTATTGCTTACTCATTGTGGTTCCTTAGGAAAGTCATTTAAACTTCTAGAGCATCAGTTTGTTTATGTAAAACATCATAATTATGTCCAGGGTCCTGTAACATTTTTCTGTGATCAAATTAAATATTAATTTTTTAAATTACCTGACGTAGGAGTATGAGTTGTTGATAATAATGGTTGAAATTATCCAAAGGAGTAACAGGCATTTACTATCTACTTGTAAATCCAAACATTCACACATACAGATAAATGAGATTGTTTATAGCAAAATGTTTTTCTTGTATGCTAGAGACATTGCATGGTTTAGTGGAAAAGGAATCATTTTGGAAACAGTACATTTCTGGGTTTGATTACTAACCCTGCCACCTGATGGCTCTGTAATCTTGACCAAGTTACTAAACCTTCCTAAACTTCAATTTCCCCCTTTTTAAAATGGGGATGCATAATATCAAAGGGTTTGGGGGTATATTAAAATGAAAACACACATAAAGATCTAAAACATACAGTTGCTACGTAAATATTAGCTGTTGTAACAAAAAAGAAGGATTTGTGTGACTGTGGACAATGGAACTTGAGTTTGTAATTGAAGAATGAAACTAAATAAAATTTGAATAATTGAAACAGGCTCAATACCTAATATGAACACTTGCAGGAGTGTGCATAGTGCTGGATTGGATGGAATAGTTAGAAATTTGTTTTAGAAAAGATAATTTGCCTTGGCGCCTGAGTTGTAGGACTCAAGTAGTAGGACTAGGTGTGGTGAAATGATGGAGGCTCCTGAAAGATTTGGACTTGAAAAGACCTACTGGTAAAGTAGATATTTAGTCAACCTTTTAAAATTTTGTTTTTAATTACAAACATTCAAAAAATTAATTTTTGAAAACCAATAATAAATATATAGGTATAAGTAAAAGATACCTTTGTTCCCACTTTCTCTCCCGGTACCCCTGATGTCTTACTTCCACAGGTAACTCTTAATTTAGCATTTCCTAGTTTCCTTCCAGATGTCATTATTTCACACTTCAAAAAATATTTTTAGTTTTTTGCCTTCCAAAGTTATTCTTGGTTTTGATACATATTTCTGCACCAGTTGAGAAGTTTGATAAAAAAATGAAAGTTTCCTTTGAGTCAGCCACTTCTAACACTTCAAAGATGTCTCCAGTTTTTGTTATTCTTTTAATATGTTTAGTTCTCTTAAAATTACTAAATATTTCAGATATTCTAAAAGGTATAGCAGTTTCTCTCCTTAGCCCTGGAGATACCACTCTGCTGTAGTTGATATTTATCATTCCTGTGCATGTCCTTATATGCTTATTAGACATGTATGTACATATGTATGTACATAACCATATAGTGTTACTTTGAATGTTTTTGAACTACAATCATTTACTGTGTGGATCCTTTTAAACTTAGGCCATTATTACCAAGAAATTCCTTTTTGTTATAAATTGCATGGAATATGTTACTGTGCACAGTACTTTCAGCATATAAAAGTGGCAGTGATTTTTCTTCTGGTGGGGGAGGCTGTTAAAAGCTTGCTTTTTATATTGACAGGCATTAGTGTGGATTCCAGCTTTCGGTATGGATGGACTCCTCTTATGTATGCTGCTAGTGTTTCCAATGTAGAGCTGGTTCGTGTCCTTTTGGACAGAGGTGCTAATGCAAGCTTTGATAAGGGTAAGATGTTTTAAACATTTAAAATATGTGAGTATTTACTTTCTATGTATCTCTGTTTACAAGCCTAATTATAATCTGTTTAGGGGTGGTGATGTACACTTTCCATGTTCTGTTTTTATATATACGCTTTACAATAAACCTTTGTCCTTGAAAACAAGGTAAGATGTTGAGGTAACCCAACTGATTATGTTTACTGTGATTTTCTTGATTCCCAAGCAGCTATTATGCAAAGTGACAAAAATTAAAGCAGTTTAAAAAACAAACCTATTAGTTATATTATGTAATTAAGATACGAAATCAACTTAAAAACCATAGGTTTTTGGGTTTTTTTTGGAAAAACTCTCTTACCAGGAAGGTAGATTCCATGTATGTTACCTTAGTAACTGCTTATGTTATTATATACCTTTAATTTCTATGCTAGAGGGTTTGGTTATTTTTTAAAGGAAAAATGCATTGAAAGAAAACAGCTGATAATTTTGTCAAAAATTACTTGAAAATTAGTCTTTAAAATTTAAAACTCAACTCTGAATTATATCACCTAAGGTTGTTTCAAAGATAGCTTATTAAATTTATATGTTTCTTTGTTATTAGATTATTTCTACTTCATACTGCTTTGGATGCTTCTGAAACATAAGAGTATATGTCCAAATCGAGTTTAATTATTATATTGAATTATTGCTTACTTATTTTTAACATGTTTCCAATAGGCAATTAAATTCATTTCATAATTCAGATTTTGATTTCACTTTAGAATTAATTTTCACATTTACTTTGTACCTACATTAGATGTTTATAAAACCATTTCTGTTTTCTCATCTGTGTGTTTTATATAACTTCCCATCTTATCAATAGTTTTATGTTTAATCTGGTTCTGTGATAGGTTTTTCTTTTTATTATGTCATTTTAAAATATCACCCAGTGAAAGCTGGACTTAGGAATGAGATTTCTGAAAGTATAAAAAATATTCTCAAAAAAACTAATAGTTTTCTTAACTATAAAGAACAAACTGGTGGTTACCAGAGGAGAGATGGATATGGGGATGGGTGAAATAGGGAATGGGGATTAAGGATTGCACTTGTCATAAGCACCGGGTATTTTGTGGAAGTGTTGAATCACTGTATTATACACCTGAAACTAATATAGCACTGTATGTTAACCAATTGGAATTTAAGTAAAAACTTTAAAAAAATAAACTAAAAAAATTAGTTTTCTTTCTCTGCTTTTTGTAATCAGAGGAATACTTACAATTATAAAACAGTTTATATTTTTCTCAGCATGTTCACATAAATTCTATTATGTATTCAACAATAGCCCCATCAGGTAAAGAGGGCAGCTTCCTACCTATAAACTAGGTCTACTGAGATATTAAGGTATCACTGGAGTCACAGTTTATCAGTAGCAGAACTGGGACTAGAATCTTTATGCTTGATCAACATTAAACCACTAATGTAAACCTTAGTTGCCATGACCTGTTTTAAATTCCCCAATTCTTACCTGAAAAGGGTTTTTGTTTTTTTAATCTGTGATTTCTGCTGGTGCCCTAGGGGCCAAGGGGAGAAGTTTTTAGGAAACAGACTGAGCTCAGAGAGATCCAGTAGAAGAGGACCAAAAAAGAAACCAATGGATATGGCAGTTAGGTCATTTTCAGTAGGATGGTTCAGATAAAAACCAAAATTTCACTGAAATGTCAAATGAATGAGAAATAAGTGAAATAAGAGAATATCAGTTATTGTTTTTCAACTACAGTTCAGCAAAGCAAATTTTAATCAACCAAAAACTGTTCAACTCCAGGCAGTAACTCTACACAGCATTCATGTTCTTACCACTTTCCTATTTTCTTAAAGGAAAGGGGAAAAAAAAGGGAAATTAAGAAATGAATGATAGATATATTTTGGACATTAAGGAGTTCATCCCTAATCTCATTTTTTGGTGAAGGAATACAAAGGTATCTACTAAGAGTAAGAGATTTGGGAATAGGTATAAAATTTTAAGAGTACAGTAAATATTTAGAATCTTTTGAATGATAAAAGAAGTCAGTTAGATACACTTCTTGATGTGTGGGGGGGTTTCCTCACTTTTCTTTTCACTACAGATAAGCAGACTATTTTGATAACTGCTTGTTCTGCACGTGGCTCAGAGGAACAGATCTTAAAGTGTGTAGAGCTACTGCTTTCAAGAAATGCTGATCCAAATGTTGCTTGTAGGTAAGAGCCTTATTATCTATTAAAAACTATGGATATTTTTCTTTGATTATCAGCCTGTTAAATATTTGATAGCATGATTTTTTAAAAATCATAAACAATGTGTTTACTTGGCCATATGGTTGAGGAATGAAAATAGGTTATACTGTCATGGTTCTAATTTTATAAGATTACCAAAGGAGGTATATCATGAAAGTTGTCTTTCAACTTTTAATTTTTAGAGGAATGTTCTAATAATTTGAAATGAGAGGGAAAGAAAGACAATAAACTATATCATTTCTTATGAATCATACACTCAAAAGAATGATTAAGCTGTAATGGTAAAACCTCTTCATGTACTCTGTGTATACCACTTACCTGCTAAACAGTTCTACACAGAATTCCTAAGTAATATATTGAAATGTTTTCATTTTCCTAAGACTTTTCCAATTACATTATATCATATAGGTAATAATGTCTAGATGCATAGAAAACAAGCAGTAACTGCTTGTTGGATCTGTTGAAATGTTAGTAATTTAAAAAATGAATCAGATAGCTTAAAATTTCTGTTACTGACTTCTTTCTTAATCTGGCTCTGTCTTCTGTTTTATTTAATCTCTTTCTGTTTTATTTAATCTTCAAAATAAATAGAGTAGGAAATAGGCTATCCAACTGAAATATGTATAGCGAAATAGAATTATTATCCATAATTCATTCAAATAATAATGATCTAATGCCTGATATATAGAAATGACTATACTTGACTTTAGAAGGTTTTTTTCCCTATTTAATTTCTATGACAGCTAGACAGCAGGTGTCTGTTTTGTCTCCCAGGGGACACTTGGAAATGTCTGGAAACACTTTTGATTGTCACACCTGGGAGATTCTTTTGGCTTAGAGTACGCTACTGGCATAATGGGTGGAGGCCCGGGATGTTGTTAAACACCCACGGTATATAGGACAGCCTCTCAAAACAAAGAAGTACCCATCCCAAAATATTATAGTGCCCAGGTTGAGAAACTAGTGTGAGAAAAGTCAAGACTGGGAGAGTGGATAATCAGTATTTAACAAACAGATTTTTTAAAGATCTGGAAAGACTACCTGCAGATTTGTAGCAAATCAATTCACAGGAATTTTAATTCTGTCATATAGGGTATAAACCCTAGGTAGGTATAACTTTTGGATTTGACTATACTTTGGAATTGGGAACTCCAAGATACCTAGTTTAAGTAAGCCTCGATGGGTGCTTAATTTTAATTTTTACCTTCAGAAGTTGTTTATGATAAGATTTGCCATTCTGGGTTCAATGGGAAATTGTTTTTTGCTGGTGCTCTTTTTTTTTTTTTAATTGCTTCTGCACTGTATTATAGAGAGAAAAATCTTTACCCTTCCAATTACTTATTATCTTGTAAACACACTGAAAGAAAAGTCAAGCAAGCCATTGTCATAGGTTCTAGACTGTTCTGCTTCCATAAGAACTAGAAGATATCTTTTAGATACACAAGGTATATTTAGGGAAAAACTTATTTGAATTAAAAATAACATAAGGTAAGCATCTCAAACTAAAACTATAAGGCAGCCACACAGTTTCAAAACTGAAAACCCTAGAAAAGCTGATGAATCTGAAAGAACATAAAATTTGAATTGATATGTGCTCAATTAAAACAGACAACTTTACAGCATGGTTGAAGAAAAGAACAATCTGCATCTAATTAACAAATGTGAGAAATACCTGAAAAACTATTCAGCTGTTTTTATTTTAAGCTCAAAGCATAAAGTAGTGCAATAATTGAACTATGTTTTCTTGCAGAAAATGAGGACCTTGATAGAGCTGAAAAGAATAAATCATGGGAAATAGTGCTTTTAGGCTGCAAATTTTATAAGAAGGATAGCATTAGTGGACAGATGGGGATAGCATGGTGGCAGTGGAAAAGAAGATATTTCAGGACACAGGGACAGTGCAATAAGACTTGGCAGGAATTTTATAGATAATTCATTAGAAATGACAAAAATCAAAACCTGTTAGAAGACTGGGAATTTTGGTTTCAATCCTTTTTCCCTCCCCTCTTCTTTTTTGAAAATTTTTTATGGCATTTAAGTACATGTAACATAAAGCTTGCCATTTTAACCATTTTCAGTGTATAGTGTATTTTCCTACTGTAAACTTTTGCTTCAGGCATCTGAAGTTTGCAGTCTTTTTGAGCATTGTTCACTTTTCTAGCCTGAGATCTGAGTTAAACTGAATAGAGACCTGCAGCTTGTATCTGTTCCTCAGATACCTATGACTATCTGGGGCTTTGTTTTACCTACTGAATTGTTTTTTTGGAAATCATGATTGGTGTTTGTTGCTGTTTGTTTTGCTAAAGCAAGCTGTTTACATATGTGTGCTAAAGATCAATATCACTAAATGCTTTTATATTTTCTGCTTCTCTTCTACTTCTTTAGCCATTCTAGTTCATTATTATGGTGAACATATAACATTCATATGTATTAGGTAAATATTATTTGAAGAGCAACTGTCATCTGCTTTGAAATTTTATGTCACTTTCTAATATTGTATGTACGTAGGCTTTAAAATCTACTAATACCAGGGCACCTGGGTGGCTCAGTTGGTTAAGCGTCTGCCTTCAACTCAGGTCATGATCCCGGTGTCCTGGGATCAAGCCCCAAGTTGGGCTCCCCACTCAGCAGGGTACCTGCTTTTCCCTCTGCCTCTGCCGCTCCTCCTGCTTGTGCTCTTGCTCTCTCTCTCTCAAATAAATAAAATATTAAAAAAAATAAAATCTAATACTATTTGATTCCTAAGTGTCAGTGTTTTTTGAGAAATTTTCTTAGTTTCTTTCAACATTTCTGACATTTCTTGTTTCACCTTGAAAATGGCCAATGGAAAAAAAATCCATCACTTTAACATGGTTATCATTAAGGTGTCTTCATCTCCTACATCAAGCATTATTATGACAAGCATTTTCTAAATTTTGGATTAATGCCTCGGTTCTAAATAAGTCTCCTTCATTATCTCTTCAAATATTACCTCTGCCCTGTTCTTTCCTCTTTGAGTCTCTAATTGTGTATCTGTTAGACCTCTCTCTTTTTCCCCATGTCTTTGTTTCACTGTGTCACATTCTGGATAATAGTTTTCAGTTTGCCTTCTCAGTCACTGAATCTCACTTCTAATTTATTGCTTCTAATTTATTGTTAAATTCATCAATTGAGTTCATAATTTCAGTTACTTTTTTTCTAGAAATTCTGTTTCTTTTCAAAACCAGCAGTGTCACTTTTTTAAAAAAAGATTTGCGAGAGCAAGCACATGCGTACTTGCACGGGGGAGGGACAGAGGGAGAAGGGAGAGAGAATCCCAGGCAGACTCCCAAGCTCGGCGTGGTGCTGGTCGCAGGGCTTGATCCCAGGACTCTGAGATCTCCACCTGAGCTGCAACCAAGAGTAGGACACTCAACCAGCTAATGCCACCCAGGCACCGCTGGCAGTGTCACTATTTATAGCTCTTTGTTCCCTGAAAACATTTTCAAGCTCTAAATTAGAACTTCTTTAGGATGGCAAACATATGCAGTTGACCTTTGAACAGTGCAGGGGTTAGGAGCACCAACCCCCTGTAAGGTGAAAATGTGCATATAACTTTCGATTCCCCCAAAACTTAACTACTAATAGCCTTCTGTTGAGCAAAAACCTTACCAATAACATAAACAATCAATTAACATAATTTGTATGTTATGTGTAATGTATACTATATTCTTACAATGAAGTAAGCTAGAAAAAAGAAAGTGTTAAGAAAATCATAAGAAAGAGAAAATATATAGTACTGTACTGTATTTTTTTAAAAGATTTTATTTATTGAGAGAGAATATGTGTGGAGGAGGGGCACAGAGAGGGAGGGAAAGAATCTCTAGCAGACTCCATGCTGAACGTGGAGCCTGATGCGGGGCTTGATCCCACAACCCTGAGATCATGACTTAAGCTGAAATCAAGAGTTGGATGCTTAACCGATTGAGCCACCCAGGTACCCCTATACTGTACTGTATTTATTGAAAAAAAATGTGTATAAGTGGACCTATGCAGTTCAAACCCATGTTGTTCAAGAGTCAGCTGTAGTTCAGAAGTAACAGTTACAATATTTGAACAAATCTTGGTGGGTTTGTTTTTGTTAACAGTAGCTTCTCATGCTTCTGATTCATGACTAGGTGCTAGTCATTAGATTTTAAAACTTACTCTTTGGCATACTATGAGGCCCTAAGGTAGGAATTTATGTGTTTCTAAAAGATGCCTTGGGCACCATCAGTCCAGGACTCATGTAACCTAAGTTCAGGGGTTGAAGTTCCCCGGGTCATTTGGTGATGTGTACCAAGAAAGCTAGTTTATTTCTGTTCATCCTTACTCTGAAGGTGTAGCCCTTAAAGTCCCGGCCTAATGTATGTTGAGTATGGTTTAGTAAACTTTCTACTTTGTATAAGCCCGGAACTTTGAATTTTGTTCCTCTTTGTGTTCACTGCCTCCAAAGCCACAGCTCATTTTCTCATTGGGCTCCTCTTGACGGGCGAATGCCTAGAAGGCAAAAGCAACCACAAATGCTATGTTTATTTACCTCTTTGGGGTTTTGCCATCTAGATTTTGGTTTAGTGGTTCTTCAATATCTTATTAGTCCTTCAGTTTTTAAGAAATTAAAATTTCATTTAGCTGTTTTAGATACCTTCACAATTTTGATACAAATTAGCTTGCCATTAATGGAATTAGAAACCTGCGTCTTCTGAATGTTTTGTTTTTTACTTATAGATCATCTGTTAGCTCTTTAATTCCTTGTATTCCATGCAATCTGTTATCTTGTTGAAAATAGCACTAATTTAATATTTAATGATGAACTTTCTGTATTACTACCTTGGGGTTTTATTTTATTTTTTTAATTTTTAAAAATTATTTTTATTTTTCCTCCTGTGGGACAAATGGTAAAAAAAAAAAAAAAACTGACAACTTGAAAGCCATTTTTAAGTTGACACAAATCTGTATCTTATGTTTCTCTTGGACCTTGGCTACTGACAATTCTTAGCACAGTGTACTATGTCTAGCAAATATGGAAATTTAATACTGTTTTTTTTTGGCTTTAAAATTTGTTTCTGGGGGTAGTTCTTTAGCTTGTTTTTAAATGAAACTGTGTACCAGGCAGTGTGTTGATTGCTCTTAAATAAATTCTGTAATATAATCCTTACACCTCCATAGTAGATAATATGTTTTTTACAGAACAGAAAAGTGACTCTTAGGTATTTAAAACTTTGAAAGTAGCACAGGTTTGATAAAGGAATTTACAACAGTTTAATCCAAACAGGATTCACCATTGGAATGTATTTATGTTTCCCATCTTGTCTATATTTAGGATTTTTCAACACAGCCAGTTTAAACAACATGGTCTTTTCTAATTGTTGCAAAATACATGTTTGTGTTAACCTGCCTTATATCTTGGGATTTTTTTTCTCTTTTTCCTAAAGTTTTGTAGATATTTGAATGTTTTGATTTTAAAGGTCCACAGATGTCAAAGGAAAGTATGTGAACACAAAAATATTATCACTTTAATGTAGCTTAGTCATATTTAGCCCTGAAAACAAGGTGGCCTGTAATCAAATTACTTGCAGCTTGGCAATTGTGCCGTAGTATGGACTTACCAGCCATTATTTTTCTTTTCATGTTGGATAATATAGTAATCAAGGACATTATGAATTACTGAAGTCTAAAAGGTCTGTATTAGATGATTGGATATATAATAAGATTTGAAAACTTCTTCAATCTTGCCTTAAATTTGGAGTTGAAATTTTTATTGTTAGAATAGTAATAAGCTTTCAAAAAGTATATGTAATTATAATTGGGTTTTTTTTTTTAAGATTTTATTTATTTATTGGAGAAAGCCAGAGACAGAGCGCAAGCAGAGGGGAGGGGGACAAGGGGAGGGAGAAGCAGACTCCCCTGCTGAGCAGGGAGCCCCATGCGGCTCGATCCCAGGACCCTGGGATCATAACCTGAGCCAAAGGTAGACTCAGCAGACTGAGCCACCCAGCATCCCTGTAATTTCTGTTTTTAGGAATTGTGTGGGTTCTTTTCTCCAGGTTTTCTGAAACATTTTCTTATATTAAAAAAAAATGTATATATTTTTACATTTAGAAAGAAATTTTCCTGGCAGAGAAGTTTATTATATTCAGGTTGCTCAGACATGAGATAAAGGTTTTGTAAAATGATGTGGCATTTTAATTTCAATAGATGTTTTTTTTTTTTTTTTTAAGATTTTATTTATTTATTCGACAGAGATAGAGACAGCCAGCGAGAGAGGGAACACAAGCAGGGGGAGTGGGAGAGGAAGAAGCAGGCTCACAGCGGAGGAGCCTGATGTGGGGCTCGATCCCACAATGCCGGGATCACGCCCTGAGCCGAAGGCAGACGCCCAACCGCTGTGCCACCCAGGCGCCCCAATAGATGTTTTTATTACCATTGATAAGACAGCACACATTAACTGATAGCCAAGGTTTTGACGTAATCATTGTGTGATTGTTAACTTGTTGAATGTTATTGCCTGTTCTAATAGACAGAAAATACTCTGGGAAAAATGTTACTTTCTTTCTCAGAATATAAATTTAGTTGTAAATGTCACTGGAGCATTTGGTAGATTGAGGTTTATTTTTGGATTACAAGATTAACTTGTTTTCTAGTCGTAAGTAAATATGTGGCATATCTTTGCTCTGAAAACATAGGCTGAAGTCACAATAATATTTTCAGAAAGAATTTAAAAAATAGCTTATTTAGAAAACTCCATACTTAGGTCATGGCATTAATATTGCTGTTCATAAACCTAGAAATCTACTTGGTCATTTTGAAAGCACAGAATGAAGAGGATAAAGGTGAGAAAAGCTAGTTGATGAAAGCCCTTGACACTAATCTCTGAAAACACATACACAGAAACCAAGACTTTAAAACAAACAAAAAAATAACTCCCAAATTCTGACTTGACTTTGTTTTATTGGTGTCTAGCACCAGTGTAAGTTGTGTTTTGGCTACTAAAGCTTCCACTTGGAGAGACCCATACCATTTCTTCTATTTAATTGTGGTCATATCTAGCTTCAAAGGAGTGAGGAAGTATAATCTTACTGTGTCACAGGAGAATCAGCAATATTGGGTGGACAGTCTTGATGATTTACCGTATCAGCTTAAATGTCTTTTCTTCAGGGTCATAATAATTGTATTTTCTTTTAACTGTATGCTTAAAGCAATAATTAATTTTGAATTTTGAACATGAATTTGTAGCAAGAAAAATTGGTATTTACCTCAAACTTTTCATTTACTTTTATATATAATTTGTCCCAGGTCGCCTGGGTGGCTCAGTTGGTTAAGCATCTGCCTTCCGCTCAGTTCGTGATCTCAGGGTCCTGGAATGGGAATGGAGCCCCACAGTCAGGCTCTCTGCTCACCAGGGAGTCCGCTTCTCCCTCTCCCTCTATGCTCAAACTCTCTCTCTGCTTCTACCTCTCCTTCTGTGCTTGCTGGCTCTCTCTCTCTCTTGCTCTCACTCAAATAAATAAATAAAATCTTTAAAAAAACAGAAAGAAAAAAATTTTTTAAGATTTTATTTATTTATTGGACAGAGAGAGGCTAGTGAGAGAGGGAACACAAGCAGAGGGAGTGGGAGAGGAAGAAGCAGGCTTCCAGCGGAGCAGGGAGCCCAATGTGGGGCTCGATCCCAGTACCCTGGGATCACGCCCTGAGCCAAAGGCAGACGCTTAACATCTGAGCCACCCAGGCACCCCTAAAAAAAAATTTTTGTCCCTAGTTTGTTATTTATATTATCTCTTAAGTTCATTGCATTTTTGATATTTATAATCCTACCTTAAGGGCTGCTTTATTAGCCTCCTAATTGATATTTTTGATTGCACTATTTCTGTAATTTAATCAGTTTTGTGTGCTGTTACCTGTAGAACACACTTCCTTTTGTCTTTTAAGTGAAAGCCAAACCTCTCTGTAATTTGATCCCACCTTGATGACTTCTTACTATTTCCTAAAGTCTAATTTCATTTTATTTCAAAATTGTTCCTCAGATACATGGTCATTCCTGCCTGTTTTTGCTTTTGTTATTCTTCAGTTTGGAATATCTTCTTCTTCCCTCACTGTGCATTCAAATTTGTCTTCAAATGCCAGGTTAATAGTCTATGATGCTTTCCTTCGTTATTAAGCCCACAAGAGTACTTTTGTTCGTAAGCTATAATTTTGGATGGGTGACTATCTTGTTCAGCACATTTTTATACATCTCATATGTTGTCCTTTCATTGTTTTCTTGTATGAAAGTCTTGATTTCCCTGTGAGCCACTCGACTATCCTGGCACTACATATTTTTTGATTCTTTCACAGTTCTTTCATTTGATATTTTTCAAGTTTTTATTGACTTTAATAGATTTGACATAGAATGATCGTTTGTCTATTTCATTTACAAAACTTAACTGAAACATATTATTTGTGAAGTAATTAATATGTCAATCCATTTATGCCACAAAAAACATGAACCTGGGTTCAAACACTATCTCAGCTCTTCGCCCAAGCTAATGTAGCCATTAAGTCTTTTGAAATAGTTAAGGCTCAGTTTCTTTAGGGATTGATAGCATGATACCTAACTAGCTATCAGGGTAGCTGTGAGAATTAAAACAAGATAATGAATATGAAAGTACTTAACATGCTGCCATTGCAGAGTAGATGCTAAGTATCACTTTACTTAAATTCATAATGTTTCCTGTGCTGTATTGTAAGAGCACAATTTCTAAAATGCATATTTCTTACTAATTTATGAAATTAAATTGATAAGTATATATACTATTTTTCTTTAAACATTTTTATCATGTTAATAAATTGTACATAAATGTGTAAGTATATTATTTTTTGAACTTAAAAATGGTTAAATATTTCAATATGACAGATATCTGGATTATTATTATGGTAGATCAGGAGTAAGTGAGAGTTGGGGATGTGGAAAGAATGTATATGAACTACCCTTTCCAGTGGCTTAACAAGAAAGTAAAGATACAGGATGTTAGCCCAGTGGGAAAGTTAGATACACTGTGACTTCAGCAGTTAGTCTTTAAACTCTGTTCTAACTGCTAAAAGAATTATTTTTTTAAGTGAAGCTGTAGTTTGTCTAACACTCCTCAAAAAGATTACCCAATTAGTGAATATAATTGTTTCAAGTGCTTTGTAATTAGAAATTATAATCCATACTCTTCTGAAGACTCTCTTTGAACTTTGGTATTGATTAGGTTTAGGTCACCATACCCTTTTCATACAAAAATTAATTTGAAATAAAAACCAACCATATTTCATGTACTCTGACACATTTTTTTCACGTATTTGCATCTCTGAAATCGGCGTGCCTCCTAAAATTGATGGTGTCATAGATCAAATGAAATATAGATTTGTTATTTATCTATTTTAATTGTTTTGTATTGTTTTATATTTTTTGTATTTGGGGTTGTCCAGTGGTACTAGAAGTCCTGGAAGAAGTGAACAGTGTAAAAATAACATTTTAAGCTTTCTCTCATGATTTCTTAACTTTCGAAAATGAAAGATTTTTTTCCTAAATATATGCTGTTTCAGTGGTTCCCACCAAAATAGGTTACTTTCTACATATTAATGGTCTGTGCTAAAGAAGAAGGTTGGATTGCTGATGTAATGAAGCATAAGATTAAAAGAACTGATTTATTTCTCCATTATGCTTACCTTGTATACATATAGGTGGTATTTTAGTCAATAGGAAGCATACTGCTACAGTTATATTTCCTTTTGAAAATTTTTCCTGCATTCAAGTGTATGGCAACAACTTCATGAATACCTATACACAGAAGTGAATCCATTTTGTTGGGAAAGTTTAATATCTCCCGATAATATGTCGTTGTAGAACTGTGCACTAATTAGGACCTTTACTTAGTCAAGAATTTATTGCATCTCATTAAGATACTAATTTTTAATATCCATTGGCCCTTACTAAAGCCAACAAGACTTATTAAAAATCAAGAAAAAAAACATATAAAACTTTGCATACCAAAGCTGTAACTCATATAGTCTTTGAGAAGCCTAATTGATTCAATTTTGCTTTAAATATGTTTAAAATAATATGCTATAATTAAAGGCTCCTGTGCATCCTCCCCAATCATATTCATTTCACTTCTTTCTTCCCCAGAGGTAACAAGTCCTATAATTTGTATGTATTTTTCCTGCCCAAGTTGGATGGATTATCATCCACATGAACTTACATATAGTAATCCATCCATATATCTGTAAAAATTATATCATTTGGTACATTTTTTATTCCATTTTTCATTGAGATCTGATTTACAAAGTGAAATGTACAGATCTTACGTGTACAGTTTGGGGAATGACAAATAAATACACCCACGTAGCTCACATCCCTTTCAAAATACAGAACATTTTTCCATTACCCTAGGAAGTTCTCTTAAGTCCCTTCCAAGACAATCCTCTGAACCCTAGAGGCAACCACTATTTTATTTTTTTTCTACCCTGATTGGTGTTTTGTTTTGTGCATCATACATTATATACTTGTAGTATCTGAATTCTTCACTCAGCATAATATTTTTGAGATATATCCATGTTTTATGTATCAGTAGTTCATTTCTTTTTATTGCTGGTAAGTAGTCCAGTGTTTGAATATACCACAATTTTTTAAATCTCTTAGTTTTCGGGGCGCCTGGGTGGCTCAGTCGTTAAGCGTCTGCCTTTGGCTCAGGGCGTGATCCCGGCGTTGTGGGATCGAGCCCCATATCAGGCTTCTCTGCTAGGAGCCTGCTTCTTCCTCTCCCACTCCCCCTGCTTGTGTTCTCTCTCTCTCTGGCTGTCTCTCTGTGTCAAATAAATAAAATCTTTTTTAAAAAAAATCTCTTAGTTTTCTTTTTGTTACTGATTTCTGTTAATTTCACTGTGGTCAGAGAACATCGTTCTATATGATTTCCCATCTTTACAGTTTGTTGAGATTTTCTTTATGGCCCAGAATGTGGTCAGTTTTTGCAGATGTTGCATGTTCACTTCCAGTAATAATTTGGCAATAGTTGGGTATAATGGTCCATGTGTATTAATTAGGCCACATTTATTTGTTCTGTTATTCAGACCTTCTCAATGACTGCTGATTTTTTTGCTTGCTTGTTTTGTCAGTTACTGTGATTTCTATTTGATCAACTTTTGCTAATGTTTTAAGGTCACCATATTCCTGATGCATTAACCTTTTATGAAGTATGTTCCTCTGCATGTGTAGTAATGTTTCTTAATTATAATATACTTTATTTAATATAAGTATGACTGTATCAGCTTTCTTTTAGTATCTTTTTCCATCCTTTTGCTTTCAGCCTTTCTTAGCTATTTATTTAAAGTGAGCGATAGATAGTTCTTTTTTTTTTTTTTTAAGATTTTATTTATTTATTTGACAGAGATAGAGACAGCCAGCGAGAGAGGGAACACAAGCAGGGGGAGTGGGAGAGGAAGAAGCAGGCTCGTAGCAGAGGAGCCGGATGTGGGGCTCGATCCCATAACGCCGGGATCACGCCCTGAGCCGAAGGCAGATGCTTATCCGCTGTGCCACCCAGGCGCCCCGATAGTTCTTTTTTTTAATTCAGATTAATTAACAGTAGTTTCCTTTTAATTGGAATATTTAGTTCACTGGTGTTTAGGGTACATGCTGACAGATCTGTTTCATTTAGTTAGTGCTCTTTTTCCCGAAGATTGCTTTTGGATTAATCTTTTTCTTATTCATTTTCCTATCTTGCTAGTTATTCATTCTTCTATTATTCTTTGAGTGGCTGCTCTAGAGATTGTAGCATGTACTTTTTACTTTTAAGAGTCTGTTATATACTAATACTTTTACCAATTCCCAGACAATGTCAGGAATCTTAGAATATTTTAACTCCATTTGCTCATCCCACTCCTACCTTTGTTGTGGTGGTGTCATATATTTTAAATATCTATGTGTTTTAAACCTCACATCACATAATTATCATCATTTTATTATTGTTACCAATTATGCTGTTATTGTGAACTCTTATTTAGATTTAATCATATATTCATTCTCTCTGGTATTAATTCCATCCTGTATTTTCATGTTTCAATCAGGGCTCATTAGTCTTCTGAAAACCTTTCTTTAGTTTATTTGCTGGTGACAGAGTCTGTTTTTGTTTGAAAACCTTTTTATTAAAACTTTAATTTTGAAAGTCATTTTAATTGAGCATAAACTGTAGGTTAGATGTTATTTCCATTTGGTATTTTAAAGCTATCATTTTGCTGTCTCCTGGCTTCCATTGTTTCTACTGAAAAGCTAGCTGTTAGTCTTATTGTTGAGGGTATTGTTTTTTATCCTCTGGTGGTTTTTATGATTTTCTGTTTGTTTCTTGTTTTGGGCAACTTTGCTATAATATTCTTAGGTATATCTTTCTTTGAATTTGTTCAGCTTGGGGTTTATAGAACTTTTTAAATCTATTGTTTGATATATATTGTGAGTCAAAAGTTTTTCAGCCAATATGTCTTCAAATACTGCTTTTACCTCATTCTCAGCCTCTCTCCAACTGAGATTTAGACCATTACACCCATATCACATATGTCTCTTAACAATCTTTTTTTTATTTTCCATCCTTTTCCTCTCCATATTTTACCCCAGGTATTTTCTTCTGGCCTCCTCCTAACCTCCAGGTTATTAATCTGCTGCTGCTGCAGTTAATCTGCTACTAAACTCATCCTTTAACTTCTTAATTTCAGTAATCCTATTTTTCAGTTCTAGAATTTCTGCTTACCTCTTTTTTTCCCCTAAAATTAAAGGTCTCTAATTAAATTTTTTCTTTGTCTTCTGTTTTCTGGAGCATATTAATCACACTTATTTTGAAGTATGTTTCTAGTAACATCTATAGGTTTTTTTTTTTTATTGTCTCTCTCTTTTTTTTTTTTTTTTGGTCACTTGTTTTGTCTTCTAGAATGCCTAGTAATTTTTGATTGAATGCTAGGTATTATGTATAAACATTTGTATAGGTCTGTTTGCTTCCAGAAAATATTTTCTTCTGACTGGGAGTTAGAACCTTGAAGTAATCAGTGATTATGATTGTTCAGGTTGGATTTCAGGATTAATCTCTTTCCTGTATAGCCCTTCAGTGATCTCAACTCAAACTTGGGATTTTACCTGAGCCACTCCCCCTTCAACAGTCATGAATGATAAATTTTGTCTCCTCAGTTTTATGGGAGTGCTAAAAGCTCTTACCTTTTCAGCTTCTTACCATCTGTTTTATGGTCTTCCTCTCCTCCTCACACATATTTTATGTATCTTAGGAATCTGCATATGCCTTGAAGATAAAAGCGCAGCAGAAGATCTCTTCTCTGCAGGGTCTGTTTTATTTTCTTTTTTATTTTCTCTTTTATTATATTTTTCCTGGAAAAAAGGGAATAGCAGAAACGGACTCTTAATCCTTGCAGTTCTTGGTAGCCTTGAACCCCAGTTTTTGTGTCTTTATCCCCATAGAGGTACTGTTTTCTGCTTATGCTACCCAGGAATTGGTGAATGTCTCAAGAGAGAAAGTGACAGAGAATTTAGTACTCAGTTCAACAAATGCCTCTTTTTTCCCTAAGTATTGGCCTCTCATGTTCTGGCTGCCTTGGTTTTCTATCAGGCCTTCAAACATATTTTGTATTTTGTCAGCTTTTACAGGCTTTGTTAGTGGGAGGGTTAATATAATAAAACTACTCTGATAGCTGGATATGGATGTCCAATTCATAGCGTTTTATCATTGTCTAAGTTTCCTTTTTCATAGTTTTTTCATTAATTCCCCAAGCTAAAACCTGATTGCTTAAAGCAAAGTAAAAACAGTAGATAATACTGAACTATATGGTAAAAATGTGACATGCAGACAAACCTACCATTGCCCTTGGTACAGAGAAGTAATAAATACATCATTATGAAGGTACATTTTCCCCCTGTCAGATTGAGAGTTTTGTTTCTACTTTTCCTTGTATGCCCTCTAGTGGAAGTTTTATTGAAATGACATAATTAGATGAATAAAAGGCTCTGTATCATCCAGGAAAAAAATTGTAATTATGGTAATAATATGTGTGCATTTAATTTTTTTAATCAGCTCTTGACCGTTAACAATTTTTGAGGAACTTTGGTAGGTGAAAGAAAAAACAATATCACTAATATATTCAGCTGGGTTTAAACAATATATGCTAAGCACTAGGAGATACAAGGTAACAGATTCATGCCCTGCCTCAAGAATTTGACAATATAGTGGAAGAGATTGCAAGATGGTAGACGTTTACAATATAGTTAAAGACTAGGGGTAATAGAGGGTTTCTCTAGGAATTGAAATTAGGAGAGAATTTAACAGAGATGAAGATGTCAATGAAAGATTCCTATAGTTTTATCTTTAGAAATGAGACTTGAAGAATGAATAGCAGTTAGTCAAATGAAGATGATAGAATAGAATATTCAGTGTAGAGGGAGGTGCCTCTGCAGGCAGAGAAGGATAAGAGAGCACATTTTATTTGGGCAATTGTAAGTTATATAACCAGATCATATGGTATTAAGAGTAGAAAATGAGTCAGAATTTAGCAGTGGCTAGATAATCTGTGTAATCCATGCTAGAAAATATGAATTTCATCCTGAAAGCTATTGAACAATTTTAAGAAAAAGGAATGTATTAGTATTTTATAAAGGTTATTCTGACAGTAGGTTGAGGATCAGTTGGAGCCAAGAGGTCCAGTTAGAAGGGTGTTGCTCTCACCAGAGCCATGGACGGTATGTTCAGAACTGAAAATAGCAAGTAATTTTGCCTGAATTTGAAGAACGTTAGTTCCACTGTACCTCAAGATAGTTATGAGAATGTATTTTTACTTAAAATTCTAATCACAAAAGGTTCCTGTTAAAATTTTTTTAACAATATGTAATTTAGAAAGTGAAAAGTCTTTTTTTTCTACTCCATAATAGGTTGTTTGATATTCTTACAGAATTTCTTCCATGTGTAAGCATTTTTCTTTTGTTTTCCTTTGTTTTTAAATAGGATCATATGCTCTATACTGTATCGCATTTGTTTTTTCAACTGATCACAGACACTATACTGCCAGTATGATAACTATAGTTTTCTCTTTATAATGGTTGCATAATATTCCACTGTATGGATGCGTTATCATTGCTTAACCTAATATTTTACTAAAAAACGGTTGGATTATTTTCAGTTTTTTTGTATTACAAAAAATGCTACAGTGAACATCTTTGGAAACATGGGTAGGTTTTCTATGAAACCTATTCCTAAAGTAGAGTTGCTGACTCAAAGATATATTTATATTTAGAATTGTGATAGGTGCTGGCAAATTGTCTTCTGAAAAATTTGGTTACTTTATACCACCTCCACCAGTATTTGAGAGGACTTATACCACGATATCATTGGATATTTTTGATGTTCTAAATTGTCCAATCTGATGTGTAAACAATGATATTTCATTTTAGTTTTCATGCTTTTCAGTAATACCTAATTGATTAGTCTTCTTCATTTTCGTGAATTGTTTATATTTCTTTGTCTATTAATTGCCTGTGACCTTTGTCATTTTTTCTATTTGGTGGTCCATATATTTCTTACTGATTTATAAGATCTTTTTTTGTATTGGATCTTTTAGCTTTGTATTGTTATATGTGTTGAAGATGCTATTTCTTGTATGTTTTCATTTGTGCTGTTTTTTGTTTTTAATTTTATGTTGTGATTTCTATCTTTTAAGAAAAAATGTCAGAAAGCTAACTTCCAAAAAAAGTCCTAGGCTCAGAGAGTTGAACAAGCTACTACTTTTAAATTTCTAAGGAATAGATTACACTAATACAATTTAAATAGTTCCATAGTATATAAAAAAGAGAGAGAAGACTTTCAGTTCTTTTTTATAAAGCAAACATAAATGATTCTGAAATCCAGTTTAAAAAAATTATCTACTCCGACAAACTTTATAAATCAATCTCAGTTACAAATATAAATACAAAAATCCCAGATCTTTAACAAAGTATCAGGAAAATTAATGTTATAAGCAAATTAAATAAATAACATGCAGTGATCATACGGGATTCATGTCAACTACAAAAAAATGGTTCAATATTGGGAAATATATTTTATAAATAGGTCAAGGGATTTTTTAAGGGGAGGTTACCATCATAATAGATGGCCAGAACTGTGTTTTTATAAAAGTTGAAATCACATTCCAATTTTCATAACCTTAGTACAATGTGAGTAGATGAATAGTTCCTTAATTTCATAAACATATAAATGAAACCAAAACAAGTCATACACTTAACAGAGAAACACTAGAGGCACTTACATTGATGCCAAGAAGATGACAAGGATGCTTATCATAAGCTCTCCTTTTGTCTTAACATTGTTTTAGGAATTGCAGGGCAATTCAATTATGCAAAAGAAGAAAACGAGATACAAATAATAAAATAGCTAATAATAATGACAGATAATTTATTTCATGCTTAATACTTTTCTGGTTATTGAACATTATTATGTCATTACCACAGATATGAAAATATCACAAATAGGTGCCACAGATGTAGAAACTATTATCATGCCCCTATACAGTAGTAGAAACTGAGGCATTAAGAGTGTAAGAAACTTCCTAAGGTTACACAGACAATAAATGCTGAACACTAGGTTTTAATTTAGGCAGAATGACTAATACAAGTATACAACTTCTGCTTTAAACCAAGAGTTTGCAAACCTTTAAAGTTTGAAGCAGGGCCATGAGCATTCACTTTTTTATTGTCTGTGGCTATTTTCATGCTACAACTGTGGACTTGAATGGCTGTGACACAGCCTTGTATACCCTATAAACATAAAATATTTACTCTCTTGCCCGTTACAGAAAAATTTTGCCAAATCCTGTTTTAAACCATTGAACTATGTTACCTTTGATGAAACTATTAGGCTTTTTTTTATTAGGAAAGGGGATAAAATTTTAGGTCATATGACTATATGCTTGGTAAACCCCAACATAATCAACCCAGAAACTGTTAGAAGTAGCAATCATAAAATGATGTAGGTTTTTTTTAAATACTAGTAGGCAAAATAAAGTTGGTTTCCAACTTACAAATAATAACCAGCTTGGGAATATAATGAGATAATAGATCCCAGTGTCAAGAGCAAAAAACATAAATATCTAAAAGTGAGTGTATAAGAAATGTGAAAGATCCAAATCAAGAAAAGTTTAAAAACTACATGGAGTGAAACAAAAGGAGATTGAATTAAATAGATGTGTCATGTTCTTGGCTGGAATGACTCAGCATTAAAAAAAAAAGACATTCTTTTTTTATCTAAATTAGTCTGTAAAATTAAACATCTCATTCAGAGTGGGGGATTGTTTTAATTTGATGAAATGATTTTACAAATTCTGAGAGAAAAACATGGCCAAATAAAAGACCAAGAATTTTCTGAAAAATAGGTTTATGACTTCAAGATGTTAAAGTGAACAAATGCTAACGTCTTGCCCCTCCACAACAAATTTTAGATATCCATAAAGTATTAGTAAAGTTATTTTGGAAACAGGAAAGGGAATAATCTCTGGAATGGAAAAGGAGTAACTTCTAAAGAAAGAAACAGATGGGAACCCTCTCTGGCAATCCCTAAGAACTACAGTACTGATAGGCGAGGCCAGGGTTGCTTGAATCTTCCATTGCTTGAGAGGCCTTTTCAGGCCAGAAGATGGTGCACAATCACAAATCATCAAATCTGGAGAATGCAAGCATCATAAAACCGGGACAACAAATTCAACAAAAGAGTAACTTAGACTAGAGAAAGTGGGAAAAAATAATTTAAAAAGGACTTCATTTTTCTGAACAAAAGAAGGATTTGCCTCCACTAAATAACAAACAGATATTATCAAACAATTACAGTGAATTATGAAAAAAAAAGAAACTTGTTGAATATTAAAACTAAGTATATGTGAATAACAGCAGATGGGATTCAGCTGAATTGCTGATTAATAAACTGGAAGATAAATGTAAGGAAATCTAGAATATGACATCAAGTGTTACAAAGGAAAAGATATGAGATACAGAGAGAACCTCACCGAAGTTCTAATGTCTATCTAATAAGAGTTCCAGAAGGAGAAAATGAAAGAGACTATATTTGAAGTAATAGTAGCCAGAATGGAATGTTCTCAAACTGAAAACACAAAGCCTTAGGATTGAAAGATCTTTGAAAGCAAGATTTATACACATACACAAATAGATAAAGATAAATAACATTTTAATTAAAAATCAGAATATATGGACACATCACAATGAACTTGAGAATATCAATAATAAAGGCAAAAATCATAAAAGATACCTGTGGCAAAGGCAATTTATCACGACCGTTCCTATCAAGAAATGACCATTTGATATTAGGCTTCTTAATAACAACTATATACAAAAGAAGATAAATGATCTGAGGAATAAACTTTGAACCTGTATTTCTATATTTAGCTATCCTATCGTTCAAGAGTGTAAGCAAAATAAAGACATTTTCATGCATATGAAAACTTAGTTATTTCAGTATAAGCGCAGTTGACGTTTTGAGTGAGGTTGTACTGTGTATTGCAGAATATTTAGCATCCTTGGCCCTCGCCCATTAAATGCCAGTAGCTCCCTCCAGTCATTTTGGTAAACTAAAATGCTTTCACGTATATCATAGAAAAGTGTTCCTGGCCAAGAACCACTATTCTTCTGACTGTTTAAAATAACATCTAAAAAGTTAGCTGCAAAAAGAAAAATAAAGCCAGAAGAAATAATGTTGGACAAAGAAATTAATAAACATTATAAGTCTAAATAACTACCTTTTTAAAAGAAAAGAGCATTTATAATAAAATGACAAGTTACACTAAATTTCCATGCCAACAATTTTGGAATTTGGGTGGCTAAAGGGAGAATGAAGCAAAATAAAAGTAAACTTCACTCTTCAAATGAGACCACACTTATTGATTAACTTTAGTCTTTGTTAAATGGTAAGATTAAGAGTGTTGGGAAGAAGGTGAGAAGGAATTAAAAGTACTAAAATAAGGATATTATAAGCCTTCAGATCAAGGGGTTGAGGTGGGGGTAAGGGGTGGATAGAACAAATAGAATTTGATCAGGCTAATAAGACTGAAAAGGAGACATGGAAGTATGTATTTACCATGGAAACATGGTAAATAAAAAGCACAATGTCAGAAATAAGTCTAACTGGGGCACCTGGGTGGCTCAGTTGGTTAAGCATCTGCCTTTGGCTCAGGTCATGATCCCAGGGTCCTGGGATAGAGCTCCGCATCGGGCTCCCTGTTCCGCGGGAAGCCTGCTTCTCCCTCTCACACTTCCCTTGCTTGTGTTCCCTCTCTCGCTGTCTCTCTCTGTCAAATAAATAAATAAAATCTTAAAAAAAAAGTCTAACCATATTAAGAGAATAGTAATATAATTGGTAAAACTCAGTGACTAAAATATAGTAACTCTTATTTTGGCTGAAACCAAAATCCAGTAAGAATGACAAAATAATACATAATGGTTGAAAATAAAATGATCAGAAACTATATTCTTCATTTAGCAAATATCTATACCTGGTAGATAACCAAGACAAAAAGGACCTCTGGGGTAAAAAGCAAAAATTTAACAAGATAGTTTCAATATATATGGATTTAAAATATGTAAAATGGAATTACTAGAATTTTTTAAAAGGATAGAAAATCTATAATCATATTTGAAGATTTTAATAAAAAACAGACAAAAATAAAGATATAGGAAATATAAAAACACTTAACAAGTATATCTGATTGATATTTATCTAAAATTCTAACTGTAACATAATTTTATACATATGGATTCTTTTTAAATACGTGTAGATTGCTTTCAAAATATGGTGATATTCTAGGCCACAAAGGAAGCCTTAATAAATTTCTTTTAAGAAAGTGATCTCTTACAGAACATTTTCACTAACTACAGGGTAATGAATTTAGAATTTTACAACCAAAAGCCTCTCCAGTACATAAAATTGGGTACTTAAAATTATACACTGCAATAATTTGTAGATTAAAGAAGAAATCAAAAGAGAAGTGGTAAAACTTAGTCTGAACTGTTGAAGCCTTGATATCAAAACTTGTGTGATTGAGACAAAGCAATACTCAGGGAAATTAAAAGTCTTAAATTCATTTATTGTCAAGTCAAAGCATTGCATGAATAGCATGATATTATTTATGTTTAAAAATACCAGTTTTTTCTGCATATGTTTATACAGTGTAAAATTTATTATTTTTCTTTGCCAAGATCTGGAAAGATAGCCAACTCATATCAGAGATTACCGTAGTGTTCTTAGGAAAAAGTGCATATGTATGAATTTTTTTTTTTTTAAGAGAGAGAAGGGTGGTGGGAAGGGGCAGAAGGTGAGGGAGAGAAAATCTTAAGCAGGCTCCACGCTAGGCAGGGCTCCATCTCATGACCCCGAAATTATGACCTGAGCCAAAATCAAGAGTCAGACACTTAACCAACTGAGCCACCCAGGCGCCCCTGAATTAAGTAATTTTTTAAAATTAATACCTCTTGTTAAAGAGTAATCTTATAGAATTAGCCTTATATTAAAAATAAATCACAATAATTAAAGCATTGTGGGATTAGTGGGAAGCTGTCTATTGCTGATCCCTAGAAGTAAAACAGAAAAGAAAATGTAAGGGAATTCAAGAGTATATGAAATTATCATATATGATTAATATAGCATTTCAAACTAGAGGAAGAAAATAGATCATCATTTTAGTGCTGGGGACTTGCATAGCTATTTGAAGGAATAAAAAATGCTGGGTTTAAACCTCACACCAAAATTATTTTATATGCCTCAAAATAGTAAAGTATAAAGCCACACAAATACTTAATAAAAAATACTAGATGAAATGTGGATGAACATATGTTGGATTGGCAAAGGCCCTTGTGTACATGACACAAGGATATCTGGGAAACTGTCACCAAAACATTTTTCTCTCCCTCTTTTTTCTCAGCTCTAAGCTACTTGCCTTTCTTTGAGCCTCAGACTGCTGAGACATTAGGCAGCTTGTTCCCATCCCTGCAAAATGGTGGGAAATCATTAGGGGTAAGTCGAGATGGAGAGCAGCTAATCCCATAAAAGCCTGACATTAGGAGGTTTATGGACCTGGGGTGAAGTTGATCCTGCATGAATGTCTTAGGTTTCCAGACTCCTAAAGACTTGGAGCTATGCAGGTGAGCTGAGTTGGCTCTGTTGGTGAGGTTGGTAGAATTTGGGAAGATAAGAAAGCAGGGAGAATGCTCCAGGTACTTCTGGAGGGTGGGAATAGCCTGCTCTTAAACTATGGACCTACTGCACAAGAAATTTATTTGATTTTCAAAATCTGTAAGGATTTCTGCCATTAAGAATATTCCTAATTGGTAAGAAGAAATACAATTCTCACTATTTTCAGATGATATGATACTGTATATAGAAAACCCTAAAGACTCCACCAAAAAACTATTAGAACTGATGAACAAATTCCATAAAGTCACAAGATACAATATCAATACAGAAATCTTTTGTATTTCTATATACACTAATAAGGCAGCAGAAAGTGAAATTAAGAAAACAGTCCCATTTACAGTTGCACCAAAAGCAATAAAATACCTAGGAATAAACTTAACCAAAGAGGTGGCTCTAAAAAGTATAAAGCACTGATGTAAGAAATTTAAGACAATGCAAATGTATGGAAAGACATTCCATGCTCATGGATCAAATATTGTTAAAATGTCTATACTACCCAAAGTAATCAACACATTTAATGCAATCCCTATCAAAATACCAACAGCATTTTTTACACAACTAGAACAGACAATCCTAAAATTTGGATGGAACCACAAAAGACCCTGAATAGCCAAAGCAATCTTAAGAAAAAAAAAAGTGGAGATATCACAAGTTCAGACTTCAAGTTATATTACAAAGTAGTAGTAATTAAAACAACATGGAACTGGCATAAAAATAGACACAAAGATCAATGGAATAGAAAACTCAGAAATAAACCCTCAATTATATAGTTAATTAAACTTAGACAAAGGAGGAATGACTAGTACAAAAAGGACAGTCTCTTCAACAGATGGTAGTGGGAAAACTGGACAGCTACATGCAAAAGAATGAAACTGGACCACTTTCTTTCACCATACATAAAAATAAACTGAAAATGTATCAAAGACCTAAATGTATGGGGAGCTTGGGTGGCTCAGTCGTTAAGCGTCTGCCTTCAGCTCAGGGCGTAATCCCATGGTCCTGGGATCGAGCCCCACATCGGGCTCCCTGCTCCACTCGGAGCCTGCTTCTTCCTCTCGCACTCCCCCTGCTTGTGTTCCCTCTCTCATTGGCTGTCTCTCTCTCTGTCAAGTAAATAAATAAAATCTTAAAAAAAAAAAAAAGACCTAAATGTGAGGCCTGAAACCATAAAAATCCTAGAAGAGAGCCCAGGCAGTAATTTCTCTGACATTGGCCATAGCAACATTTTTCTAGATATGTCTCCTGAGGCAAGGGAAATAAAAGCAAAAATAAACTATTGGGACTATATCAAAATAAAAAGTTTCTGCACAGTGAAGGAAACAAAACTAACAGGTACTTAGTGAATGGGATAAAATATGTACAAATGACACATCTGATAAAAGGTTAGTATCTAAAATATATGAAGAATTTATATAACTCAACACCCAGAAAACAAATAATCCAATAAAAAAATTGGCAGAAGATATGAACAGACATTTCTCCAAAGAAGACCTACCCAGATGGCTAATAGACATGAAAAAAATGATCAAGATTACTCATCATCAGGGAAATGCAAATCAAAAAACTACAGTAACATATCACTTCACACCTGTCAAAATGGCTAAAATCAAAAACCCAAGAAACAACAAATGTTGGCAAGGATATGGAGAAAAAGGAACCTTCTGTTGCAGTATTGGTGGGAATGCAAAATGGTGCAGCCACTGTGGAAGACAGTATGGAGGTTCCTCAAAAAATTAAAAATAGAACTACCCTATGACCAGTAATGACACTACTGGGTATTTACCCCCAAAGATACAAAAACAATAATTCAAAGATACATGCACCCCTATGTTTATTGAAGCATTATTTACAATAGCCCAACTATGGAAGCAGCCAAGTGTCCATATCAATAGATGAATGGATAAGGAAGAGGTGGTGTGTATATATATATATATATATATATATATATATATATATATACACACACAGTGGAGTTATTCAGCCATAAAAAGGATGAAATCTTGTCATTTGTAACAACATGAATAGAGCTAGAGAGTATAATGCTAAGCAAAGTAAGAGAAAGAAAAATAGCATATGATTTCACTCATGTGGAATTTAGGAAACAAAACAAATGAGCAAAGGAAAAAAATGAGAAAGAGACAAAGCAAGAGACAGACTCTTAATTATAGAGAACAAACTGATGCTTACCAGAGGGGAGGTGGGGAGAGATGGAATAAGTAGGTGATGGGGATTAAAGAGTGTGCTTATCATGATGAAAAAATTCAATAAATATTTCAGCAACTAGATCTGAGTTTTGAAGAGGCAACAGAAAAAACTTCCCAGCAGCTAGAGAAAGGATTTGTAATTAAAATATTTGCTTGACTAGTACAGTAAAATTGCTGACAGAGAATGGTGAATACCTGAATTAAAAATTAAGAGCACATAAGGAGATCTAAGTGCAGCATGAAAAAGATCTCTTGGAACTTAAAAAAAATGTAGTATTTGAATTCAAAATTCAGGGAAGAAAAAAGAACAAATGCAAGATTGGTAGTAAACACATTCTAGAAAAAAAAGAAATGGTTCCTGAGCTGAAAACTCTAGGACTGCATATTGAAAAAAAGACTGCGTATTGGAAAAGTTCTTGAGTTTTAGTTTAGATTGATAAAGAAGAAAAGACACACCTAGGCATATATTCTGGTTAAAATGTGTAAACTCGAAAAAACAAAGAGGAAATTTTTACAAGCTTCTGGGCAGAAAAAAATAAGTTTTTAACAAGAAGTAAAAAGGTCAGAGTAGCATCAGACTTCTCATTTGCACAGCTGTAGGTAGAAAAGAATGAAAGTACATATTCCCTTAGATAAAGGCCCACAGCCTAAAAATCTTTTTCTTAGCCAAACTCTCATATGCCTGACAGGGCAAAAGAAAAATGTTCAAGAATATTCAAGAACTCAGAAAGTACATTACCCAAATGCCCCCTCTGAGGAGAATACTTGAGAAAAGACTAACCAAACAAAAAAAAGAACCAGAACAGAGACCTCATGAAGGCAGAGGATGAAAACAAGAAGCAGTGAAGAGAGATGAACTTTGATACATGTGTAGTTAATGGATAATATGAGGCTAGAAATATGGAGTCTGAGTGCTAAATAAAGAGTCTGGAAACAGACAAGACAAACTGTAAGTAAAACTCTAATAAGTACTAAATTGTGATAATAAAATCTAAGCGCTATCGTTTACAAAGAGTTGGGAGCAACCTAAGAGGAACTTAAGAGTATTCAAAAGGTCTTATCCTATTAAAGTAGAAGCATGGGAGAATTACGGCATGGTGGTGGAGGAAACCATAGTCTGATTAGGAGAAATAGGTCTTATCTTGCTTACATATTACAGGGTCGTATGTTTTTTACTAAGAGCAGAGAAAGATGATAATGCTTAATGACATTTAAAAAAAAAAAAAGGAAAAGCAGAGACATCTGGGTGGCTCAGTCAGTTAAGTGCTGCCTTTGGCTCCGGTCAGGTCCTGGGACCTAGCTGGCATCAGGCTCCCTGCTCAGCAGGAAGCCTGCTTCTCCCTTTCCCTGCCGCTCCCCCTGCTTGTGCGCCCTCTCTCTCTCTCTGTGTCAAATAAATAAATAAAATCTTAAAAAAAAAAAAAAAGGAAAAGAAGAATCATAAGATTTTCAAGGAGGAAAAATATAATGAATAGCAGTTTATTGAACCAACAAAACAAAAAAGAAATACTGTCAATGAATTTATCAGTCATTACACTAAATGAGAATGGACTGAATTTATCAACTGAGATGTTGGCTTAAAAAACAAAAGATGGCTAAATGGTATTTACAAAAAAAGGAATATGAAAAACCCTTTGCAAGTGAAGGCAGACTCACAGAAATCAAGATTGTCAACATCAGCTATTATTAATATTAAATACAGTAAATAGAATAAAGAATTTTGTTTGACAATAAAAGGCAAAATCAATGAAAATACAAGTGTAAACCTGTACACACTAGACTACATGGCCACTAAATCCACAAATCAAAATCTATTAAATTTAAGGAGATGTAGATCAAAATAAAATTAGAGCAGGAAATTTCAACAGATATCTAATATGTCTAAAATGAGTAAGGACATAGATGCATTAAAAATACACTCAATACACATGTAATGATGGACTAGATAAGGAGAAAATCCTGTCTGTATTAAATGTAAGCATGACACAAAACATAGAAACACATGATTATACTAGTTACTGTGTGGATTGGATGTGGATACAGAGACAGGCTAAGGGGATTATCCTCAAAGAACTTACAGTCTAGTTGAAAAAAGAGATGAACAAATACATTTTGACCTGATAGCTGATGATAAAACTAAGCACAAAATGCTAAGAAAACAGAGGAGAGTGGGATTGCTATCTAAGATGAGGTAGAGCGTCAAAAAACTGGGGAATGTTGGCTTTTAAGATGAAGCCTTAGAAGTAGATTATGAGAAAGCCTGTTGACGAAAAAAAGTGAAAAGACATTTCATTCAGAGTGCTCTGAATATAGGACATCCAGAGGAGAGAAAAATTGGAATCCATGCCCTGTAGATATGACCGAAGTCTGTTCTTAGGATGGAGTAGGATTGCAAATGCTAAAATGGCAGACAGAGCACTTAGCATGAAAGATACACTTACATATCATAGGTATAACCTTGAAATTTTGGAACGGTAAATTGACAAGATTCACAAATGTGGAAGAAAGACTAGAAACAAGGAGGCAGTAATCCATGTAAGAAGTGATAAGGACCTAAACACATGGAAGAAGGAGAGAGAGAGCAAAGTAGACAGATAAAATGATGGGAAGGAGGTAAAATTCACAGGAATGCTGACTTAGATATGAAAGCACAATGAGGAGTCATGAATAAATTCCAGGTTTCTGAGCTGGGCAGTGCATGGATTGTGATGCTGTTCACAGAGGTAAGTAATAAGAGAGAATTGTGTGTTGGAGGTAAGATGGTGACTTCAGATTGGGATATGTGTTGGATATGTGTTTGGTTAGGATACCCATGTGGCAATGACAAATATAATCTGGAGCTCAGGTGCAAAGCCTGGCCTAGAGATACAGATTCAGCAGGCAATAAAGTTAGGAGAGTGGGTGAGATCATTCAGGCATGGTGTTTATGCAGTGAAAAGCAAAAGCATTGAGGACAGAACCTTTGAAATACATACTTTTAAGTGCTAGAAAAATAAAAGGTGTCCAAATAACTTGACCTTTGCCAAAGCAATTTTGTTAGAAGGAACAGACAGAACAAAATTGCAATGATTTAAAGAGAGAATTGGAAGTAAAGAATTCTTTACAGTAAATCTTGGGAAATAGATGGAAATTAATATTGAAAGTAAAGTTACCAGTAGCACAAATTGTTACCATGTCACCTGAGTAGACCTGTTATTATAAAGTTTTATAACTTCCCTGAAGAGTTCTTAAGATTGCCCATAAGAGTTTGTAAGATTGAATAATTCATTTAGATTTTGTTAATCAGTAACAGGCAGGAAACTACAGATGTTACAAATTTCTACAGATGTAAAACCACTGGAAGAATTGTTCTCTCCCCTCTCAAAATTGTCATGCAATGTTACTGATGGTATCAGTAACTATTTAGAAGCTAAGTAATAAACCTTCTAGGTAATGTAGACCCTGTTATAAGAGTTTGCTGTTCCATTCAGTAAATTAAACTTTTCTTAAAAGAAACCAATGCAACATTTTTGTAACACATTTTTCAGTAGTCATCTGAAGCTTCTTAGTAAGCAAACTATGCTGGTCCGGTACTTATCTAGGAGGAAGTAAGCATCTCTAAGATGCAATTTATGTTCATGTGAATTGACCAAAAATATAATCTCTGCTGGTTTCCAAGATTCTACGAGAAACTGATATTTCAAACAACTTCAATTTTCTATGCAAATCCAGAACAAATTTCAGTACAAAATCAGAAATTTCACTTACAAAGTTCAAGCAAATGGGACATGCACACTTTCATGTCACCTCTGGATACTCTGCCAGAGTGTCACTTCCTTCAGATTATATTTTAGCCAACTTTATTTAGGTTTCCAATTTTGCCATCTTGTGGAGTTTATGAAATTTATCCCATATTTCATAATCAAATACATAAAAATTTAGAAAAAGAACTTTAGATTTCTCTATATCAGGATAGATTATAAAAGTAATTTTCAGGAGATTTGGCAGGGAAGGGGGAATAAACACACAATATTACTTCAATAACACACCAACAGTGATCTTTCAGTAAAAATTACTTATTTCCCAACCTATGTTTTCTCATCTCTAAAGTGAGAATAATTTCTGCTTTTATAAAGTTGTCTTGAGCAGTGAATGAGGTAACTGCCCAGTCCTGCATAATGATTTTGTTTCTCCAAATTGATAGTCAATGCTGAGGTTACCAAATCTTGATTCTGTGTTCTAAATTGGTGTTTACATGTAAGTTTTTTATATGGGTTGAACTATATGAACTAGACTTTTGTAAATTAGAAAGAAATGATTCTGCCCTGTTGATTTTAATTCTATGCAATGCTGGCTTATCATTGAGTTCAGCAAGATGAAATAATAATTGTAACTAATGTTGTGTGTATTCCATTAGATCTTGTTTCCTGCAACCTTGCTAATTCATTTATTAGTTCTAGTACTTTTTTTTGTAGATTCCATCAGGTTTTCTACACAGACGGACCATGCTATCTGTGAATAAAGACAATTTTACTTCTTTTTCTATCTAGATGCCTGTTTTTTCTTGTTTTATTGCACTGGCTAGAACTTGAAATAAAATGTTGAATAGAAGTGTTGAGAGCAAACATCTTTGTCTTGTTTCTGATGTTAGGAGGAAAGTATTCATTCTTTGACCATTAAGTATGATGTTAGCAATAAGGTTTTCCAGTTGAGGAAGTTCTCTTCTATTCCTACATTGCTAAGAATTTTATTAGATGTTGGATTTTGTAAAATACTTGTTCTGCGTTTATTGAGATAATCTGGTGGTTTTTCTTTTTTTGGTCAAATGTCACATGTCAAACCAATCTTGCATTCCCAGATAATTGTACTCAGTTATGATGTATTATCCTTTTTATGTATTTTTGGATTCTATTTGCCAAAATTTGTTGAGAATTTTTGCATCTATGCTCAGTTAAGATTATTGGTCTATAGTTTTCTTTCCTTGCAATGTCTCTTTCTAGTTTTTATTAGAGTAATTCTTGCTAATAGGATGAATTGGGAAGGATTCTTTCTGTTTCAGTTTACTGAAAAAATTTAAGTAGAATTGATATTATGTTTTTTCATCAACTGTTTGGTGGAATTCACCAGTGAAGCCTTCTGGGCCTGCTGTTTTCTTTGTGGGAGGTTTTTATTTACTAATTTAATTTTTTATAAATCTAAAACTATTCAGGTTATTTTTTAGTGTGCTTAGGTAGTTTGAATCTTTTGAGAAATTTGTCCATTTCATCTAAGTTGTCTAATTTATTGGCAGAATTTGTTCATAATATTTCCTTATACTTTTAAACTGTGGAGAACCTGTATTGATGTCACCTCTCTTATTCATGATATTGGTAATTTGTGTCTTCTATTATCTTGATCAATTTGGTTATATGCTTGTCAATTTTATTGATTTTCTCCTCCTAATGAGGATCTAAATAAGGCGAAGGAGTATGCAATATGAAGGTCTAGGAAAAGGTGGAGGGAATAGCCCTTGCATAGTCCCTGGAAGGGAAAGAACTTTTCATTTTCAAAGAGAATAAACTCTTGAGTGGTCAAGAGCAGAAGCATGGAGAGCAATTATGAGGCTATTTCAATAATATACATCAGAGAAAGATGATGATGGCCTAGACTGCTTATAGTAGCTAACAAGATAGTGCAAAGTGGTTAAATTCAGAACATATTATGAAGGTAGAGCCAGCAGGACCAGCTGATGACTCCATATACAAGAGGCATAAATGGAGTCATGGAGAAGAGTCATAAATTACTCTTAGTCATAGGCCTGAGTTATGTGGTCAATGGTAGCTTTGTGAAATAGGGAGGACTAGAAGGAGCAGATCTGGGGTGTTACAGGGAAGGTGGGGTTAAGAAAAGGCATCAACATGTTTAATTTAGACTTAGTGGAGAATTTGAATGACTAGTTGACTCATAATTTTGTTCTATTGTATGTATTTTCCACGTTTTCTTCAATTATCCGGGCAATTCACTCTTTACTTTGCAAAGATTGTCTGGGTGAAGAAGCCATTATGTAGGAGATACTCAAGATAGAAGAGGCAATGCTTGACAGCTACCTTAGCATATAATTTCCAAGAAAACATTGAAATTATAATACACTAGGAAATAGAAGAAAGAAGTGTGTGAATCTTTTTGTGCTAAATACATTAATGTGAAGTGATCAGATTCAGGATATATACCTTATGTTAACAAACCTTATAGAGAAATTTATAGGTTATATATGTAATGTGAGTTAACCAAGGTGAACTTCCTTAATGAGATTAAAATAGAATTCTGAACTCACTTAATTTGTTGTTCTTTTGTGAAGTTCTTTGTATATAAATCAGATATTTGAGGCAACTCAGAAAGACTGAGCCCAGATGCCAGATCTCCTTTAAAACAGACCATGAGACTAAGTTCAGCCCACGTAGAACTAATAGAATCTTTCTGGTGTCCTTTGTAATTGAACCAGAAGCTGACCAACTTCCAGGAGGAAAGGGATTGAATCTCTATTTTGAGAAACGACACACTATAGGGAAACCACTATGCTCTCTCAGAAAATAGTCTTAGAGTCTGGCTAAACTATTAAACTAATCTCTTTCTTGATTAGAGTATCACTTCAAGTCAGGGTGAAATTCTTTCAGACTTAAACTAAAATAAAATCATAATGGACTACATTAAGAAATAAGAGAAAATTTTAAACTTTTATTTTTATTAAATGTAATAAGCATTTAATAAGTATGAGCAATGCTGAGGGGACAGAGACCTTATTTGTGTCATTCATCATTATATGCCTTGAATAAGCATTGTGGGTACTCTGATATTTTTCTATATGAATATGTAAATTAATGAAATCTCATTAGAAAGTATGGCTTGTTTAGTGATTTTTTTAAACACATGTCTTCACTAGAGGGTGCTGTGTAAGCATTCAATACTTTAAAAGTGTCTTCACATTTATTTGCTGGGAGATCGGATTTTTAAATCATCTGATTTATTAAAAGGTTTCATTTCCTTTGCTTTCAAAACAATGCTTTGGTATCGGATATGAAATTCATGAAATTGAGTAGCTGTTAATGGCGGCATTAACACAGATGTTTCTTTTCTTCCTCCTCCTCAGGAGACTTATGACTCCAATCATGTATGCTGCCCGAGATGGTCATCCTCAGGTTGTTGCTCTCCTTGTTGCTCATGGAGCCGAAGTTAATACCCAGGATGAGAATGGTTATACTGTGAGAACTGACTGCACAATGTTCCTTTTTATATCCTGTCATTATCAGTAGTCCACAAAAAAGTTTTTTAAGAAGTAAAAATTACAGAGGGGCTGGGTTATAATAGCTGTTTGGTGAAGAAAACAGCTGAAATGGAAAAAAAAAGGAAGGATCTGACTCTTTTTGTCCTTACCCTTGACACAAGAAGCTGCAGCACACAACAAAGCCTGGGTTCTAGAGAATTCGTTTTTACAGAAAACAGTTCAGTGATTAGCAGATAAATTATTTCATTCTATAACATCACTTGACTATGTAAAACGTTATTTGGTTTTATAAAATCAGTGAGCACTGGCAGTCTGCTTTGCAATTACAACTTTGGAAATATGTTTACATTATATTGTAAAATGAAGAGATTGCATCATTCTGTTAATTAACCATGTTCACTTTTTTATTGTGCCATAAATACTGTTGAAAAGTTTTCCTTTCTGTCTCATATACACTCCCTCTCTTTAAACAATCTTCTTTTTCCCCACTTACAGGCTTTAACATGGGCAGCACGTCAGGGTCATAAAAATGTAGTTTTGAAGTTGCTTGAACTTGGAGCTAATAAAATGCTACAGACCAAAGATGGAAAGACACCAAGTGAGATTGCAAAAAGAAATAAACATCTAGAGGTATCCTATCTATTAATTTTTCTGTGGCATGTTACATTATTATTTCAGAAATTTTGTATTATTTTGTTAGAACTTACAACTGTCATAATAGTGTATCTGGCTACTATTAAATGTTTAAATATCTAATTTTCTTTTGGCCAGGTAATGAAAACTTTATTTTACTAGAGTATTCATTTTTACTAAATAAGAGGCATTTATAATGTGGTAATTTAAAAGCTATATAAAGAAATAATAAAGTCTTATTCTGGCCCTAGAAATAAAATTATAATAGACCATTTAACAATTCAAACTGGTCCAGACTTTTAAAAATTAACTAGTGTTTTGAGAAAGCTAGTAAAATGCCAAAATTTGAATGTGTAATTATAATGTTGTTTTTTAATTTTAATTAATACATATTAAATATTTTAAAAATTAAATCCTTTAAGCTACATTTACTCCTATACATGTGACAAGGTATATAATAAAGATAACATACTTGGGTAGATGATCTACTGTCATTCACATATAAAGTCAATAATAAATATTTGCCATACATTAAATCACTTTACTGATATAAACTTTTAGTCTGAATATTAAAGTTTTTGGCCAAAGGCCTATAATTTCTAAGCAAGGATCAAATACAGTATAACAGTAAAACTAACATACAGTTCAAGAGCATCTAAACCTGAGTTTCTGAATTTCAAAGCATGTAGCATTCCAGAAGTTCCATTACATAATCAGACCATGCCACTTTTACTTCATGGAAAATAACGTTTTCTATTTTTTAATCAATCTGATAAACATGTCTCTCATTTTCCAACTCAAATCTTCATTTCCACAATTATTCTAGAGTAGTTACTAATTACGAACGCCCTGTGAAACTTCAAAAAGAAATCTACCATTTTTCTTCTAAGCTTTGAAAATTTGGAAACTTCTAATGAGTTTACTGCATTATTAAATTTAGGATAGATGACACTGAATTTGACATATTAAGAAACTTATGAACATCAAAGATTATTTTGTGTCATAAATTGTTTTTTAAAGAGATTTGATTTTGTTTTCTGGCTGATTATGTGACATAACCCTAACTTACAGAAAAGTTAGATTCTAAGTCTAAGTGATAGTATATAATAATATTACCTATATTTGAATGACTTGTTAACTTTTTGCAGATCTTCAATTTTCTTTCTTTAACTTTAAATCCATTGGAGGGAAAGCTTCAACAGCTAACTAAAGAAGAGACTATTTGTAAACTACTGACAACAGATTCTGATAAAGAAAAAGATCACATATTTAGGTAAATAACATGTTTTCATTCAACAAAATACCTATAAGTAAGTAAGAAATATGCACATTTTTAGGGGCGCCTGGGTGGCACAGCAGTTAAGCGTCTGCCTTCGGCTCAGGGCATGATCCCGGCGTTCTGGGATCGAGTCCCACATCAGGCTCCTCCATTGTGAGCCTGCTTCTTCCTCTCCCACTCCCCCTGTTTGTGTTCCCTCTCTCGCTGGCTGTCTCTATCTCTGTCAAATAAATAAATAAAATCTTTAAAAAAAAATATGCAGGTTTTTAGAAGTTTTAGTAAATGTGATGACATTTAAAATATATTTTACACTTTCACAAGCATTTTAAATATCACTGAGAACTGTCTACATTTTAAATGCTTTTTTCTCCAGAATTTTAGAAAAACTTTATATATGTGTACTAACAGTAATGAGAATAAATTCGGACTTTAAATAAAATATCAACAATGAAATTTATTTCCAAAAATGTCCAAGATTATATTTTTATTAGTGTTCAAACTAGACTGCATCTTGCTTTCTAATTCTTTTTAGATTTCTGATTTTATAAGCTAAAATTAAAAATACATTTTTTACTGAACACAGTTCAGTACATGGCCATAAAATTATTCTCTGCTTACCACATTTAAAATTATTAAATATTTACTTCCTACAATTAAAGAGATTTTCATATATAGAGACCTTGCAAGGAACGTACATAAAAGCAACTAATTTCATTCTCAGGAAAGATGAGCTACATTTTACTGTCATCATTTTCTGTGTTTACTTAATCTTCACTCAAGAAACCTTCCTTATTTCTTTGATATAACATAAGTCTAGTGTGCACATTTGTAACTGTGTTCTATATAGATTCATTCTTATTCTTTCTGTATTATAAATATATGTTGATTATGCATTTATAGTCTGTTCTGAAACTGACATTGCTATAAATATGTATAGTTCATATACAGCATTTGGAGATCTGGAAATATTTTTACATGGTCTTGGACTTGAACATATGACAGATTTATTAAAGGTAAGATTTTGTGTGAGCTACAGTGAGTTACATATGTATGTTTTTCTGTTAACTAAATATTAATTCATAAGCATGCTGATATAAAAGTGCCAAGTGTACTTTTCTCCATAATTTGTAGTAGATCCCATTTTAAACTTAAAAACATTTGAAAAATGTGTTATTCTAGAAATTTATATAAATTTGAATCTGGCTGGAATAAACAGCTTTTACTCACTGCCTGAAACTTCATAGAACTCCTCCTTGTACATTTAAGCCCTTAGTTTGTTTTCACAGTTGATCTTCCCATATAGAATATTAGAAGCATGACTTTCAGTCAAACAAATCTGGTATCAGATTCTTGCCTAATGATTAACTGAAATATGTTACTTAAATCTCTTTTTCTCATAAGGATGATAATACCTAGTTTAGGATTGTCATAGAGATTAAATTAGATCATATGCCTAGCATTGTTATAGATACTTTAGGTATGTATTATGGGGTTTGAATAGATGACAGTTATCAGCCATTCAGCTGATATGAAGCAATAAAACACTATTTAAGATAGGCTCTCTTTAGGAATATGCACATTCTGTTTAGGTAGTTCAGAATTGTACTTCATTGTACAATCTAGAAACTTCTTCCTATTTGAGAAATAGTGAGTAAAACTAAATGTTATTGATTGTGTAACATGCAGTTAGAAACTTAAAATATTCATAAAATATAATTTCTGTCAAATTTTATAAAGCTGTCTTTTATGTGAGCAAATATAAGTTATTATGATTTTCTTTGAATCTGGGAAACTGGCTATGTTTGTACTTTTTAAGGTACGTATTACGACACTCTACTGTCTACCCAGTAGTGTAGTTCTGTACCTGCATATCCTATCCTCTTTTAGAACTGAAAGTTGTCAAGGAGGGCAGCATGTAACTGACTAATTTATGACACTTGTCTACTTCCCTTTCTAAAGTTTGACTTATATTGAAAGGTGGAATTTTTTTTTCTTTTCTACAGGAAAGGGATATAACCTTAAGACACCTTTTGACCATGAGGAAAGATGAATTTACAAAGGTTAGTATCAGCTTCAAAAACTCCAGACATTATTTCATATTTTAAAAAATTCTGGATGCTTTTATTTTCTGTTTTAAAAATCCTAGGGGTAAAGACTGTAAATGATCTTTTGCTAGGTTTTTCATTAGATATGATTATGGATAACCATATTTAAAATCTTCTGTTATAGTATTAAGTTCCTTTAAGAACATTTAAAGACTTAGAGTTGGTTTTTTTTCTTTAATCATGACATCTCAACTAAAACTGGTGCTTCATTTCTTAATTGAAATAGTTTTGTAAAACAGGTTACTTAGAAATGAGGTGGCTTTTGTGTACATAGGTATGCATATGTGTCATCCAAATACTGCCTTTTGCTAGGTTCTCAAAAAGACCAAGACCTATTATTTTGTCATCTAGGATTATTAAGTAACAATTCGAAAATAAGCTTGGGAAATATTAGAGATCCTTTAATAGAATACCTAAAAAGTAATAATCTTCCTCCATGAATACACTGGCGACTTGAAATCTTCAGTATTACTACTGAAGTCAAAATACACATACTACTTAGCTAAATCCAGGAGAGGAAATTTAGTTAACACTAAAGGTAAAGACAAAGGAAGACAATCTTCATTTAATCACTGATAATATTTTAAATAATACTTTGAAGGAAAAATTGTTTTACTGTGGTGGTTTTGGAAATTTTAGTATCTAGTAATTTGCTTTTAGAATACCAGTTTTTCAAAAAATTGGCTATAGTCACTATATATCTAAACATTTTAATGATGTAACCTTGTCAGTCAGAGTTAAAAGCAAACCATCTATTATTTTTCATTGTGTTTATTTTTCTCATATGTATTTGTTTTTTCAAGATGTGAATTAATCAAGTAGAAAACTTCTTTTATAATATTGAATATTAAATTACCCAAGTATGACTGTCCTGTTGCACCTTAAAATTATTTCTACTTAGAATGGAATTACCAGTAGAGATCAGCAGAAAATTCTGGCTGCTCTTAAAGAACTAGAAGTAGAAGATATAAAATTTGGAGAATTACCTGAAGTGGCAAAGTTGGAAATCAGGTAAAATTAACATTAATATTGTTTAGAATCAGCTGTTCTTAAAAAAGAACTAAAAAGTTTAATTTTGATAGTTTCTGAGTCTTTTTACTTGATACTGTCATTTTCCCAAGGAAATGGATAGTTCATTTTACAATATATTGTATTCTGAAGTGGGGGGTACTTTATAACATCAATTTTTATAAAGTCATTTACCAAAAAGCAAAACAAGGCATCTTCTTGTTAACTCACTTAGAAACATTCTTTTATTTTTTCATTGCATTTTGTTAAATGAACTATATAAGATCTCATGCTTTTTGTATTATAGCTCTTACTCTCTTTAAATCATTTCAAGAGTCAGGTTGAAAATTCAGAGTAGTATTTTTTCACTTAGGGCAATAAGAAAGTATTTGCAGTGTAGCTCAGCTCTATTTTCATCCTTACTCTTTAAGGAATTATGTTGTCAATATATAAAGTTCGGTTTCAATATTATAAACTTGTCAAGCACTGATTATTAGTAATATTAGTAACTTAAAGCCTATTTTAAAAATAATTGTATTTGATTTTATTAATATTTTGTGGGGCAGTAAATTGCTTTAACTTTCTAAGTGAAATAATTATAGAATCACAGGAAATTGCAAAGAGATGTACAGGGAAGTCCCATGCATTCTTTACTCTGTCTCGCCCAGTTTTAACGTCTTGTATAACTATAGTACAATAGTAAAGCCAGAAAACTGACATGTGTGATACAATCCACAGAGCTTATTTGTAGTGCACCAGTTAAACATGTGTTCAATTTGTATGTGTATGTATAGCTTTATTCAGTTTTATTGCGTGTGTATCTTCACGTAACCACTGCCACAGTCAGTATACTTCACATACCGTGACCATAAAGCTCCCTCACACTGCTCCCTTATAGCCACACCCATCCCCCCAATCCCTAACAACCAATAATTTGTTATCCATCTTGGTGATGATATCATTCATGAATGTTACCTAAATGGAATCATACAGTATGTATCCTTTTTTTATTGGTTTTCACTCATCCAAATTCTCTTGAGGTTCATCCAAGTTCTGTCTTATAAAATGTACTCACAAAAGAAGTACTATCAGCACTAATGTATCCTATCTAAAAGTAACATTGCAACTATAATAAACAGGAATTAAACAAATAAATGATAGATTTCCACAACATCTTAGGATTTAGTTTTCCATGGGATAATAGATGACCCAGATTTCTCTAAAAAGCTTATTGCAAAATTAAATTATTTCTCTTTATCTTTTTCCTTATAACAAGATGATCTGTATTCAAAATAATGCCTCATCATCGTTTCAAAATACATTATAACTCTTAAATATCTAAATACTTTTAAATATTTAAAAGGATTTCAGTTGTGAGAACTTAAAATCAGCAAAACTTCTTCAATCTGTTACTTTCCTTAATTTTTTTAACTTGTCTCTGTGAAGGAATATTCTAAGTTCTATGTGACTAAATTGGAAATTAAAATTTTTAATGTAACTTATTTATATGATGGCACAGTCGCCTGTAAGAATTTACTCTGTGGAATAATAGACTTAAAGAATGTGCAGAATCCTGAATGGTTCACTTTATTAAAACTGCTGAATTTTTTAAAAAATATAACTGGCAGACATATATTCCAGGAATTTGACCTTGTTATTAAATCACAGACTTTGTTTACATGCTGTTATGAAAAAGGTTTTACTTCCCATTTGTTCAAAGTCATTCTTTAAAGAAGAATTAGTCATTAAGTCATAAGAAAACTAACAGCAGGAAAAGTTGAACTGATTGATTATAATCTTCTGGTAATGTGACTTCAACAATCTAGCTACTGATTTATTTTGTGATACTTCCCTTCTATGTGTTAAATTTTCTAAAATAGTCTGTTACAAAAACACATATGCACAGGACATTTACTTTTTTCTACACTTAACTTAGCCTTACTATGTTTGCAGAATTAGAGAATGCAATTTAAAAATAATAACTATTTCGTTACTACCTTCAGATATTTTGAACCGAAATAGTAAGCTTTCATCCATATCTTGACATTTTCAACAGTTTCTGTCCAGACCTTTTCTCTGACATTTACTCGAATATATCAAAGGTATCTCAAAACTGTGTCCATTAAGGAAATACTATTTCTCCTCCAAAAAGAAAAAGATACAGAATTTTATGTAAAAATATATTGTTCACATCTATTATTTATAAACATTCTAAAATTGGAAACTCTAAATATTTAACATCAGGGGAATGGTTGAATTACATTGCATTAATATATTCTATTCTGTCCTTCAAATTATTTTAAGACTTAATGTCATGAAAAAATACTCATAATAAGTATAAAAGGCAAATATAAAATGGAGTGTGAGGTATAATACCAGTTGTATATATGCATATGAAAAATACTGGAAGAAAATGTGTGCTATAAGAAAATATTCTGGAAGAAAATAGTACTAGTCATTATCTTTATGTGGTAAGAGTAGTGGTAATTTTAATTTTTCAGATATTTTTATTTTTTATTTGAAGGACCTTTATTTAAGGTATAAATTTTATCCCAATACTTGAGTTCACATTTTTAAAACATGGCCTTTTGTTGTAGTTAGTTTACACCATGTCATGCTGCAGTAAGAAATAATTTGTCACCCCATGCTTCTTTTTAATCCATCCCAATTAAAAATAAAATAAGATAAATAAAAATAAAAGCACTACACTTAAAAAAAGAAATAACTTCTAAATCTAAATGATTTATAATAACTTCTAAATCTAAATGATTTATAATAACAAAATTTGAGTACCTGTATCATGGCTGTACCTGAAGTGGATCTCCTTCTTGTTGTTATTCTGAGAACAGGCTGGAGAAACAACCCTACCCAGGACATGTTGCTCATATAGCACAGGGAAAAGAGAGATATATTCTAACAGCAGGTATACTGTACAGCTCTGGGGTGGGGAGTGGGCAGCCATTCACATAGTATGTGATGAATGCATACTACAGAGTTGTGATTTTTTACAACGTACCTATCAATATTCGGTGGCCCTGAAAATTATGCATCACAAGAAAAGTATGCATTTTCCTTTTATTCATTAACACTGTGTAAATTTATATTCAAGTACCATCTCTGTGAAGCATTAAGAATTCTCTAATCCCATTATACTGAGTTCATTATCTCTGAGTTTTAGATGTCTCAGCTATAAGCTAATGTTAACATCTACCTTATAGGAGTTGTTGGGAGGAATTAAAAGAATGATAAATGTAAAATAACCAATGCAGTGTCTTCATGTAATAGATACTCAAATATTGGTACTTTTGTATTCCTTCTTTATATGTCTCTTTGAATAATGAGATTATAATTGTATGTCTGCCTTTTCATGATGAAGCTTGAGACCCTCAAGATTGGAGACTTGTTTTCTTTGTATACCCAATGTCTATTTCATAGTTAATACATATTAGCTATTCTATAAATATTTTTAAAGAATCTAGTAAATATTATGACTAGACATTGAGTAACTAACCCAGTAGAATGAAGTAAATTGCTCATATTAGTGATTCCTATTTGTTTGTTTCCTCTCTTTAGTGGTGATGAGTTCCTCAACTTTCTTCTGAAATTAAACAAACAGTGTGGCCATTTAATAACAGCTGTACAGAATATCATTACTGAGTTGCCTGTAAATTCTCACAAGGTATTCTATAAAAGTTAAGAAAAGTATGAGTGCTGAAGAACATTCCAGATAAGTTAATGACAGTTCTCTAAACAGTGATGTAGTAAAGTTATATCTTTCATCTACAAAATTGCATAAAATGTAAATAAGTCAATATGTTTAATTATTACTCTTTTATATACTAATTAATTGGAAAGCTGTGCTCTAGTTCTCAGGAAAAGGAAAATGAGTCAGACCAAAAATTAAACTGATTTGTGTATTGAACTTAACATTTGTTCTTAAAGGCAATATAGTTGTTTAAAATATAAAGTGACAGGAGACCTAAGTGAAAGTTGAAACAAAACAATGTGTTGAGTGTTATTAAAAACCATATCAATATAGGGTTTTTTAATGAAGGAAAAGTTAAATAGAGAAAGTGTAAGTGACCTGTAAAAGCAAACTTTTTTATAGAGTTTTTCATGTGATTTGGTTTTAGCTATTTGTTTATAGTGAAAAATTTTTAATGCATTTGTTTTCCTCTGATTTTTATATAACACTAATATAGGAGTCATATCATTCTTAAAACCTTCATGAATTTATTTGTTCACCATAAATTTTATTATTACTAAATATTTGTCTCCATAAAGTCATACCTACATATATTTAGTAAATGTATTTAGGAAACTGATGTGACGATATAAAATCACTAACTTCTTTTTGGTGTCAGAATTTATCCTGAACAAAAAATGCTTTTCAGTTACATAATTTAATGGGTGAGAATACTGTATAATTTTTGTAGATATAAAGTTGTAAAAAGTCATTTCCCATTCTTTAAGAAAATGTAACTTTTGAAAATATTCACAGATAGTACTAGAGTGGGCTTCTCCCCGGAATTTTACTTCAGTTTGTGAAGAACTGGTTAGTAATGTTGAAGATTTGAGTGAAGAGGTCTGCAAACTAAAAGACTTAATTCAGAAGGTATTTATTTAATATTTAAAAAGGGGAAAATGATGTACTAATAATATGTCAGATGATGAAGCAGTTCTGACAAGAGCAACTTAAGCTCCCACTAAACAAGTGGGAAAAGGAAGGAAGGAAGGAAGAAATAAATATAAGAAACAAACTTTGTGGGTCATTATAGGAATGCAAACTAAAAGAACAAGATCTATCAATTTCAACTTTTAAATTAGGAAGGTAGAATGCATCACCCTACCCATTACTGGTTATTCACCAAGCTGCTATTTTCATGTGAGACTGGTGTCACAACCCCTTTCAGAAATAGTTTGGCAAGATGTGCCAAGGACCATAAAAATATTTGTATCTTTCAATAGTACATTTCAATAGTACATTTTAATGATTCCAAAATTGTATGTGCCATAATGTCCTACGCCAGGAGAATGATTTAACGGATTATGGTACACCCATTTGTTATAATGATATGCAGCCAAAAAAAAATAATGAAAGTCAAGTATCAATTTGTTAAAGATGTGAAGTTATATTTGTAAAATTTACTTACATATAAATATGCAGATGAAAAATTATGAAAATGACGTTTATCAGTTCTGTTGATGAGATAGATTTTTAGATGAAATATTCTATTTTCTAGACTTTCTTAAAGAGTGTGGGCTTTTTTGGTGTTGTTTCTGTATTCATATAGAACTATATATCTGGATTTAGGGACAGATGATATTCCCCCCCTTTAAGAAAATTGACTATGGGGCGTCTGGGTGGCTCAGTCGGTTAAGCGTCTGCCTTCAGCCCGGGTCATGATCTCGGGGTCCTGGGATCAAGTCCCATGTTGGGCTCCCTGCTCAGTGGGGAGTCTGCCTCTCACTCCCCCTGTGTGCTCTCCCTCTCTTAATGAGTAAGATCTTTTTAAAAAAAGAAAAGGAAAATTGGCTATAACAAGATCTAAGTCAATAGGGAACTCTGTTGAATATAGGTAATAAAGGAAAACACTTTCATTTGACTCAAGAACGCACTTCTGAGTTCTCTTAGTCTATTTAATAAATACCTTTGGTATCTATAATCTTTTTTTGAAATAGCAGAAGTGAATGTTAGATGATGCATTTAATTTGTATAGCTTCAACCCGTAAGTCATTTGATATTTTCATTAATATTTTATCAAAAAAAGTTCTTCTCAAAATCAACTTTATACATATATGTTCCAGGTAATTTGTCATCCTAGCTATTAATATGTGTCAATTAAAAGGAGTCTTTAAGAAGTGAACAGAAAATTGTGAAGTAAATTTTACAAAATAATAAGGGAATAAATAAATTTTAAATGGGGCAAATGAGCAGTGTATCTCAAAATTCTTGTAGAAGATACCTCCTTTCTAGAGAAAGAGGCATCTTAGAAGTTGTATTATCTCTGACATTTATTCGTTCACAGGCCTAAGAGTGCCTGCTGTATGTCAGGCAGCTGCGCTACCCGTTAGTCTCCTAACTACACTCCTTCCACTTTTGTGTTCCTTTAACCCACACCACTCCTCAAACAAACCTTCTTGTACAAACATCTGATTTTCTATTTTCTGAACTTGTTGACAACATGAAAATTATAACACCACTCATCTTCACTACCTTCATCATCTTGAAGAAGTGAAGAAAAATGGTATTGATTTTACTTAGCATGGTATTTTTCATGAAGATCCCGGAGAAATTTGGAAGGACTATGTAAGGATACTTCCTGCAAAGCATCATCCTTTAATGTTTATAGTGTAGGAAATTCCCCCAAGACATCTTTTCCTCAGGATTGGTAATTATTTGGTTTCTCCAAAATGAACTAAAAACATTTGGGGAGGGGGAAAGAAGACTGAGATGAAATTAGAGAAGACAGGTTTTTCCTAAAGGAATGAAATTACGAAACACTACTCTAGGGGTGACTTTGACTCTAAAACATAAATAATTCAGTCAGGTACTGATATTTAATAATGTGTACCTATAAGGAGAAATTTTAGCTTTCCTTAGCTAAACAAAGTCTTTTTTCTATGGCCTTCTCTACCCTGAATTTATAATTTCTATATAAGAACCAAACTTGAAAATACATTTATTGGTTTATAATAATGGCAGATACAGTTCTTTGCTCAGGAAAGTCTTAACTTTTAAGCAAGCTATTACATTGGTTTTTCTGGCTTAGTCTAAAGTAGTAATCACCATAGTGAGATTTGATTTAGAGAGCTGTGAAGGCTTCCAGATTTGGGAGTATGCTATTATGCCTGTTTAGCTTATGATACTTGTTTACCAATAATAACTGAAGCAAATTTAAAAAAAATATGAGTTACCATAGATAAGTGTATGGAGGTAACAAAGAGAGAGGGTAGGAGAGGTCAAGGCTAGACTTAGCACCACATCACTCTCTTTCATAGCAACACACTGACAGGCTCCTGTCAGAAAGGGTCATTCTAAATAATTGGTTACTAAAAGGAATGGCTGTCTCAGGATTCAGTAAATGGAGCATCAGTGTCAAAAAGGAATCTGTTACTGAATGAAGCCATTTGGAAGTTAGGCCAAGAATACAGTATTAATGAGATTGGCATTGAAGTCTGTTTTCTGCTGTAAATTTAAAATTAATTTTGCAGGCCTTTTAAATTAAATATTTACACTGTAGATTTTAGATGTAGTTATTCTTGCTAATGTTGAAAATATTTATGTCACCACTCCAGCCCAGGATGTTTCTAGTATATATCACTCTATAAATGTGCCTGATTCTTTTTATCTTTTGAAGATCTTTTGGCTTCTGCTCATTCTCCCTCTTCTGCCCCTCCCCCATCAACTGTCTCTCTCCCCTTTCTCTCTCTTTCATACACATATCAGAACCCACACACACAGTTGGGGGGGGCCTTCTTTAGCAACGGAGTTCTATATGTGAGTATTTAGAAACTGACTGAGCCATGTACTTTCATTGCTGAGAAGTCCTAAAAGAACCACTCAAGTTTTTGTTAGTATTTGTTCCTACCGTTATATTTAAATAAAGGATTAAACTTCTAGCAGTAGCCTCAAATCTTCTAGTTTTTGTTAAATTTCATGTATTGTAGGTATACTATGAGGATGGTTCACTTTTTTGTAAGAAATCATTTGATGTTTATAGAAGGAAAAATAACAATTGTCATTGGTTGTAGGTAAAAGCAGAAACATTCAAGGAACTTTATTTCCTGATACAAAAAACATGATTTTAAAATGTAATAAACTATGAAAGCATTTATTCTTAATGTGAAACTAATTTACCATGATAGGATCCTATGGAAAAAAAGACTGTCTTTTAAGACATATTTGTTCACTTTAAATCTTCCATGGGAATCTTACATTGGCTGCCTCTACATCAACTGAATTAACATGGATATTATATTTTAAAAATCAAAGGTATTTTCAGTGTACTGTACATTAACTGTTTTCATTTTCTCATACTAAATATTAGTTGCAAAATGAGCGAGAAAACGATCCAACTCACATACCATTAATGGAAGAAGTATCTACATGGAATAGTAGAATTTTGAAGAGAACGGCTATTACAGTATGCGGATTTGGGTTCCTTCTTTTTGTTTGCAAGCTAACCTTCCAGAGAAAATAACCCTAATATTGGTTTTGAATATTGTATGTATAATTCAAATTACCTACAAATGTTGCTTTTAACTATTTGTGGTACAGTGTAACTACATTATTTGCTGATACTCCATAGGAGAAATTATGATAGCATAGAGCAGAAGTTTCTTTAGAAAGTGGTTTGTCAGTTTGAGCTAAAAGCATAATTTGTTATATTTTTATGTTAATTTTGATCAAGCAGTAAATTATAAGTGATTCTTAAGTTTGATTCTATGATTCTAAATCACATTCAAAATAAAAGTTTTATCTAATATTCTTTGACATATAAAAACAGTGTGTTCCTGACTCTTAACTATAGAGAACAAACTGGTGGCTACCAGAGGGGATGTGTGTGGGAGATAAGGGAAATAGGTGATGGGGCTTACAGAGGGCACTTATCATGATGAAAAGAATAAAATAATTTTTAAAAAAGAACCGTTCTTTTGTCACAGTGAATCTTAAGAAGTTGCAAAGTGTTCGTAAGTCCATACCATTCTTTTAGTCCTTATTTTTCCCTTCCATTATTATAAGGAATTTTTAATTTAATTTTTTGGTTATATAACATTAGGAAATTAATAATTTTGCAACTATTTCAGAGAATTCAAAGGATAAAGATAAAATGTAAAATTTTTGAATGATGGATTAAAACCTAGGGAAAATATTTAAAATGTAAGTTTAAAAAGAAAATTTAGACAATAGTATAGAAAGCACAGAGTACCTTAAAATTTTTTATGTAATGTACCTATGGGAGCTATGACATGTACTATGTGTAACATTCTTAAAGATGTTATGAAAGTGAGTGGCATATGGCAAATAATTCCTCATATCAATCTAAAGAAGTAATACATGATTTTGATTTTTTTTCTAAATAAAAATCATGATTTCAGATTTTAAAAGTGAAGGTAAAAAAGGCAGGCCCAATTTCACAGGAATATAATAGTTAAATCTTGCTTGACTTACTGCTGTGCTTAGAATAGATGCAGTTGATCTACAACTGTTGAAAGGTAAACCTCAAGCAAAAGGAAAAAAATTGTAGAAAACGAGAATAGCATAAGAATCTATAATTAGTGGTAACTTCTGCTCTTGGTTATACCAAAGCAGCAAGACTTGCATCATTCCTTTTCTGAGAATATACTCAACCATATATCTCTGGAAGGAACTGGTGTCTGACATTCTATCCTAAGTGCCATAGCAAGACTTTTTTTTTTTTCTGATATCCTTCAATTTAAAAGGGCTCAAGACTTTAAACTAGAATAGGATAGGAGAAGAGGTCCTTATAACACAGATCGTGTTTCACTCCTAGCACACTTAGGGCAAACAGAGGGTGTTCAATAAATGTTAGTTTCCTTACATACACACACACACACACCTACTACCTGATTATTTAACAGTAGTCTTTCACCTCAGTTCATCTTAAAGATGATCATATTTCATCTATTAGGTGAATAGGTCACTGTTTTTTTCCTCTAATCAAACCAAACTGTATGCCTCTCTCAAATACTAGGATGAACTATGAAAATGCAAATTGATAAAATATTTGCTTTCCAAAGAGATGACTGAATTCCTTAAAATAGTGATCTGCCCCAGTGTACTTCAAGCATAATCAGCTATTCAAGGAAAATAAATACTATAAAGTCCATTTTATCTGCATATTCTGAGTATATTTTTACTTCCTTGACAAATACAGTATAATTTTCAGATTACAGATTGAAAATAAATAGGGCAGCATTTGTTGTCATTAAATTGTGTCTTCAAAGGTGCCTGGCTGGTTCAGTCGGTTAAGCATCTAACTTCAGCTCAGGTCGTGATCCCAGGGTCCTCGGATTGAGTGAGTCCCACACCGCATCACATCAGGCTCCCTGCTCAGCAGGGAGTCTGCTTCTCCTTCTGCCCCGCCCCCTGCTCGTGATTTCTCTCTCTCAAACAAAATCTTGCAAAAAAAAATTGTTTCTTCATGCATAAAGTATCAACAGAATAAATAAGATTTTCCTCATCATTTAAAAATTGGTAATTTTATCTACAGTGTAAGTCTCTTCCTACTCTGTTTGACTTGATTACAGTGCTTTACCATAAGAGGGGTGTATCTTCTGGAATATTCATTCTTTTATAAGATCGTACAAATCATTTTTCTTCTCTTCTTAAAACAAGTTTCACAGTGACCCCTCTAAAACCGCACAGAAATGTAACCTAAGTGTTAATTCTATGCAGTTGAAAGTAGAAAAACTTTATTTTTTTAATTAACTGGCATTTAATTTTTAATTAGTTGGGATCAAAAACGTTCCTACGTCTTAGAATCAACTTTGGAACCCAAATAATCCATTTGTAGCACCTCTTTCAAAGAAAGATAAGTATGCATACTGGCCAGTCTCCTTAAGTGGGGTGCTTAGTGCCGCCTGGCAACTCTATTCAATTTTCCCAATACATTTTTCCCCAGTACAAGTTATCCAGCTTTTTCACTGGATGACTATTTTATGATTCTTTGTACTCAAACTTCTAAGACCTCCTCCTCATCTCACTCTTAGATGATGGCCTTGCTTCTTCCTTCCCTTGGGAATAGAATCAGTTAAAGAAGTACTTCCACATTGGGTTTCCTTTAGTTAAGAAGTCAGCAGACATTCTTGTAAAGGGCCAGATAGTAAATATTTTAGGCTTTATAGGCCATATGGTCTATGTCACAACTCGTTAACAGCTATTGTAATGCAGAAGCACCTGTAGACAATACATAAATGAACAGATGTGAGTGTGGTATGATCAAAATTTTTTTATAAAAACAGGTGGTTGCCCAGATTTAGCCCCCCAACCTGCAGTTCACCAACCTAGTCAAAGGTCACAGAGTTACAACTAGGAGTTATTTTAATTTTTATGCAGTCTGATAGCCTCTGCCTTCTGATTGTTTAATCCACTCATATTCACTGTTACTATTGGTATATTATTGGTGTATTGGACAGAAATAGCCATCATTTTACTTTTGTTTTCTGTATGACTTACGTAGAAAAACCTCTTTAATGATTTTTTTACCATATTTTTGAGTTACTTTCTTCATGGTTGCTCTAGGGTTTACCATATGTACATCTTAACTTATAAGAATCTCTTGAGACTATAACTAAATTCCAGGGCCCTTTTTAACTGTGTCCTTTTCTGATCATTCTAATACACTGCCACCTTTGGTATTACACCCAACCCTCAGGTTCCACTAATTACTGGTTGATTGATCTGCTGTTTACGGCATGCCCTGAGGCATGAATTGCCCAGCAGTCGCACGGAATTAAATTTGGACGGGGGCGGGGGGGGGGGGTAGTTTTTGAAGTCAGATTTTGAGGTTTGTCCTGACCAGGGGAGGGCCCTTCTTAGCGGTCTCTTTTCCTGGTTCTCTCCGGTAAACTAGCCGGCCTACAGTTTAGCTTGTTGCTCCTAATTAAAAAGAGCTATTGTCTTTGAGGATGACCTTAGGCTTGATTTTCTCCACATTCTCTTTCAAATAAAGTTTCTTTGGGGAGAAGTTTCAAGCTCTTCTCAAGGACTGATTCTCCCCCTGACATCTCTGAGCCACTTTCTGAGTGCTGGGTAGGGCGGTAGCCTCTGGTCTTCTGGGTTGATTCACAACTCTGCCCTGTAAGTGAGCTGGCATGAGAGAGGAGATCACGGCCCCAGTATTCAGGCCTGCAATTTCCAGGATACAGTTGTCATCCTGTGGGGCTCGGTGGAAGGAGAAAGCCCTCAACTCTATCAGCTACACACCAGAATTTAGCCACTTAAGCTCAGAGTTCAGGGGACGTAAGAAAAGTTGGTGACTTGTCCTTCAGATGAGATATGGTAACCTTTATTTGGCAGCCGAGAGGAGAGGTAGTAGCCCATCTTCTTGGCCACATTCTCCCAGAACAGAACTAATGCCAAGCTCAGCTGATGTGGGGCTGCAAGGGGCAGGTGGTAAGGGAGAGAATGGATCATGATTTAATATTCTTACCGAGTTTTAGTAGATTTCCTTGAGTAAACGTTTCTTCATTGGTTCTGAGCCCTTAGGACTCTTTCCAGAGACTTTAAATAAAGGTGGTATTTTTATAGCTTTCTCTAGCTTTGCTTGTTTCTCTGGGGAGTAATACCATGCTGCTCCTCACACTTCCATCCTGGCAGTGAAATTCCTTAACCAATATTTCTAGGGTATCTGCTATGTACTTAGTATAGTGTTTGGCCCAGAAGAGTGTACAAGATTTTTTTGAAGCCAGAAACGTTAGCTAAATACTTTTCACGTAAGCTTTACCTAGTTCTAGGTTAATATCCTAGGATGCTGAAAATTCTCGGAGCACCTGAAGCCTGTTGGAAACAGAAGGGAAGACCCACCTAGGTTGGACTAGGACACATTAGGGCTTAGATAAATGATGGGTAAAGCAAGGCTACACTCTCAGTGTTGAAAGCTTTCCTGTGGGAGGTATTTCAGCTAATACCTAACTTAAATTAACTGTATTTAGTAAACATAGAAATCAGGATATTTAAAAGTCTGAAAGGGTATCACTCAGAAATTAGGCCAGTTACAATTTCAAGCACCAGAAGCAAAATTGAGTTTTGGTTTCTTTTTTTTTTTTTTTTTTAAGATTTTATTTATTTATTTGACAGAGAGAGAGACAGCCAGCGAGAGAGGGAACACAAGCAGGGGGAGTGGGAGAGGAAGAAGCAGGCTCATAGCGGAGGAGCCTGATGTGGGGCTCGATCCCATAACGCCGGGATCACGCCCTGAGCCGAAGGCAGACGCTTAACCGCTGTGCCACCCAGGCACCCCGAGTTTTGGTTTCTTTTATGGGATGATTTTATAGTGAAACACTTTTTGATCTTAACACTATGTGAAAGTTAATCTTTAAGAACACAGATAATCATGATGACTTCTGTTTTGCACTCCCAAGTCACTCTGTCACTGCTTAATAAATAATCATTTGTAGCTCTGTGGGGGTGGAAATAGGGTGGGGATTTTCTTTCTGGCACATCCACTAGTGAGTAATACATTTATTTCAAGTGCCAATAAAAATGTTATACTGGACTTATGTGACACATTTGTTAGTTATTAGAGAAACCAATTCTAAATCATTTGAGCAATGCTCTATTTTGTTTCTGTAAGTTCAGACTATCTTATCAATATTCTAAACAAAATGAACAAATTTTTAATACTTCATTACAGTATTTTATTTGCCGTTAAATAAAATAAGGACATTTTCAGGAGCGGCACCATCTCTAGACTTCTCTCAATAAGATAATATTATCACCTTTTTCTTTTCAACTAATCTTTCATAATTGTTTCCATGAATTTTCTTCCTGGAATCTTGTGAACACTTTAATCTCCTTTATTTTTTTTTTTCCTTTTGAAATCCATGTCACTGTTACATGCTACCTCTTCCCTCTCACCCCCTAACCTGTCCCTCACCTCTCCGATAACCGTGAGATAGAACAGAAAGTAGCCTAGGCTCCGGCACTGTTGTTGTTAGTATGTACATTCTCTGGGCCTTGATTTCCTCATCTGTAAAATAGATTATTTCTAAGACTGACTCAGAATAATGCCATCTTCAGAAATAGATCCAATTTGGAATTCTGAAAATAGAATAAAACCTTAGGGGCTTTACGAGAATCAATGTATGCTAAGTAAATTGAACCCCTTGTGAGAGGTTTTGCTTTTGATCTCAACATTCAGAGATCTAACGTGTGAGAATTGATTTTAATATTTGGTCGCTGCCATTTTATAATTTGGCAAAATTACTAGTAATGACACTTCAACTCGTTAAATGATTAACGAGTGCATTAAATTATTACTGAGTAGGTAAGACATTATACCCATACATTATATATTTTATATGAGATTGGAAAACCTAAATATTATTAAGAGAGGCAATAGGATTACTGTTACTTTAAGGATGTAAATGTTAAAACTTTGTGAGACCTCATCATAAAGGGTGGGGTCGAGTGTTTTGTTTGTTTCTTTATTGAAATTTCTACCCTTGAGAATGTGGTGAAAAACTGCCTTACCTTGTGGGGTTAGGGCTCAACCTCAGCTATGCCCTCCTACAAAACACAGTTTAAAAGGAAAATCGGCAAAATCCCCAATGTGTGAAATCTTTTAGAAGAGATTTAGACCGAATGTAAAGTAAATTTCTACTACTCGTGGATTCAAGGCTCATTAGTGTTAAGCCAGTTTTGGGATTGCAGATGTACACTTTTTACTGCCTCCAGTGTAAGGAATTAAAGTGAGACCCCTAGAATCTTCAGTAGTAATACCGTAACTACCCAGTCACGGGTAATATAATTAATTTTCATATTAATGGCAGTATCATAATATACTCATGGTTAGCTGTGGCCAACCAAGACTGGACTTAAAATGGGGAAATGAAAAATTAAAGTTATTATGCAAAGTCCCTAAATCAGTTTCTAGATAAAATAGGAATAGCATCACAGCATGAAAGAAAAAACTGCAAATTTTGTTCTTCGTAAGGTTTTGTGTCCTGAAGCGGTTTCTGTGATGTGGCTCCTAGATCTCCCTTGAGGAGGAAAGGACTTACTACCCCAGCTGCTGTGAGTGCAGGGAGCAGACAGGCCTCTTTGAGAGTTTTCTCCACTAGAGCAAGCTGCCTTCCCCAAAGCGACAGCTTCGCCAAGCTATCTCCAGGGATGGCTAATCAACCTAGGGGTTTAAAGGTCCCATCTTCAGGCGGCCTCATCCCAGCTCAGGATAACTCTAAAGGACCATCCTGCTTCAGAGCTTCTGGCGGGCCTGGCTGAGGCCTTCACTGAGACTGTGTCACAGCCCCTCTCCCCCTCTGCCCACTCCTGCTTCCTTCCTCCCCTTGCACAGGTGTTGCTCTCCAGAGCGCTCCCTAAGAAATGTCCAGTGTGCTAATCTCCACCTCAGTATCTGCTTCCCAAGGACCCCAGCTGTCACCCTCAGTGCCTTGCATAAGTCATGAAATACATGATTATTATTAATAATTATTTTCTCTGAAACTTAGTTTCCTAATTTGAAAAATAAAGATTATCCTGAGCTAGGGTTGTTAGGAGTGTTAAATGCAGTGACATAGAAGGGGTTGTAGAGTTTTATAATTAATGCAGATCTGTGGCCAGGCAGACCTGAATTTCACTTTCAGCTCTGCCCCTTACTAGCTGTGCAGCTTTTAGAAAGCTAGCTAAGCCCTGCAAGTCTCTGCTTCTTCATCTATGACATGAACATAACAATAATAATTATACTTAAAAATTATCTTTAATTGGGCATTTACTGTATGCCAGTCATTTAGCTAATTAAAAAAAAAACCTTTTTTAAAATAAACCTATTGAATTAAACCTATAGGGTTGTTACAAGGATTAGTGAACTAAGGCTTATAAAGGGTTTTCTACAATGTCTAGTATATGCCATAAATTAAATACATGGTAGCCAGCATAATTTCTATTGTTATTACTCATCTAAAGCATTTATTACAGTGCCTTACATACACAAAAATGATACTCTACATGAGAAAAAAGGTCAGATTTTTCTAATTTCTAGGACCATATTTTTGTTTGAGAGAACTATTTTCTGTCATGTAGTGATACATAACTAAAAATGCTTAAATTGTCTAAACTGACACAGATGTTTTCACAATGCACAAGATAACAGCTAATAGGTCTTACAGATGATAAATTGTCTGATAAGACTCCCTTCATTTCCCCTTTCCCTTTTTAACAGATTGTACCATACTCAAATACAGAGAGGGGCAAGCAGCCACAAGTCAGAGTAGAAACCATTTGTCTATAAAGCCAAGCTTATTAAACCCTCTTGTGATAGTGGAGAGAGCTGGAGTTTGCATTCTTACTGTTCCATAGATGAAGACTGGATGGTGTAAGGAGGTGTGTCAATCAGTTGTGGTCAGACTGTCAGCTTGATACCTACCCTAATACACTTTTACCTTCCCTAGTCACAGAGGACCTCATCTCCCTGAAACATTTTACACACCACAGGGGGTGACAGTTTATCCACTGGAAAGGTACACATTATCTCAGGTTTTTATTAATTAAATTCACCTAACTTGAAAAATATTTACTCATGTCATGTCTGCTTGAAAACTAACACTAAAGAAATGGGAAAATCCAAGTTAACTGAATTGCTAAATAATCTGAAGGGATATCATTTTCAGCACAGATATGGGGCTGCTACCAAATACCTAGAAGCCATAAAAGGGAGCCACACACTAAGAAGAGCCCTCCTTGTACATATCCCCAAGCAGCTGCACCAGCTCTGGATAGTCTGACTCTTCAATGTGAGAAAAATAAGCTCCTCTTTGATTAAACCACTGTGGTTGGGTTTTCTGTTAATGGTGCCAAAAGTATTCCCAACTAATACAGGGTTGTACTTTTGTTGCCTCATTCTGCAATCTGCTGCTTCCCTCAACATTGTTTCCAGTGCATCCATGTTAAAAAGCAAAGATGTAATTACTTCCTTTGAACTGCTGTGTAATATTTCATCATATATCCATCCCACATATTACCAACCTGTCCCACCACTGATACAATTTTGAGTTATTTTGGATTTATTCTCAACAGTATTAGTGTACAAGCTTGTGCATGTGTCCTTCTATACATGTGACAAAGTTTCTTTAGCTATATTTAGCAGTGGAATAGCTAGTTATAGGGCACAAATATTTTCAACATCATTAACTATTGATGTTGCCAGGTATTTCTGTTTGCCCCTCCAGAGCTTCTCTCTCCCTGGGAAGCTGAATCTATGAACCACATCCAAGGACTTGGATGGGTTTATCCAATGGAGAACCCCAGAAGAATATCTGAGGTAGAGCAAAGTTCATCTTTTTATGCACCAGGCTCTCCTCCCTGCAAGACTGCTATCTGTGACCCTCAACTGAAGGGGACTGCACCTCTACAAGATTCACTCCTTCTGGGTTCCAGGAATCTTCACCTCCCATTTCTTCCAGTCTGAGGGTGGTAACAGCTCCTCTGCCTATACCTTCATAAATAATCTCTTTGTAAATCAAACCTCCTTGAATTATCCCACCATGTTTCCAGGTGAGAGCCTTACTGTGTCAATCCTATACTGCTCTTCAATTTACAGACCTATATTAATTTACAGACCTATCAGCAGTGTATGAGTGTCCATTACCTACCCCACAGCCACACCAACACTTAATATTAACTGACTTACATTTCTTCCTATATGATGGATTCAATAAAGCTTATTGTTTGTTTTATCTTGTATTTTTCTGATTACTAGTGATGGACTTAAACAACATTTACAGAATATTCTATCCAAATGCAGCAGAATACACAATCTTCTTCAGTGCACATGGAACGTTCTCCAGGATAGATCATATGTTAGTTCACAAAACAAGTCTTCATAAATTTAAGAAGACTAAAATCATATCAAGCATTTTTTCCAACCACAAATGGTATAAAAGAAGTCAACTACTATAAGAAAACCAGAAAATCCATAAATACATGGATATTAAACATTATCCTACTGAAAAAATGATAGGTCAAAGAAGACATCAAAAGAGAAATCAGAAAATAGAAAATAATCTTGAGACAGATAACAATGGAAATAGAACATAATAAAACTTACAGGATGCAGGAAAAGCAGATGAAGAGAAGTTCATAGTGATAATGCCTACATTAAGAAACAAGAAATTTTATACCTCAAGGAACTAGAAAAAGAAGAACAAAGCCCAAAGTTAGTAAAAGGAAGGAAATTACAAAGATCAGGAAATAAATGAAATAGAGACTAAAAAGACAGTAGAAAAGATCAATTAAACTAAGAGCTGGTTCTTTGAAAAGATAAACAAAATTGACCAACCCTTTAGACTCACCAAGAAAAAAAGAGAGTACTCAAAATTAGAAATGAAAGAGGAGATGTTATAACTGATACCACAGAGATACAAAGAATCATGAGAGTCCCATGAATAATTATGCACCAAAAAATTGGAAAACCTAGAAGAAATTGATGAATTCCTAGAAACACACAACATACTGAGACTGAATCATGAAGAAAGAGAAAATCTGATTAGACCTATTACTAGGTAGGAGATTGAATCAGTTTTCAAAAACTTCCCAACAAACAAAAGTCAGGACCATATGGCTTCACCAGGGAAGTCTACCAAACATTTAAAGATTAATTAATACCAATCCTACTCAAACTCTTCCAAAAAACAGAATAGAAGAGAACACTTGTAAACTTATGAGGCCAATAGTACCCTGATACCAAAACTGGACAAGGTCACTACAAGAAAAGAAATTACAGGCCAATATCTGTGATGAACAAAAGTGTAAAAATCCTCAACAAGATAGTAGCTAACTGAATATAATAATACACTAAAAGGATCTTATACAATGATCAATTGGGATTCGTTCCAGGATGCAAGGATGTTTCAACATGCACAAATCAATGTGATACACCACATTAACAAAATGAAGGATAAAAAAAAAAGCATATAATCATCTCAACAGAGAAAAAGCATTTGAAAAAATTCAACATCGATTCCTGATAAAAATTTTCAACAAAGTGGATACAGAGGGAATGTACCTCAATACAATAAAGACCATATATAACAAGCCCAAGCTAACACTGTACTCAACAGTGAAAAAAATAAAAGGTTTTCTTCTAAGACCAGGAAAAGACAAAGATGCCCACTTTTGCCATTTTTATTCTGGAAGTCCTAGCTAGAGCAATTAGGCAAGGGGTAAAAAAGTCATCCAAATCAGAAAGAAAGAAGTATAACTGTCTCTTTTTGCAGATGACTTGATGTTATACATAGAATACCCTACAGACGCCACCCAAAAACTGTTAGAATAAATTTAGTAAAATTACAGGATACAAAATCAATAGATAAAAGTCAGTAACATTTCTATACACTAGTAATGAACTACCAGGAAGAGGACTCTGAAAACAATCACATTTACAATCTCAACAAAATGAATAAAATACCTAGGAATAAATTTAACCAAGGAACTTAAAGATATGTACACCAAAAACTAAGAAAATGATGAAGGAAATTGAAGAAGGCATAGTAAATGGAAAGTTATTTCATGCTCATGGATTAGAAGAATTTACACTGTTAAAATGTCCATACAAACTAAAGCAATCTATAGATTCAGTGCAATCCCTATCAAAATTCTAATAGCATTTTCACAGAAATAGAACAATCCTACAATTTGTATGGAACTACAAAGACCCTAAATAGCCAAAACAATCCTGAGAAAGAACAAAGCTGGAGGCATCACATTTACTGATTTTAAACTATATTACAAAGCTACAGTAACCAAAACAATGATTTTGGCATAAAAATAAGCACATAGACCAATGGAACAAAATATAGGGGCCAGAAATAAACCCACACATATTTGGTCAATTAATTTACAACAAAGGAGCCAGGGACATACAAAGGGGAAAGGTTGGTCTCTTTAATAAATTGTATTGGAAAAACTGGACAGCCACGAACAAAAGAATGAAATTGAACCACTATCTTGCATTTTTCACAAAAATCAACTCAAAATGGATTAAAGACATGAATGTAATACCTGAAACCATAAAACTAGAAGAAAACATAGGTGATAAACTCTTGGACAACAGTCTTGATGATTTTCTGGATTTGACAACAAAAGCAAAAATAAGTAAGTGGGACTACATCAAACTAAAAAGATTTGTACAGCAAAGGAAAATGTCAACAAAGTGAAAAGACAACTTACAGAATGAGAGAAAATATTTGCACGTGACTTATAACAGATTAATACCTAAAATATATAAAGAACTTATGCACCTCAATAGGAAAAAAAATCCAATAAATGAGAAAAGTATATCTTAATAGACATTATTCCATAGAAGACATACAGATGGCCAACAGGTACAGGAAAAGGTGTTCAACATCACTCATTAATCAGGTAAATGCAAATCAAAACCACAGTGAGATATTACCTTACATTATAATAACATCAAAAAATGACAAGAAATAAGTGTTGACGAGGATGTAAAGAAAAGGGACCCTTGCACACGATTCGTGGGAACATAAACTGATACAGCCACTATGGAAAACAGTATGGATGTTCCTCAAAAAAATTAGAATGACCATATGATCCAGGAATTTCACTTCTGGATGATTATCTGAAGGAAATTAAATCACTATCTCAAAAAGATATCTGCACTTCTGTGTTCATTGCAGCATTATTCACAATACCCAAGACGTGGAAACAACCTACGTGTCCATTAAGAGATAAATAAAATGTGTGTGTGTGTGTGTGTGTGTGTATGTGTGTGTATGTGTGCATGCACGCAGGTGTGTATCATGGAATATTATTCTGCCATTAAAAATAAAGAAATCTAGTCTTTAGCAACAACATGGATGGACCTTGAGATCCTTATGCTAAGTAAAGTAAGTTAAAGAAAATACTGTATCTTTATGTATATGTGGAATCTAAACATTTTTTTTAAATGACTCACGTACAGCAAACAGACTGGTGGTTGCCAATGATGGGATGAAGAGCAGGTAAAATGGATAAGGGCAGTCAAAAGGTACAAACTTCTAGTTATAAGATAAATAAGTCCTAGGGATGTAGCATATAGCATGAAAACTATAGTGAACCATATTGTATTGTATATTTGAAAGTTGTTATACTGTAAAACTTAAATGTTCTCATCACAAGGAAAAAATCATTTTAACTACGTGTGATAATGGACATTACCTAAATTTATTGTAATCATTTCACAATATATACATATATCAAATCATTAAGTTGTACACTTAAAATTAGTTGTATGTTAATGCTATCTCAATTTTTTAAAGCAGGAATTTAGATGGACTATTAGTTATAAAAAAGAATGAAATCCTGCCATTTGAAACAACTTGGATGGACCAAGAGGGTATAATGCTAAGTGAAATAAGTCAGAGAAAGACAAATACCATATTATTTCACTCATCCATGGAATTTAAGAAACAACAAAGAAAAAAGAACAACAACAACCACAACCACAATAACAAAAACCCAGACAAATATAGAGAACAAACTGGTGGTTGCCAGAAGGGAGGTGGGTTGGGGATGGGTGAAGGGAATTAAGAGTACACATCATGATGAGCACTGAGTAATGTGTAGAATTGTTGAATCTTTATATTGAACACCTGGAACTAATAAAACACTATGTTAATTATACTTGAATTTATTTTAAAAAATAGACAACATTTTTTAAAAAGCAGTAATTTGGGGGGCAGGCAGTTTGTTGTGTAGCAATAGATAACTGGAAAAGTTATTCATTGTATTATTTCTTTATTGGTTAACCTAGAGATTACAATATTTACTCTTAATTTAGAATATAAAACACAGTTTCATAATCATGCATTTTTATTCAGTTCAAGTATTTTCTAATATCCTCTGAGACTTCTTTGACCCATAGATTATTTAGATGTATGTTGCTTAGTTTCCAAAAGTTTGGAGATTTTCTTGACTTCTTTCCCTCACTGATTTTCCATTTCATTCCATTTCAATCAGGGAACATATTTTGTATAATTTCACTTCTTTTAATTTGTTAAAAAAATGTTTATTACCCAGCATATCATCTATTTTAGTGAATGTCTAATGTTCACTAGAAAAGAATGTGTATTCTGCTGTTTTAGAGTGACATTCTATAAATAAGTAAATTCATTTGGTTGACGGTGTTGTTGAGTTCTATCTCTTGCTAACTTTCTGCCTGCTCATTCTGCTAACTACTGAGAGTAGAATGTTGATATCAACTATGATTGTTAATATGTTTGCTTCTTCTTTCAGTTTAGTCAATTTTTGCTTCATATGTTTTGCAAGCCTATTATTCAGTGCATACACATTTAGTACTGAATTTCTTCTTGGTAAATTGGCCCTTTTATTATTGTGTCATGTCCCTCATTATCCCAGGTAAATGTTTTTGCTCAGAATACCTACTTTGATATTGACATATCTACTTCATCTTTCTTTTAATTAGTGTTTGCATTATATATCTTCTCTCCTTTTTATCTACCTGTATTATTAAATTTAAAGTGAGTTTCTTTTAGACAGCATATAGTTGGGTCTTTTCATTTATTCAATATTTATTTTTAACTTTTTGTGTTGGGACCATATATATTTTATATAATTATTGATATGTCTTGATTTGTGGCTACCATTTAATTATTTGTCTCCTGGGTTTGTGTTTCATTGCTCTGCTCCCCGTTCTTACCTTCTTTTGGATTATTTGAACATTTTAATTTTATATGTTCTTTGCTATATCTCTGTATAGTCATTGTTATCGGGATTATATTATATATGTGTAACTTTTTACAGTTGATTCTAAAATAAACATTTTACAACTTCAGGTGGGATGTAGAAAGTTATCACCATATAAGTGCCTTTACCCTCCCCACTTGATACCGTAGTTTCTTATGTATTATATCTACACACAATGAAAACACTATCAGACTGTTCCCTTTTTTGCCTTCAACCATCAAACGTATTTTAAATAGCTGGAGAGTAGAAGGTTATAATATTTAGCCAGGTGTTTACCATTTCTCTTGCCTCTTTCATTCCAGGTTTTTCAAGTTCCCTTCTTATATCATTTCCCTTTTGTCTTAGGAAATTCTCTTAGCATTTATTTTAAACAGGTCTTCATCTGAGAGTATTTATTTCACTTTAATTAATGAAGGATATATGCATTGTATATAGAATTCTGGGCCGAGGGTTCTTTTCATTCATAGCTTTAAAAAATATTGTTGAGGGCACCTGGGTGGCTCAGTCAGTTAAGCGTCAGACTCTTGATTTTGCCTTAGGTCATGATCTCAGGGTCCTGAGATCCAGCCAGGAGTTGGGCTTCCTGCTCAGCTTGGATTCTCTCTCTCCCTCTGCCCCTCCCCAAGCCTTGCTCATGCCTGCACACTCACCCTCTCTCTCCTAAATAAATAAAAATACTGTTTAATTTCCTTCTTCTTTCATAATTTCGGATGAGAAATCTATAGTCATTTAAATCATCATTTTCCTTTGTTCTTCACAGGTAATGCATCATCTGTTTCTGTCAGCTTATAAAATTTTATCTTTGCCCTTAGCTTCCAGCAGTTTTATTCTGATGTGTCTTGGCACAGATCTCTTTGAGTTTATCCTATTTGGGGTTTGCTAAGCTTTTAGAATCTCTATGTTTATACCTTCAACAAAATTTAGGAAGTTTTTAGCCACTATTTTTGCAAATATTTTTTTGTTGCAATGGGGTATTTCTCATCTCCTTCTGGGATTCTGTGATATATTAAAACCCTGTAGAATTGTTCCACAGATCCCTGAGGCTTTGTTCATTTCATTTCAATCTCTGTTTTTAGGGCTGGATAATTTCTACTGATCTGTCTTCATGTTCACTCACACTTTCATCTCTATTTTGCTCTTGGTCTTGGCTAGTGAGATAGATACTTCATTACATCACTGTGAAAGACAGTGTGTACATGTTTAGTTTTAAAACTTCTGTATTACTCTTTCTGTTTTCTGTTTCTTTGCTGGTATTTTCTATTATCCATTTGTTTCAAAAGTCATTCATCCTGGGGCACCTGGGTAGATCAGTTGGTTAAGTGTCTGCCTTCAGCTCAGGTCATGATTTCAGGGTCCTGCTTTCAAGCCCCATGTCCAGGCTTCCTGCTCAGTGGGGAATCTGCCTATGCCCCTCTCTCTGCTCATGCTCGCTCTCTCTCTCTTTCAAATAAATAAATAAATTTTTTAAAAGTATTCATCCTTACTTCTTGGTGCATTTTCATAATAACTGCTTTAAAATTCTTTGATAACTTCAATACCTGTGTTATCTAGGAATTAGTGTCTGTAGCTTTTCTTTTCCTATATGATTTGGAATTTTTTTTTTTTTTGGTTCTTCTTATGCCAAGTAATTTTTATTGTATCCTGGATATTTTGAATAGATCATTAGATCTAGATTAAGTCCTATGGAGATTGCTGATAGTCTTGTTTTAGCATACAATCAACCCAGTTGGGTTCAGGCTGAAAATTCTGACCAGCTTTCTGTGGCTTCACGTTCTGATGTTATTTCAATTTTCAAAGCCTTTGCAATACTATTCATGCCTGCCTCACATGTATAAGACACAGTGATTTGTCTGGGACCTGGGAGTTAGTCTATCTCATAGTTCTGCTCTCAAAGTCTTTGATATGATATTTAGAGTCAAATCCACATGTGTACAGCTCGGGAATAGGCACAAGTGTTCACATACAGTGTTATGGGGTCTCTTTTCCAAGTTCCTCATTCTCTCTGACTTCCCAGATATTTTCTGGTTCTCAAGGACCCCCCTTCTTGGTCCTCTGGCCAGAAACCGTGGCTTTAGTGATCCCACTCTGCCATTTACTTTCTTGACTATATCCATTTCTGGAGCCACACAACAGAAGAGAAAGGAAAAGAGGGGGGAAAGGCAATGGAATTTTGTCCTTCTTTCTTGAGACCACAACTCCCCTCTTTTGGAGAGGAATTTTCTCATCTGTCACAGTTTTATGCACATGTGAGCTCTCACTCTTGCTGCTGTCACTACTGTCAACACCAACATAAGACTTTTCAGGAGCCCCAGGTGTAAGAAATATGGGGTGGGAGGATAGTGCTGAGGGGATTTCTCCCACTCTCTCTGGTATATTAGGAGTCCCTTTCATGCTTCTTGAATCAAAACCAGAGGGCTTCTCTGGAAACTTCTCTCTTCGGTCCCCCTATTCATACAAGGTACCCACTTCAAGGGTTTGTCTACCTTGGGTCCAGGCTGCAGGATACCAGAGGAGGTACAAAATAAGAAACTCGTCCTAACTTATTAGTACTTAAAATTTTGGTTTTCTTTAATCCACCCACTACTATTTCCCTTTCATAGTCTTCAAATAGCTTCTCTATGCATTCTTTCCAAGTTGTATCTCTGCATTCAGTGGGAGAGACAAGGTATTACATACTCCATCTAACCTGGAATCAGAGTACCCTCCTGTTTTTTGTGCTAGTGATGTCATACATTTTCCTTCTACATGTTTTAAACCTCTCAAGATATTATAATCACTTAATAACTGTTTTAACATTAATATCATTTTATATCTTCCCACAAATTCACCCTTCCCAGTGTTCATTCTTTCCTGCAATTCCATAACACTATCTGGCATAATTTTCCTTCAGCCTAAAGAACTATCTTAATATTTACTTTCTTAGCTTTTGTTTGAAAGCATCTTTGGTTTGTCTTCATTTTTGAAGGATCTTTATAATGGTTACAAAATTCCTGTTTAGTAGTCCTACCCACCACCCTTCTTTTTTTGTTTTTTAAAGATGTCATTCTACTGTCTTCTGATTTCAACGGTTTCCATTGAAAAGCCAGCCCTAGCTTATAGTATCTCCCACAAAGCTACTGTGCCTGTCTTTTCATGCAGCTTTAATATTTTCTCCTTGTCTTTGTCACCAATTTAAGTGTGATGTGCCTAAGAATCGTTTTCCCTGTATTTGTTCTGCTTCAGGTTTGTAGATTTCTTGAACATGTGGATTTCTTTCTTTCATCATTTTGGGAAATTCTCAGAAATATTTCTTTAGTCCCATTCTCTCTCCTCTAGACATTTTCACTTGATCTCTTATTTTCCTTTCTATATTTTTAAATCCTTTTAATTCTGTGCATTACCTGGATACTTTTTATTGGCCTCTCTTCTTATTAGTCCACTGTTCTGATTCTAGATAGTTCCTCAAACCATCTATCTAATTCTTAATTTCAGTCACAGCTGGCCTTCCTCCTCCCTCAGTTCTATGATTCTTATTAAATCTTCTGAGTTCTAGTTTTCTGTTAAAATTATCTGTTATTTTTTGAACTTTTAAAAGTCATTTTGGTAACTCAAATCAAAATGCTAAATTACTTCTGGCTCTCTTTTCTGTTGATTTGCTTGCTGGGTTTTGTTGTTGTTGTTGTTTAATTTTTAGGTTTGATGCTGGATATAATGGATGAAAGTTTATAGAGACCCTGAATGATATTATGTTATTTCAGGGAGAGTTAAGTTTTCTTATGGCTCACTTTGATCCTGTCAGGAGTTGGTTTTAGACTTTATTAGGGTTGCTTTGTTTCAGTTTTGCCCATACTCATGGAGTGTAGTCCTTATTCCCAAGGTAAGGGGAAGAAGAAACAAAGAACAGCTCCTCTTTCAATTTTGAAGGATATTTTTCACTTATTATAGACTTCTGTGGGGACCACTTTTTTTCTTTAAGCATTTTTAAAAAGTTGCTTTGTTGTCTCCTGACTTTCATTATTGCTAATGAAAAGTTAGCTGTAATTCATATTCTTGTTCACCTGTATTTAATGTATCTCTTCCCTTTGGCTGCTTTAGAGATTTTTCTCATCTTTGGTTTTAAACAGTTTGATATGCTTTGTATTTATTCTGCTTAGGGTTTTCTGACCCTCTTGGGTCTATAAATAAATGTGTTCTAGCATATTGGACAAATACGGTGCTGTGTTTTTTCATATACATCTATGTAGTCTCACATTTTCTCTCTCCTTTGTTTTTGGAATTCCATTTGCACGTATATTAGACGACATGGCACTTAACCACAGATATCTGAGGTTACATTTCTTTAATTTTCAGTATCTTTTCTCTCTGGTCTTCAGATTAGATCATTTCTATCTTTAAGTTTATCATCCTTTTCTCCTTCCAACCCCATTCCATTGTTATACTCAGTCACTGAATTTTTCATTTCAGACATTATACTTTTTGATCCTAGATTTCCATTTGTTTCTTACAGCTTTCATTTCTCTACTGAGATTCTTCATCTATTTGTTCATTGTGATCATATTTTTCCCACCAGTTCCTACATCTGGGCCATCTCAGAGTCAGTTTCTTTTGACTGCTTTTTCTTGAGTCTGAGTCACATTTTTCTGGTTTTTCACTTGCCTATTAATTTTTGTTATTGTATGTTCAACACTAAATTATACAATATGGTCTTCCGTAAGAGGGTGCTGGATTATGTTGTCTTCCTCTAATGAGGGTTGGTTTTATTCTTGTAAATTTCCCTTGGCCTGTTTGGTTTGTTTTTATTCTTTGAGTATGTGATATGGAGAGACAAAATTTTGAATTTTTGACCTAAAACATGCTTTTTACACTAAAGTGTGCCCCTTAAAGGGATGGCCTTTCTAACATCTAAAGTGAATGCTTGAAGTGCTTCATGAAGTTTCTCCACCCCCGCCGAGATGGAATTCTGTCTCTCACCACTGCATAATATGCAGCAGGCAATCCCTACTAGGCCCGGCAGAGTCTTTTCATGTCCATATTCATCTCAGCTCTTGGCCAAGGAATCATGGTGAATCCCCATGTAGACTTTTAGGGCCCCCTTTTTCACAGCTACCTACTTTCAAAAATGCTGCCCTGCCAATTTCAGCTGCTTCGATAGCCCAAGACTCCAAGTTCTCCATAAACGAGACTACTCTGTATGGATTCCACTTTCTTGCACCCCCCCCCAAAAGGTGCCTTTCAGCAGAAAAACCAGGACAATTATGGGATAGTCATGGAGCATCCCTCATGTATTTTCCTTCTCTCAAAGATCACAGCTGTGTGCTACCTATTACCCAATGCCTGAAAAGATTTGTTGCATGTAGTTTTAGAGGTTTTTCTCCAGTAGGAGAAAAAGTCAGGTACCTATTACTCTCTCATGGTTAGAAGTAAGTCTTTGGTGCACATTTAAATGCACACTGAGATTTAAATCACTGATACTTTTAACAATTCCTAAGAGGAATTTTTGACAAAGAATAGGTGAGAGTGCACTTAATAAAAATTTTGGAGTGACTAAAGAGGGAAAGGGGCAATGTTTATAAGGGCATTAAAAACAAACTTAAAATTTCAAAATTAACCTATGTTATGTATGTGACAGTCTTAGTTGGTTAGACTTAGCAAGTAAAAAAATTGTAAGGATATATATTCTATGTTGTTATTTGATACATAACCTATATTGTAATGTATATGATACTCATAGATTTAGAAAATAAAAAGATACATTTTTTTCTTTCCTATTTTGGCCCATCCTGTTAATACAAAATGTTCTCACTTAAGGTCACTGAATCTAAGTTGGAGATACTAGACCTTTGAATCATTGGTTAGTGAGTAGCTAAATTAGGAGTCACTGCCTTAGGAAGAAGCCAGTTCAGACTGAAACACAAATGACTACTTGGTTGAAGAAGTAACTCTCCATTTTTAAAGGGTGGAGATGGTTTGGTAGTAAATTAGTTCCCTCTCTGCCCTGGGAGATTAGACAAACAATGGATCTAACTAAGAAAATAGACTGACTCATTTGGCTATGATGCTATACCGAAGTTATAAGCAAACTAACATTAATCTCCAGAAAGGGAATCGGGTTCTGTGTACTGTAAATGAGTTTTACAGTCAATTCTGAGATTTCTCACTGAACCAAAAAAAAAATCAGACATCTATAGATCTAATGGCACTCTGAACCCTGCCTTTCCTTACCTCATCATCTGCTATAGCATAGCTGACGTCATATGCAATTTACTTCATTATTTATTAACTCTTCTTTAGGGTGGTAGTTTTTATTGCAACAGAAGTAAGGATTGTAATAACTTCCTTTTCCCCAAACTTTCTTGAGCATTTCCCAACTTCTAGTAGTGAACACACTTTCTTCAAAGTGAAGGGTCCATCTGAAGAACAGGTACAGATGAGGAAGGAGGAAAGTCAGACTTTTTTCGCAAGAAGAGGAGTTGTACAGGGCTCATAATGGGTCATAAGTGAATAGGGGTGGAGAGTAAGGGAAACGTAATCACAGATCTGGAAGAGACAAGTCATCTGGTCCAGACTGCCTCTAGACAGGTCAGGAAGGGGTGTTTGGGTGGACCTATTTTCACATCTGGATTTAGCTTCTCTTGAACTTTTCAGCTTTTTGCCTTTTACCAAGGCTGATTTCTTCTCTGCAAGTCATGTGGTACTTCTGCCCCAGGATGAAGTCCTTTGGAGTGGATTTAATTAGCTTTGGGGATGGTCCGTTCTTTTTCCAGAAGGTCTGTTTCAGGTTTAGGTCATTCCATTGGCCTCACCAACAACTGAAGGGCAGATGTCCTGGCCACTCAATAATTCCCTGGGCAGAGAGGAAGAGCCTCTAAGCTGATGGTCACAGTCCTTGTATTTCTAACTGCCCTTAGCTGGGAGGACAGGAGGTGCTGAGGTGGGTGGAATTTGGAGTTGAGGAGTTTTTTAGGTAGTTTCAGGTCTCAAACTCCATAAGAGAAGCATACAGCTGCCTACCTTTCCCAACATACACATACACACCCCTACATTATTTGCTGGTAGAAGTGAAATTTTGGCAACTTAGGGTTCCTCTGGGGCCACTCGTTTCTTCCACATGTCCCAAGTGTCTGGATTTACTGCAAGAGACTGGACAAAATAGAGTGGAAGTAAACTGTAGCTTACTCTTCTCCTTCATCCAGGAAAGAGGTTTATGAGCATAAGCAAAGAGGTAAATGAGATTATTTCTTGCTGTTCGGGGACTATCACACCGCTCACCAGGCCTCACACGCCAACCAGCGTGTGCACACACTGTGAGCAGAAACGCAACCCCCACCCACTCCTGCCCCGGGCCCTCCTCACCCCTCCCTCACGACCGGCACAGACCGACCAGAACTTCCCTTGGGTCGCGGCCCAGCGATATGGAGCGGCCCTGGCGCGGAGCCCTGCTCTTCCCGAGTCGTGGGTGGCGCGGTGCTTGTTTCCCTCCCCTCCCTTTCCGGACCCAAACAGGGATGTATCTGGGTCAGCCTGGGAGGGGCTGGACCTGCCAGGGATCGGCGGGGGGGATGGGGGTGGCGATGACAGCATCTTTCAGGTTTTTGGCGTTTCTGAGCTTGGCCCCGTCCAGCCTCTCACCGCGCTCGCGCCCAGCAAGGGCTGATGCTGCGGCTAGTCCAGGCCCTGGGAGTGGGTGGGGGGAGAGCCTGGCCTTTCTATCTGGACAGCCACCCCTCCTCACACTGCGAACAATGCGGCGCCCACCCCCACCCTCAACACGAACACACATTCCCCATTCCCCAAGGCACGCTCCCCTGGCGGGCGGCGGGTCCCTCCACCCCAGGAAAAGAGCAATGGAACAGTTCACGGCCGCCACGAGTTCCTGGTCTTCCTTCCTTTCCGGTGATAAACGGCGGGGCTACAAGCCAGTTGCTGCTTAAGATGCTCCACCCGTGAGCCTGAGCCTCTCTTGGCTCTATGCGGGGGCCCAGATCCAGGACCCAGGGTCCCCGCAAGGCGCAAAGGCGTGACCCGTGTTGGAGCACAGACCCCCGCAGCTCCGCACTGCCTGGGTTCCTCCCTATGTGATCTTTTGCGCTCCACAGCGCCGGGGAGGAGCTGAGTGTGCGTAAAGACCGCATCTTCCCCAGACACTTTGGCTGAGGGTGCCTGGGTGAGGTCCGGAGGGTCATGGACTCCCGGCTCCCCACCCTGCGAGCTCTGTATATAAGCCCAGCTCCGAGGAATCAAGGCCACAGGTCTTCATTTCCCTGAGGCCTGGCCCCTCCCTCCCCAACCTTGCCCGGCTTCGCCTCGGCAGCCCCAAATCTCCACTCGCTCTTCCTCTTGGCGTTGGGAGAGAAGCGGAGCAATGAGTTGAAAATCATCTCTGGATTCTTGCATCCTGTACACAGTAATCTCTTCATCCTCTCCTTCATTTTCCCACACTGCACGCTCGGAGACTTCTGTTTGCCGGAGGGTAGCCTCGTCTTTCTGCCACACCGGTCCTGTGGCAGGAGCCCCACTGATGCTCTCTGATCAGACGCTTCCCGAAAGGTGCCTACCTCCGCGGGTGCTCGAGGCCACGTGGCGGTGTTCCTCCGTCCCCGCCTCACCTCATCTCCATACATCTCTTGCCATCATTTCATCCACTCTTGCATAAAACCTGCGCCCCCCGCCCCACCCGGCGCCGCACCCCCTCCCTCGGCTGCTCCCCGCAGGCGAGGAGCTGAACGGACAGGGGCGCGCAGGAGGCGCGCAGAGCTCTCGGGCTGCCCGCGCTCGCTGCGCCTGGGGAATTGGGCTGTGGGCGAGGCGGCCAAGGCTGGCCTTTATCGCTCGGCCCGCTGGTGGTTTGAAACTTTATCAGCGAGTCTCGCCACTCGCCGCAGACGCGAGCGGGGGGCGGGGGCGCGGCGAGGCGCCGGCCGCCGTGACGAGGCGCTCCCGGCGCTGAGCGCTTCTGCTCGGGGCACGCATGGCGCCCGCACACGGAGTCTGACCTGATGCGGACGCAAGGGGGTTAATATGAACGCCCCTCTCGGTGGAATCTGGCTCTGGCTCCCTCTGCTCTTGACCTGGCTCACCCCTGAGGTCAGCTCTTCATGGTGGTAAGTCCACGCGCACGGGTGCAGGGGGGTTTTGGAGATGGGAGTGGGGAACGCACTAGCCACATAGACCTTCCCGGTGGTGCTTCTCCGCGGCCACGGCTATCGAAATTCCTCTGCTGTCCTCTCCTACCGCCTCAGCCTCAGCCCCTTTGCTTTTCCACAGAAGACCGTTCCAGCTTTGACAACTCCAACCCCCCCCCCCCCCAGTCTCCCTCAAATGAGAGCTCGGATGTTTGGTTGATTTGGATCCAGACGAGCGACAGCAAAATCAGCCAATTTCTTATCCCGTTGAAAGACATGATAGCCGGTCTCTAGCTCTGTAGCACAGGCGTGTGTGTGCGTGCGTGTGTGTGCGTGTGTGTATGAAAATTCACCTTGAAAACTACAACCGTCCCCCGCCCCTCAAACTGCCTAGATAAACCGACGGGCCAATTCTGGCAGTTAAGAGCTTCACAACGCAAAGCGTATGATTTTGCATTATTTCCCGTCCTTCCACATTCCTAATGCTTCACCCCGTGGAGCGGAAGGACCTCTTGCTGCCTCCAGGTAGAGATTACCACCTTAACAAGAAGATCCAGCCCCAGGGGGCTCTAAGATGCTACTCTGTTCAAATCACAATCACCCCAAAGAGTAACTTCGCTGTCCTTTGTATGCTGGTCTGCGATTTATTTTGCATAGTGAAGGAGTGGCAGAATGTTGAAATGTAACAGGTCTTAGCGTGGTTAAAAGTTCCAAAGGGAGATTCTCTCTCCACTCTGTCTCCCTTCCTTCTGATCTTGAAAAGAGGTGGAGTTGTAAGCTCTGTAATGTCCTTGAACCTGCAAGTTTCCGAACAGATACTAAAATACTGATTCAGAAAGACCAGTTATGGTGGGCTCTTTATATATATATACACACAAAAGAATCTGGCAAAAGTAAGGAGTCTCAGCCAAATTAAAGACTAGAACAGGGAACTTTAGGAAGACCCTGGAGCTCTTCAAAGGAGCAAGGCAAAGCGATGATGGGAAGAAGGGTTCAATTCCTTCCTAAGCCGCTTTGAACAGGAAGGCGTTTAGCCTTGACATTGCTGACACAGGATCAAAGATTGATTTATCAGAGTGACCATTTTTCAATAAAATGACTATTTCTGTTTCCATGGGTGTATAAACATTATTTATTGCCCAGGCTTTTTGTCACATTGTCTCTCAGCTGTCACTTAAATATATTTTTTGGAAGTCACAGCTGTAACGATTTTATGATCATATAAAATAATGAAAATACAAGAAAAAGACATTCTCCTTGTTTGATCGCTTCAAAAGACACCTATGGCAGCTTGGGTTATATAAAAGGTACCTTTCTAAACATTTCACAACTAATAGAGAACATCTGGGTAGAGATGATGATGTAATTTTTTGTTAAAGTTTCTTTTCAAAAGTACTTTATGGAGCTATAACACTGTTTGATTCTTCCAAACATTTAGTGTCCTTAATAACAATAGAAAGAATTTTTTTTCCCCAAAGCTTCTCTATAAAAGCCAAAGAGAGCTGGAAAAATGGAAATATTTAAAGGAGTTTTTGGTAAGGAAAGAAGGGCATGTCTGTGCAGAGATAACACCAGCAGGTGTTGATTAGACAGATACAGACAGTTTCTAAAGACACTTAAACATTAGGTCAAATAAATGGGAGCAAGCTGCTTCTAAAGGTTGACTTCCCCCAAGAGCAAAGCCCAGACATACTGTGTTGGAGATCAGAGCCTTCTGGGGAAAAGTCTTTGAAGCCTTCTTCCCCAAACACATTGCCCCTCTCCCTCACTCTTGACCTTGACTCTTTCACCCCAGCCAGAGCATCATCAGGTGGCCCTGGCTTCCTGTCCAAGACACACAGTCATTGCTTCATTTTGGGGTGGCTTCTACCAGATCATTCCCATGCCTGCTGTGCTGCTTCTTGCTTTCCAATATCTGCAAAAGGATAAAGAATTCCAATTTGAACCCTGCTCTGAGTTCTTTAGTTTCCCGGGGAACACAGCACCAGCCCTAGCCCTTCATGGTGTTTCACCTCCGTTTTGATCCTTTTCAGGTACATGAGAGCCACAGGTGGCTCCTCCAGGGTGATGTGTGACAACGTGCCAGGCCTGGTGAGCCGCCAGCGGCAGCTGTGCCACCGGCACCCGGACGTGATGCGGGCCATTGGCCTGGGCGTGGCCGAGTGGACAGCGGAGTGCCAGCACCAGTTCCGCCAGCACCGCTGGAACTGCAACACGCTGGACCGGGATCACGGCCTCTTTGGCAGGGTCCTGCTCCGAAGTAAGTCCCTGCCTCCGTGGAGCTCCACAGGCTGTCCCCTGACTTGGTCTTCAGAGACCCTGCTCATCTTCTCTTGCACTGTATTAGTCAGAAGCTTCTTCTATTGGGTGGCATTGTCCCTGTTTTGCAGATGACAACTTAGAGAGATCAAGGAACTCGCCTCAAGTTTTGAAGGAGGCCGGGCGTGGTATAGGAGCACTGTCTCCTGGCTCTGTGCTCTGTCCATCCATGTCCTGTCACAACCTTGCCTGTCCCTCCAGGATCAGAGTTTGTCTTCAGGAGAAAGGAGGAAGCAGTCACAGGGCTCTCTTGACTTTTTTATTCTTTCTGGGACTTGAATCTTCCAGAAGATTTAAGCAGATCAGGATGGGATACTCAAATCTTTTACTGACCAAAAAGTATTTAAAAAACAAAACAAAAAACTGTGTGTTTATTAAGAAGCAGAGACAAATCTCTGCTCAGCACCTTTCACCTCCCAGCTACTTGGGTCACTCTGTGTCTAAATTCAACATTTTCTTTCCCCAGTAGATTGTAAATTCTGCAAGGTAGGGACTGGCCTCTCTTCTTCGCACTCTTGTGGTGCCTTCTGGGGCAGGCATCATTCACTCAGCGACAGGGTGAATGAATGGATGAACTCGTAGGGAGCACCTGCTGCTTTTCAGGCACATTTTAGGAAGAAGAATATTTATGGAGGATTTGGGTCAGAACCATGAACGCATAGTTTTCAAATATGTATGTTTGTTTTGTTTCTGTTTTACTTAGAAGGAGCATTAAACACTATCTAATTACATAATAAATTTCTTAAAAGTTCCAAATATGGGAAGTAGCTGGTATACAATCAGAGCAAATTAACTGAAAATCAGATTTCATTGTCAAAAATACCCATCCCTTAACCTGGCATTATTAGCATTCTTCAAGAAGTAGCATGGCCCATTTGCTATTAGGAAATCTGAGTGAAAACACAACAGTTTATGTGTGAACCCCAGAAACAGGAAACGACACTTGTTTTTGCCCCCCCCCCCCAATTCCTAAGAAAATCGTCCAGGCTGTACACTTGGTAATGCTTAACAGAGGGTGTTTCTATCATGTAATCATCACAGCCCTAGGGTTTTATGAGGCCAAATGCATAACTGAATGTCTCTAAAATCCCCCAAGGGTGTAGTGCTCTCACTCAGTGTATCCCTAAAGTTAATTTACTGCAATTTTATTCTCTAGTTTAAGAACTATATTCTCGCGCATTCCTTTTGGAGTTTCAATATGACATCGCAAATTTTTGAAAGGTTAATAGTAAATTTCAGCTACATGGAATTTTAAGACTTCACCTAGATTAGCTCACCAGTGAATCAATTAAAGTGCTGGACCTTGTCAGAGACAGTTTACAAATATCTAACACAAGTGATCTTTGGGCATGTTGTAGACAGGCTCTCAGGATTTAAGGCTGTATGAGGACTTTCCTTTCCAAAGTACTCACAATCATTTTCAATCACTACAAATTCAATACCCTTCTCATGTACAAAATGTCCACCTCCAAATTCTGTCTGTAAAAATCCATTCAGATGTCTCCATATTGAAGAAAAACCTTTAGATCACCAATCAAAGTAAGCAATGTTGCCCATGGAACCTAAAGATAGCATGTCTAGCAAAGCTGGAAATTCATTTGTAAAATCCCTTAATCTTGGCTGTAGGGTTGCTGAGAGGGAAGAGGTTAGAACTGGAGGAAGAGGTACTAGCTCGACTTAGTGTCAGACCTCAGGTAAATAAGGGAGTCTAAGCTATACTTCCTTCGGAGTTCTTTCAGATGAAGCTGAAAGCTTTGCCAAAGTACTCAAAACTGAAAAGACTCATGCTCCACAATTTCTTTCCATTCTTCACAGAAGGCCAGGTTTCTTCCTAGACATTTATATAAACTCCTATGACTGTCAGTGATGATTTTGTGTTGGTTATGGGAGGGTGGAATCTGGCCTAAAGTAGTTTATCCTGGATATAATCAAGAAATTCCAATGAAGCTATCCAAAGATTTTTACAATTAATTGCTTGGAGGGAAATTCACATCTTAAGTTGTGAAGGTCTCTTTTAGAAACCTAAATGTCCTTATAGATGCATAGGAAAGGCAAAGGCCAACACCATTGATGGGGAGAACATGAAAGTTATAACATATCCCATGGTCATAGAGAAAAGAAGGACATTTACTTGCCTCTTTTGCTTCAGAGAGCTAGAGGAGGACAGAACAATTTCTGGAAACATTTGTAATTCATTCATTCCACCGACTGTCACTAGCCATAGGCAGTAAGAACAAAGTAGTAAGCCCAAAAGTATTCCTGCAAGAATACACCTCCAGAATTCTAGAATAAGCCTTAAAAAACAAAAAGGTGAGTAGGTCTCACCCTTGTAAATGTATTAAAAGAAAAAGGGGAAAAAAAAAAAGCGCCAGCATTTAAAGAGAGAGCTGAATGACACGTAACTTTCCAGAATGTAGAGCTTCTAGTGTTTTGCCCTCCCAGGTAACCATCCCCCGCCCACACCCCCAAATGATGTCTATGCACTTAGTAGACATTTCTTGACTTATCTCAACCCCCAAATGATTTTTTTAAAGATTTTATTTTTTTATTTGTCAGAGAGAGAGAGAGCACAAGTATAGGAAGCAAGAAGGGAGAACCAGGATCCCTGCTGAGCAGGGAGCCCGATGCGGGGCTCAATCCCAGGGTCCTGGGATCATGACCTGAGCTGAAGGCAAACGCTTAACTGCCTGAGCCACACAGGCATCCCTCTCAACCCCAAATCAGTGAAACTTCAACCACATCAGGAAGTTAAGTACCACCATTTAGATTTGGATTTTGTTTCATATTGTGATGGCTTTAAAAAGAATCAGTTTTTCTAAGAGGCCCAAGATCAAAATTTGTTTTGTTACAAAGCCAACTCTTGAAATGTGCTACTATTTCACACATAGCATTTTAGTGATTCATCTAAGACACTTAACTGAAAACATCTTAAGGCCGTATCTACATGATACCAAAACATCTGGAGGTAAAATGAAAAGTCAGTCAATGTGCTAAGTTTTGTATTTAAATATATAGACATCTAGTTCTTTAGTAATGTGTTTGAATAATAAATGAGAATATTTAGAAAGGTGATGTTTTTGCTCTGGTAATTACTTCGGAAACACAGATTTCCAGTGATTTTTCTTCCTTCTTTCAGCCAACAAGTGAATGTCATTGTTTGCGAGTTATGCCAGGACGAGTTCTGCACCCAGGCAATTGACTCCTCTACTGCTTTCAAAATCCCGTCTGGTCACTGACATTCACCTTCCGTACCTTTCCCCTAAAAGACTACCTCATAAAATTGCTCTTCTTTCTCCTTAAAAAATAAGACTAGTGTTAAATACATGAAGCATTTGGAATCTCCCCCCTCCGTGGCATCTCTAAATGTAGGCACTACACTCCAAATACAAAGCCAGGCATTAGCGGATCAAGGGGGTAGCTATGGACAAGGCATTTTCCTAAACTATAAAATGGGTGTCATAAAAATTTTATATATCTGAAAGCCACTACCTGAGATTAAGCCACATTAGTATCTATTAATCACCCTCTTTTACAAAACATCTCAATTCACTTAGAAAATCTATGATCCTTGTAATATAACCTGGGACTCTTTAGAACAGCTCTGTGACCATCACATTTCTCCCTGGAGAGTGCTGCCTGCTACCTATGGCAAATATTCATGTAATTGATTTTACCTAAATACAGGGCATGATGGATTCCTTTTTTGATGGTTAGAGGTTTCAGGGGAGATATTTTTTGAAGGCTGAGGTAAGTGCCATTTAATATGGTGTAGATATGTTTTCCTGATTTTTAATAATGAGACTAGCAGAGCAAATATTGCAAGGGACATATAATAAATTTTAGCACTGAATGACAAACGGAAACAAGCAGGGCTTCAAGGCGAGAAGGTGGTTTGTTCTCCCAGCTGCGTGGTTCAAAAAGTCACACTCGTCTTGACATACTGAATCACTGCACGGCCCTCCATTCTCTGCCTTGCATTGGCATTAGATTGTTGAGCTTCTATTTTGATTGTTAATATATTTGCTGCAGCACCCATTAATAAAAAGGCATGCTAATAACAATGAAATACAGCTCCACTTGAAAAATGAGGTGCACACAGACCCTAAAGAGCCTTATATCTGTCACTATACCACAACACCGTGTTATGAGTTACTACAGATTATTAAAATAATTTAATGTAGTTATTGCACTGAAATATGTACCTTTCAGCCTGTAAGGGAAAGTAGCCTGTGGTCTAATAAAGAACAATTCTAAGAAAGCACCCCAAAGGGTTCTTGCCCAAGTCTAATTATAGGCGGTAAATTTGTTTCCTTCCAGAAAAACCAAAGAAAAGCTTTTCACTGTCTTTTACCCAATACCAGTGATTAGTGCAGGTGTTCCAGAAGAAAGTAAATTCACCTTAATAGTCAGACATAGTATGTAACTCAAGGATATTGCATATTGCCTTCAACAATCTCTCAATTACTCGTGAAAGTTGATGCCGAGCCAGAGCTCCCCGGTGTGAACGCACAGAGCTGGCTCCTGCCTGAGTTCTCTTCCCCGCCTCAGCCCCTAGGTGTCTTTGAATTCAATCTTTCGGCCTCGGCTGTTTATGTGACAAGAGTGTCCTCACTGAGGCCTGCAAGCTTGGAAGGGTTTTTCAAGGAGAGCTGCGGTAGCACAAATACCAAACTATTTTGTGCAATGACAGAATGGTAGAACTCAGACTCTGTTGCAAATGCAAGGAGGGCCTCAGAGGCCATACTCCTCTCCTCTAGGACAGGAGGTTAACAGAAAGCCAGGAGTGGGTGAGACAGGCTTTTGCTGCATTTTCTTTTATACGTTTAACTGACTTAAGGATGGTTGTCACACAGATGCCTAACCTGACAAAAGCTTTTATGATATGGAAACCATTCCTATTAAAAAGCAAGCCCTGGCTCTAGAAGAGAATCCTTCAAGAACACCAGAACCTTCTTGCCCCTTGGCGAAGTACGCCAAGGGCGGAGCGAGCGGTCAACAGCTCTAGGGTGAAAGCTGTTCAGAGCTAGTGATTCCAGACCACGTTTAAGGAAAGCATTTCTGTTGCAGGTAGTCGGGAATCTGCCTTTGTTTACGCCGTCTCCTCAGCTGGAGTTGTGTTTGCCATCACCAGGGCCTGTAGCCAAGGAGAACTAAAATCCTGTTCCTGTGATCCAAAGAAGAAGGGAACCGCCAAGGACAGCAAGGGCAATTTCGACTGGGGTGGCTGCAGTGATAACATTGACTATGGGATCAAATTTGCCCGAGCCTTTGTGGATGCCAAGGAGAGGAAGGGAAAGGATGCCAGAGCCCTGATGAACCTTCACAACAACAGAGCCGGCAGGAAGGTACGGACGCAGTGGTACTCATGTTACAGACTGCATGACTGTATAAATCACTTAAGCCAAGCTTATCTTTACCTTTCCTAGAGTTGATCAAATGCTAGACAGTCACAACTTCCCACTGCCCTGCCCCACTCAACCCCCCCCCCCAGCCATAGATTCTAAAGAAAACCGTGGACTGCGTTGAAATGTCTCCACCCACACTCCACCTTCCTTCCCACAGCTGAGCCGGAGTCCACCCATTGCTTTTGGCATAGAGTCAAGTGTTTTATGGTCCCTCTGGATACTGTATCATCTAGACAGAAGATACAATCTGTGGGTGAGGATAGGGAATTATCCCACGTACCAATGGGAACTGAGTGCTTGTATCTGAGATGATCAAGACCCAGGGCGTCTTCTCTCAAACTCATCAGGAAAGCAACCCACCAGGCATGGCTTGTTGACTTCTAGATTTTTTAGAACCAGACCCAACTCTCATGCATAAAAGACACACCTTATAGTTTCTGGGACTGGATGAGTAAGGGACCAGGGGAAGACATGCCCCAAAGGGGTACTCTGGCCCCTTACTCACTAGTCCTGACTAACTTCCTGGGCCGTGGGGACCCAGCCATTATTCACCTCCTCACCCCCATTTGTTGGATGAGGCAATAGGCCCTAAGGTGCTCAAGGTCACAGGGAGAGTCAGTAGAAAAGTCAGTACTAGCAGTCAGGTTCAACTCGCAGCCCAGGGGTGCTTTGGCCCAGGATTAAACCATTTCAGAGCTAGTATTCAGATCTGTTGTTATGCCATTTCTTTCTGCATAGTGACAGGACCAGAATAACTAGAGAATCTGAACGCCGCACATTATCTCTGTGTAAAAAACATAAACTGGCTAATCAAATATTTGGTCAGAACCGTTCTAGAGTAATCGAATTGCCAATGAGAAGAGATAACCATAATTTGTCCTTTATCAACACAAAAAACAAAAATGTGCTTGCCATTAATATATAAAGAAAGATCAGCATAAAATTGAAAGGTCCCCAGGAGGGCTTTAATAAAAAAAAGAATTGAAAAGAATGCAGATCTGTTTGGATGAAAACCCGTTTACTAGGCTCATGGAAAGAACAAATCTCATTTAAAGGAAGTTGGAAGGAAAGTCTTGCTTAACACATGGAATAAAATGAGTGTGACCTGAGCTGTTTACAAATAGTACCTTTCTTGAACTTTAAAAATCAGCATTCCTTATTTTCATGAATTTATGAACCTACAGTGACTACTGCCAAGAATATAGACTATGGTTGTGTAATCCTACAACTATTGGTAATTACTGTTTGTGCAATGGTTTAGATTTTTAAAAATCTACATTGACCTTTGTTTTGACATTGATACCACATGTATAAGTTACAAAATGTGTTGTCTTTGATAGGAGCGTGCTGCTTAATTATTCAAGCAGGGTGTCTAGTTAGATCTAGAAGACTATTTGTAAAGGTGAAGGCATATGGTCGTAGGCTGTAACCAAAAGAATGTCGATTTATCAAAAGAAATGTTAATTTTGCTTAATAGGCCATTAGGTTTTGAATGTTTCACCTCTTCAAGACAATAGATCTTAGCTTTTATATTGTAGGCCCTGATTTAACATGACTTTTAATATAAATCACATGATTCTTCACTGTGTAGAGGTGAACAGCTGTCAGGCCTCAGATATTCTCCTGCCTAGTCTGCAAAACTTAGGAGGCTACTTTTGATTGGAATAAAAGTGCACACACTGACTTTTTAAAATGTGGCTTTAATTAATGGTGGGTGGGCAGACTTTTTCAAGGAGATGCATGATGTCAGTGAATATGAACTTTAATGAGAGTAAATGTATTGAGATAAACATGCGTCTCTAATTCTCTTCGTGCGGTCATTAGACCCCCAGTCTCTGCTCCCCCTTCCTACCAGCAGAAGGTCTGTGGAATCAAAATGAGAACAGGCTGGGCTTGTGTTTGAAGGCAGGCCTCTTGAGCTAAGCCTCCAAATGGCCTGGCTCTAGAAAGCCCCAGCCTCCCAGATCAGAGAGCACTGTCCGTTTCTTCCTATTTTCTTCTTTGTATTTTTCGGTGTTTCCCAGATTGTCCAATATGAACATCTTCTACTTTTTAAAATGCGGGCTGGGGGACCAATACATTTTATTTAAAAGAAAAACATGGATTCCAAGATCATGTTTAGCTGACACTACAAAGTGAATTCAACACTACCGTTCACAATGGGCCTTAATTTTCCCCTAATATTTGAACAGTTTAATTCTTTATTCCAGCAGCTGGTTAGAGCACCCTCATGTGTCTCTGTACTGTAATATCATTTCAGAGCCTCTATGCTGTTTATCACAGCCTCGAAATTTGTAATAATCATTTTTTTCCTTCATGTATACTTGAAAATTCATCCTTGATTGAGTCTAATTTTCCACATCTAAATTAGATTACTGTTAAGTTCCAAAAAACATAAATCTACCTTCTTCAAAACCAACATTCTATCAAGAAGGAAATTCCAGTTTCTCTCAACAGTTTTTTTTTAAGTCTAAAGATGCCATGCCATGAAAAGCTCTACGTTATATTTTAAGATATACAAATTACAAGATATCCACCATTTGTTCCCTTTCATAAGCTTGAAAATGGCTTTAACATTAGTCTTCTCTTTAGAAATAGTCACAAGTAATCACAATTGGTTGACATGATCACAGCTTCTTCGACCTTTTTCTAAGAGACTCTTTTCTAAGAGAATCAAAATAATCTATGTATTCAATCAAATACTGCCCTCCAATCACTAGAAATGTGCGTGATAAGAATTCCATAAACACTCTTTCCCCTGAAGTTCTCTTACTATAGTGAAAATACAAAGAATATGGGATTTAAAATCAGACCCACCTTGGTTTTAATCTTCCAACACCAGGGGCTTTGCTCACTGAAATTCCGTTTTTCTCCTGTAAAAGGCTTTTTCCGTGGTGCTGTGGGAAGAGAAGAATAAGGCAAATAGCACAGAACCTCACATGCACTGGTGCTCAATGAAAGTTCATTCCTTTCTCTTTAGTGAAGCGCAGGTCATCCGTGACTTTACTAACAGAGCTGGACACAAACCCAGTAGGAACTATTACTTAGGATTCAGTCTGATGGTCCCAGGTATGCACAGACTCATCTTGGAGCAGTTAGACACACTAATAAACAGGCATGTAATATTTTCTAGTTTACAAAACGCTATCCCACATTTTGCAATTTGATCTTCCAAGAAACCCTGGAGGTTATAAACCAGCATGAGTATTGCTACTTTTCCGATGGCACGCTGAGGACTCGGCTTACTAAAGAGTCACACAGTCGTGACACACTGGGCTCAGGGTGCAAACCCAGCAGTGCTCACCCTTCTGTGCTCATGGACCTTCCATGGGGTCTCTGTTGAGCATTTCTGAGAAAAACACAGTGTTTCTGTACTTTAAAAAGAGTAGCAGTTGCCCTTAGAAGGTAGTTTAATGATGATGTTTTCCCCTTTGTGTAGGTCTTTCTTTCAAAGCACCCTGTGATGAAATTGTATTACTTTTTAACAACAGGGGGACCGTTGTTTTAAAAGCCAGAAACATTAACTTCTGGTCAGGTCACTGTGAGTGTGCCTGAAGCAACTTAACCTCTATTTGGTGGATTCAGAAAATTCCAGCTAATGGCGCTGCTGCTGCTTGGAGAGTCCTGTGTGCGACGGGACTAAATTTAGGTCGACAGATAATTAAAGCGTTACTCGGGGAAAGGCACAGTTTGGGGCACTAAGTCTTAGGTAGAAAAGCATAAGACGAAGAGGCTCCTGACCACAAGAAACAGTCGCCCGGCACGCTCTAGGCTGCCGGTATTGACAGAAAAATCCGCCACAGGGCCAGCTCGCTGAGGAGAGAAAGGTTGTGTCACAACAGAACTGGGTGTTGGAGCTGGAGATAAAGATTTCCCATGATTGAGATAGGGAACATTCTTTCCAGGACGAAGAAACTGCAAGGCCAAGAAAGACACTGGAGCAGAAAGAACATCAAAGTTGAGGAATGACGAGGGCCCTAGGGTGGAGTTCATAACTGAGACTTAATAGGGGCTGAGGCTGCAAACTGGAGTCTGCCAGATCTCAGCCTCGAGTGCGCGCGCAGAGATCTGGATGTAGCTGGGGAGCAACAGGAAGGTGCTGAACAATGGGGGAGAAATTAAATATTTAAGTTCCATTCTTATGCATTCATCATTCCTCTGGAGTCCCCTTTGAAAGAGTGATAGATTTCAAAGTTCAGGTGTTCTATAATGTGTTTGAATTAATGCCTCAAATAGAGTAGGAAAATTATAAGAAATGTTTACTTCCCTGAGTTTTATTTTCAGGCTTAAATATACAGACAAGGGCTGATGTATATATTACACTTACTGATGTATACTAACAAAAAGTTAGCTTATAGCAACTGTGTTGAAATTTATATTTTTAACATAATGCTTACATTACTATTAGCTACCTCATTCATTAGGGGTTCTTAGCTATTGAAGGCATCCTGACCGAGGCAGTATGGAGACTGGGGCTCTAGGATCAGAATATTGGCTCTAATACTTGAGCGTGACTTTAGACAGCTTACCCAAAGAGGATTGCCACATTAAATAAAATGTATACACCAGGTTTTAAGCAGGTCTAAAAGGCAGATACCATTGCTGTTCATATTTTGCATATGAAGAGACTAAGGTCTAATAGGGTGGCTGGAATTAGCAAACAAATTGAATTTACTTGCTAGCTGAAATCATCTGAAATTCAGACTTAACTTGGCATCCTGTATTTTATATGGGAGAAGTTTGGAGGGTCAAGGGATTCAGAGTTTCTAGTTCCACGCCCTGCCCAAACCAGGGCTACTCAAGGTCACTGCCGTGGAGCACCGGAGCCTGCCCTGAGCTTGGCCCACTGGGGCACTGGGGGACAAAGCAGATACTTCTGTCTATAGGAAACGTGTCCAGAGTCCAACAGAAATGGATATTTTCCAAGACATAAGCACAGACTTATTACAGGCGAGTAATCTTGGACCTAATAAAAACTTCCAAGATGCCCCTTAAGATAAATAATTATTAATGGTTCTGAACCAAGAGAACTGGGCATTATTAAAAAGAAATCACATTCTCAAAAAGTAAGGAGTATCAATAGAAAATGATCAAATCGAACTGAACTACAGAGCCAGGTTGCTTTAACCTCCTATTCATCTACCCCTCCTTTAAATAATGTTGAGCATCCTTAGGAGGCACAAATCTCACTTCATAGGTACCTGTTTTCTAATTGGTCTCCTTAGTTCATAGAATTAAACGCATTTTGCAAAGGTAGATTGGTTCTGCCAACCTCACCCCTGTCTTGCACCTAAACATAGTATGTGCTTCGTACTATAGATCTTTATAGAGCATATGAATCAAAAACTAACCAGAATCAAAGTCCCAAAACAGAGAATAACTTTTAACAAAATTGTTACAGTTCCCCGTAAAATTCTATTATTCATAGAAAATGTTTTTAGACTGGCCTCCTTAGTCATAAGAATTATTATATGTATGGTTAGTCAACGGTAATGTTCTTGAATTCCACAAATATAAATTCCACACCTTATATTTCCTAGCTAAGCCCACCCGCAGGCACAGTTTTTGAAGAATGACAGTGCTCGAGAAATCACAATGTCTCATTTAAGTTAATAAATGATTGTATCCGCAAATCAGCTGCACAGGTGGCTAATAAATGTCCCTTGTTTCCCTAGTTCCAGAGCTAGTATGTTTGAAAAACAGAAGTTGGTCTGATTCAGGAGCTCTTATCTTAGAGATGTGGACCTGTCAAAAGGACTCAATTGTTAATAAATGTACTTGGCTTTAAGCCAGCATCTGAAAATTAAATAGGTTTTTAATGTGTGTTTCCCTCAGGAAAACTGATATAAGACCAGAAATATATTAGTTGCTTTGTGGCATAGACTCAACTTAAAAAGTGAAGTACTAACACTCCTTTGAATGCCCACATTCAATTAAGTAATTTAGTTAAAACATAGCATATAGGGACCTAAAATAAATTCTAAACTGAATTTCTAAGGCAAGGTCAATAGTCAAGTTGGCATCCATTTCACAGAGTATAAGGTGGATTGCCCTTATTCTGATAGGAAGAGCTGTCCTGTAAAGAAGTCTTACAAAGACACCCTGGGGTTGCTCGGACTCCATTTTCAGCAAAGCTGACTTAAACCAAAATTTTGTTCTCCTTGGGAGAAGTTTTACTAACTGACAAATAATTCCTTGTAGAGTATAATTAGATACACAAACACTACATGTAAAAACTTTCATAAAACTCACTGAACCCAGAGAACATGAAGCCCTGGGGGGTGGAGTATGACAAACGCTGGTAGAGTGATTTGAGGTGTAGCCTTGCTGCCAGTCACGTTTGGGTTACATCCTGTCTCAGCCACACTGCCTGTGGGACCTAGGGCAAGCCCCTCAGCTTCTAGGTATCTCAATATCCTCATCTGTGAAATGGGGATAAAAATAGTAAATACCTTATATGTTTGTGTGGCTTATATAAGACAGTGAATATGGCGTGCTTGGGTGGGTTAAGTGAGTGACATAAAGTGCTTAGTGTGGCCTGACGCATAGTAAGACCCTCATGAATGTTATGCTTCATTATTATGCTCTGACAGTAAGTGGGTGATAAATATAAAATAGAGTTGTTCTACCTCAATGCATGCGTTATCTTCTTTAATAGCCCCCTTTTCTTTTTTTAACATTCAAACTTTTGTCTCTTTGGGATAGAATGCTAATATGTAGAAGTTTCTTAAATCCTAAGTCTAGAAAATAGCCTCTGCAGACCAAAGACTTAAAATACTCAAAATTAGAGATTTAAGGGCCACATAAAGAATCTGCTAAGTACGATTTTAGCACGGAACCAATTATGAGCCTATAGAAGATTTTTTGAGAAAAGTTATCTGGTAAGCTAAAAACGGTTTCCATGAGGCTGAATACCAAAAGAGTACTGCTGGCCTTAGGAATCATATTTATTATTATTTTTTAAGTAGTCATGTCAAATGAGCAAGTAAGTATTTATTCACTGGATGCCACAGAATTAAAATGAGAGGGGATTAAGTGAACAGTGAGGGGTGAAGGGTTGATGCCAACTGCACTGGCCAGTTTGGTGATATGAAAAGCCACAGGGCCATAAGAATGTGAGAGAAGAGGCAGGGAAGGCTGGAAATGGAATCTTGACAGCAACCGTGAAGCAGCAGCCACTAAGAATCAAAGAAGGAAACAGAAGAGACCCTTTAGGAAAGATTTGAGACAAAAGAGAAAACAGGACCCATGTCATGGGTCTGTTTTTGGAAGAAGCTTTCAGCATCACACACTGAAAAGAGACAGCAAGCCGCTGCCAACAATTCTTTCTAGTGTTCTTTCTTCCTGCAGTGAAACAAGACTTGCCCAAACGAAAGCAAATTGAGCAGTGCAGAAATGTCTATGGAAGATGGGGAAGTTACTCCCCACCCCATCCCCACCCCACGGTCCTTCCAGACATTTGAGTGCAAACAGACTGAAGGCTGTGGACAGGATATATGGTATTTCACATCTTCCTCCCAAAACCTCATTAAAATTATAGCAATGGGATTAAAAGTGGTTGAAATCAACCATAAGGAGAATGGTCAAAGAAATGAGAGAGCCCAACAAATTTCTGGGAAGTGGGAAGTAAATGAAGAAATTGTACTGATAAAGAAGGATGAAGAAGCCACAGTCTAGTAGGAGAGTAAAAGCAGATAGAGGAAAGGAAAAAGCAGATGGGACAATAGCTACAGTGGGAACCAAGATGCTCAATTACTAATGAGCATTGGAGAGAAGCATGGGCCTAAAAACTGGGACTAACTGAAAAACCCAGAGATGGAACCCTCATCCACTCCCCTCCCCCCATGAGTGAAACTCCTGGAAGTCTGGCATAACCTCCCAGGCTTTCTGGAGCTAGAGTCTCCAGCATAACAGCCAGTGTCCTACCTACTCACCAGAAAGCAAACCCCTCTGGCCCACAAGCCCCACCCATATAACCAGCATTCCTAAATACCATTTTATGACTTCATTCTTAAATATAAAGAGACTGTCCAAGGATTACCTTATATTTAATTAAATTCAGCAGCAAGAGAGAAAAAGACCAAAAATGGTAGGAAAAATGACCCCAAGAAGAAAAAACAATAATTCAAGGATGAGAAGAGAATTTTTTAAAAGCCTAATTAATCTCCTCACAGATATTTCAGAAGATATTAACATCCATAAACTACAAGAACGGATGCTTTGAAAAAGTGACGTTGAGAGAGTAGGAAAGAGCTTGGAAGAGAAAGCCAAGAAACCTCCCAGAAATTCTGCATAACGAGAAGCCCAGAAAAACGCTATGGAGATTCCTCAGGAAACTAAGAATAGATCTCTCTACCATATGCTCTAGCTATTTCACGTCTGAGTATTTATCTGAAGAATACTAAAAGACTAATTTGAAAAGTTTCTGCATCCCATGTTCACTGCAGTATTATTTACAAAGCCAAGATATAGGAGCAGCTGAAGTGATCATCAGTGGATGAATGAATAAGTATGTGGTAGATATACACGGTGGAATACTACTCAGCCATAAAGAATGAAATCTTGCCATTTGTGACAACACAGATCTTAAGGATATTATGCGAAATGAAATAAGTCAGACTGAGAAAGACAAATACCATTTGATTTCATTCATATGTGGAATCTAAAAAAACAAAACGAACAAGAAAAGCAATACAAAAACAAACTCATAGATAGAGAACAGGTTGATGGTTACCAGAGGGGAAGGGGGTGGAGCAGCGGGTGAAATGGGTAAAAGGGATCAACTGTAGAATGGAGGGTAACTAGACTGTTGGTGGTGATCACTTTGTAATGTATACAGATGTCAAATTATAATGGAACTTGTATAATATTATATACCATTTTGCTTCAAACAAACAAATAGAAAAAAAGAAAAAGAAGAAGCCCAAAAGACAAGTGGAGTTTAAGGAGATCCATAAACAAACCCATCTTTCCCACTTGAATTTGAATCCAACCGAAAAATTGATAAAGGAAATGGATGGATAGAATAAAAATGTCTGTTGCTCTATTGAAAAGAAAGCTGCCCTGGAGGATGTAGATTCAAAGCTTCGAAGCACTTGCTAGCACTCCACGCCTGAATTGGACAGACTTACTCACCCTGTCACAGGCTGCACATTGGAGCCCCTGCAGGGAGCCCCTTGCTGGAGGGAAGGAACTGATCATAGCTCACCTTCTCCACAGGCTGGCAGATGCCAGACAAGAAGGAACCCAGACACATAACCCTGTCCTTCCTCTAAACTCACCAGTTGGACAAGTCACTTCTCCTCCCCTGGAGAGAAATGAGTAAGGGACTGGTGAGAGCTAGGAGTGTTACTTTAATGGAATTTCTTTCTCAAGAAGCCAGAAAGAAAGTATTAAAAATATAAGAGGGAAAATATAAAAGACATAAAGGATCAATTGAGAAGGCTCAGCAACTAATTAGAATGCCATGAAGAAACTGAAAAAATCGAAGGGAGAAAAATAATTAAGAGAATGTCTCTGTGCTGAAAGAGTCTCCAGATTGAAGGGGTCCACTGAGAGCTGAGGAGGTTTAATTTTTTTCTTAAAATCCTAAATATCATGCTGATATTTCAGAACACCTAGGATAAAGGAAAGTTTCTGGAGACTTCCATGTAGAAAAAAATACAAAGTGAAATGAAAACAAAAGTCACTTGCCAAAGAATCAGCTGGACATCAGACTTCCCATCTGCACCACCAGAAGCCAAAGCCTATGGAGCAACACCTTCACAGTTTTGAGGAAAAATTATTTTCAACCCAGAATTCTATAACCAGCCAAACTATTAGTCAAGTATGAAGGCTGAATAAAGACATTTTAGATGCACAAAAATTCAGATGACATATCCCCCATGCACCTTGAAGGAGTTAAGAAGTTGCTGCAAAGAGAAGGAATAAACCAAAAAGAGCGAACATGGCATCTAGCAGAGCAATGTGTCCAAACTGGGAGGATATGATGTTGGCTCTCAGCTGCGTAGCCAGTCCAGGTTGGAGGAAAGTGGAGGATCGTGGAGGCCTCAGGGATAGATGGAAGGGTGGTGAGGGTGCAAAACATCGGGTTATAGTAAATGCAGTTGGTAGCAAGGAAAATGGGAAAACCCCAAACTTCACTCCAAACACATTCTTCTTTGTCACAGAAGCTGTGATGCTGGATCAGAGATTATGATCCGCAGTCCTGGGATGGTCCTTACTTGCACAGCTAACAGACTACCTCTGTGTTGTTTTCCATTTTTAGAGTCAATGCCTAGACACATTGTGGGAGAACCTACAGTCACAGAATAGGACTTGAATGCCCTCATCTTTGTCCCTATAAAAGATCAAGCACCACTGATGGAGACTGGGAAGCAGAAGGGGAGGAGGGACTGCAGTGTCTTCATATGAGACAGCACCGGTGACTTTTGGAACTTTTGGAACAAGAACTGTTCAACTTTGGGCCTTGAAGTTGCCTAGATCACCAGAATTGTTGAGAGGCAGGGTTAGGAAAGGAAGGGCTGGGATAAATTCTCAACCGCTGTAAGAAGTCTCTTAGAAAATACCCTCTGTAGATTAGGTCAACAGTGACAGGCAGGGCTGCCACCTCCCGTTCGGCCAACCTGGCAACGCACCCTCCAGGGGGCTCGACTCACCTTGTGGTTACTAAGGATTTGTTTAGTTATTATGGCAGTTTTCTGGCAGAGGGCTCTTGGGATGCCTTTTCCTATTCCCAAAGTCAGGGGTCCCCTGGCACAGAACTCTTCCTACAGGCACGTAGGTAACCACCAGAAAGGCTACAAGCAGAATTCATTTTGAGTGACCACCTCTGGGGTTGTGCTGTGCGGTCAGAAGAAGGGGGAGAGAAGACAAGGGTACAACAGAAGGTTTCAGCTTTTCACCCTGATCCTTCCTGGACTATCTGATATTTTGAAACCATGGGCACATATTTCTTTCGTTAAAAATTCTGAAAGTAATCATTAAAAACAAACAAACACAATAATCCCAGACTGTCTGGCAGCCCCTGGGATGTCCCCAGGTCCTCCGCTTCGCTCACCCCTTCCTTTACCTGCCAGCAAGTCTGCGGCTGCTCACCTCCTGCCCTGTGGCCTGCATGGGAAGCCCAGCAGCCCCTCTCCCCTCACCTCCCCAGACCTCCGGGGACACGTCCCCTTGGGCAGGCCCCTCCACGGCAGCCTGGTCCTCTAAAAGCACTTGGCTTTTACTCCATCCCCGCCTTTGAGTCCCTCCAAAACAGCATGAGCACAAACCGTTGCTTGTAGCCGTTTCTTCCCGGATACGAGTATGTTTCGGAGACATAGGGTAGGGCACAAGTTCTAATTCAATAATCAGCTATCCCTGTTCCTAGAAATGTAATGCCGTTCCCTGCCACGCAGCATCTCACCTGCTCCAACCCGTCGGCCCCTCGGTGGGCTGGGACTCCTGGGGGCTGCAGCCCCTTCTTTCCTCCTCCAGGGCATTCCTGGCTTTGGACGCCATTTGGGATTTGGGCTTCTCCGCCTGGCCGCCTATTAGGAGCACCTGAGACGGGTAGTAGCGTCAGGCCGGGCCGCCGCCAGCCTCAGCTGTGACTTACTCCGCGGAGGGAGGGAGAGGCCGGTCTGGGGCCGGAAGCCAGACCCAGGTGATTTTAATGTGTAGCCGGAAGGAGACTCACTGCTCTGCTCTCTCCAGATGCCAGGCGACAATCCCCCAATCGCTGTTGTTTTACTCTGTTCCATACAGAGCTTGACTCTTTTATTTTTTAGTGAAAGTATAATTAACATACAATGTTCTATTAGCGTCAGGTGTACAACGTATCAATATCAGAGAGTTTGACTGTTTTTCCCTCTCTTCTCAGACCATGCAACCCCTCAGACTGCAGCCAGATTGTAGGAGAGCATGCTTTCCCTTCTTTCTCTGTGTCTACACCCATACACAGGCCTTTAAAAAGTGGACCATATCGTATATAGTGCTGTGCAATTTGTTTTTGCCACTTGGCTTCCTTTCATTCTGTCATACTGATCTACCTCAATTTTCAAAGTCCACATGATATTCCATTATTAAGCATATACCATAATTTGCTTGACTATTTTCCTATTGATGTCATTTGGGCTTTTTCCCCTAATTTTCGCTCTTGCTGAGTACACTGCATTGAACATCCATGTGGGCGTGTAGCCTTCAAAGTTGTGCAAATATTTCCAGAGTGGAATCACTGAGGTCAAAGGATACATATATTTAAAATTTTGACAGGTGTTGCAAAAATGCTCTCCATTTTTTAATGGTGTATCAATTTACTCTTCCACCGACAGTTTGTTAAAGTCTTCCTTCATTGGTACTCCCAACCAACACCTAGTATTATCAGCATTTTTACTATTTGTGAATCTGCTAGGCAAAAAACAATGTTGCATTCTTTTAGTTTGCATTTCTTGATACTTCTGAAGTTGAATATCTTTTTGTACTTTTGTTAGGACTTTATATTTTTTCTGTGAATTGCCTGTTGAATAGATTTTTTGATGACTATTAGTTTGGACGATGCAATATAGTCCCCCCTCCTCAATCTCTCTGCCTCTTTTATTCCATTATGCAGGCAATCTTATCTAGTCAATTTTTGACTTATTCAAAAGAATGGAGGGAAACAGTATGCATAATTCAAAATTTGAGAAAAGCACAATGAAATTTATATAAGATTTTAAATGTTTTTAGAAAGATCGCACATCTGGGAGTGAGAACTGGATTCACACCTTAGTTCTGCCTCCGTCTATCTGGGTAACTGGGGATTTTACTTTCCTCACTGAGCCCCGGTTTTCATAATTATAGAATGGGAATAATAACCTATTTTGCCTAATTGTGGTAATTAGATAATGCGTGTAAACCACCTGTCATGGAGCCTGTCACACAGTGCAGTACTGGATAAGTGGTTGTTATTGTTACGTGGTTATTATAACATTGGATCATAGGAATTTTTCTAAACTAGGAAGTTCCTAAACTCACCAGTCCCCTTCCTTATTCGTACGTTAGCATTAGCTACTCTCTAAATCATGCCACCTCGGCTTAGGTCCCCTTCCCTCTGCCTCTCTGATTGAGCAGGGGTTGTCCCCTTCATGGTTAAGAGTTTGAATGTCAAGTCTGCAAACCCAGAGGCAGACGGGTCCCCCGAGCTGTGATGGAGCCCCGAACAGGCTGTGTGTTAAGAGTGGGGCCTAGAGCTGTGAGCAAACCCAGCATCAGAGAAGGTCTCCCTTTCCCCCAAGGTTCACTGTCAGATAGAGCCTATGATTAATCCACAATCAAGAACTGACCATGGTTCCAGTTGAAATACTTGCTGTTATAAGTAATAGACCCTGGGGGCACAAACTTCATATCTTGGATCACAAGAAGTATGGAGGCAGGGCCAGGCCAAGGTGGATTCATTCAAGCGGTTCAGCAACATGCTCCAGAGCCCGGTCCTTGCCATCTTTCCATACCGCCAGCAGCAGCTTGTTGCTGGTTCTGAGCTGGCTGCCTCATGTCCCAGGGGAGCCGCTGCAGAAAACCACATCCAGAGACAGAGGGAAAAAAAGCTTCTCGTGTGTCTTTTTTAAAGCATGAAGAAATCTTTCTCACAAGTCCCCCTACAGAGTGCTCCGAGCATCGTATGGGCCCCAGCTGAATCAGTAGCGGGACACTGAAATTACTATCACTGACCTGGGCTGCTCTGGGTCAGAGAGGCCTGGCCCGTTCTGAAGCACCGGCTTCCACACCTGAGCAAAACTTAGCAGGGGGGAGGGGACGGCCGTTGCCAGTGGTGATGATGATCGGCAGGGTGTACCACTGCCATGTGTCGTTAGAAGGATTCGTAAAATACATGTTTAAGATCGAATTTTAAATTAATACGCAAATGCTTCAGTTAGTCATCTAAAACATTTACCAACTTTGAAGTTTGCAACCTGGAAACTTAGCATTATAAAGGGAGGGCAGTAATATTTCCTGTCATTTGTGAAGCTAAGAGTGTTGTTTATGAGTAAATAGCCCAGCTTTAAAAGGACTAAGGCTTGAAGAATGAGCATTCAGTTCCCAAGCACTTGGCATGGAATGAGTTCTATGTGGCTCTCTTGAGATCTTAGGATAGAAAACTCCTGGGCAGGTGGGACCCAAATGCAGCAGTCAGGGAGCCAAGGTGGCCCTTCTAGGGCCATGTCTGTGGTGAGGCCTGCCATCCAGGTCACCCAGGGAACCTCATACCAAACACCTGGAATATAAAGATATGGGGGGGGGGGGGAGGAAGGCACATGGGAGAGTATAGTTCTAGAAAAGGAGTTCATTCTAAGACATCCCTTAAATATCCTCAGATCCCTGTGACCTGGAGGACCAAACTAATGACATTCCTCCAGCTCACTTCTCTGTCCTTGCCCTTCAAGCCTGGCTTATGTTGAAGAGCACAGATTTCAAATGCTAACAGGGCATGGTCCACCATGAGGGGCAAAGCAGGACATGTAGGGTGCTGAGGCCCAACCTGGGAAGGGTGTTATTGAATTTGCAACTGGAGAGCCACCACGATGTCTTGGATCCTTCGGCTCTAAAATGCTTGTTTGGGACTGACTTTCTGGAATGAAGAACCTTTCTGCACACCTGGTTAGAAAAGAAATTGAATCTGTAGAGGAGGCAAAACCAGGTTTGGGCAAAGTTACCTTGGTGAGGCCCTGGCAAGGCAGCCTGGAAGACTGGCATCTGCATGCGTGTGGGTTTGGGGGAGCGTGGGGAAGGGTAAGCAATTGTATTGCAGGGAGCTCCCCCTGAGATGAGCGCTGGAGACACCCACCCACGTCCCACCCCCAGAGCAATTATACCAGACTCTCAGGAAATAGGCAGGGCAAGGTTGAATCTACCACATCCGAGGTCTTAGAAATCATTCTCTCAATGTGTTACGCCAAGAATTTTGTTCATAGTACCACCTTAGATAATGTCATCAATGGGGTTCACTGTCCCTTCTGCCTATGCCTTCCAACCCAGATAGGTGCTGTCTTGGGGATACAAGCAGAGAGGTGGGAGCCCTCGGCAGGCAGGTTTCTCCTCCTCTGCTCTGTGCCTGAGCCAAGGATCAAAGGCGTTGTTTTGGTGAGCCCCCCAAGGCTGCTCGCCCCCACTGCCCTTCTGTGTGTCACTTTGGGTATCTGATGGAGGAAGTCCTTAATCGACAGTCGTGATCTCCCATGAGCAACAAAAAGCTCTTTCAATATTATAATAATTTGGAAAACTGATTGATTGAACAAGAAATTAGTTCTAACTGTTCGGGGGGGATGACAATTGTTAAATTAGTGAATCATATGAAAAAGGGAGCACAGGAAGGTTTGTAATCAGAAGACATGCTCTTAGAAAATACTTTGAGGAAATCCATTTATTTGTCCCTCCTATGAGCTGGAAAGACTCCAGAGTCTGAGTTTGCATCTGCCATCCCACATCCTGGCCTAGGAGTTTGGGCCCGTCATCTTACTTCCCTGATGCCTAGTCTCCTCACTTAGAAAGTGGGAAGAACAGTAGCTCAGGAAGGCTCTGGGGACCATGGGTCCTGAAGACTCTCTTCCCTTAGCTGAGTCTGGGAGAATGGGCCAGGCCTGTGTAACACACAAAATTGTGTTGGGGCTGGCCCAGGTCTGCTGGCTAATCAAGACCAAAGCAGAAATATCCCTGGACAGTTCCAGGGCCCACCAGAGCCCTTCCCTGTCCACAGACCCACAGCCTACACAAAGGGGGTGCCCGTGCTGGGAGCCAGCTGAGATGGGCTGGTCCCATTTCCCTTTGTTTCCTCTCTGCAAACAGACAGAGCAAGCTCAGCCCTGTCATCTAAGCTGAATAATTTGGCCAAAGTCGAGTGATAATCTCCCAAATGACTGGCGTTCTCAGGTCATCAGCTGACTTCCAGCGTACCCTGGCTCTGTCCTGTACCAGCCGTGTCCCTTGGGACAAGTGCTTTAACCTCCCTCAGACTTGCTCCCCCATCATCTGCAAAATAAATATGGTAGCACAGGATCGTTGTGAAGATTAAGGTCATTGAGATAGAGTGTAGGAAGCATCAGCACAATGCCTGGAACATGGAAATAGTAACAATCACTATCGTTGGCGTATCGAAAGCAGGCTTAGCAATTCCTGAGTAGTACTGTACAGTTTTAAGATAATAAAGCCATATTTATATACAAAAAACCCCTCTAATTCATTCTCTCACTCTTCACACTGGCCCTGTGCCCTGTTCAGTTCAAATTAGTGAGGTTTTTGTTATACCAATAGCCAAATGGTGTTCACGGTCAGGCACTGCCCCCACCCCGAGTCTCCCCGGGAACCCCACCTCCGGTGGTCAGTGAGGTGTGGCGGAGGTGCCCTCCAACATCTCCCAGTCCTAAGCCCCAGGATCCTCTGTCATCAGGGTCACTTCTCAATCGCTCGGCGGGAAGGGGAGTTGCAGCACCCGTCAGGGGCTCGCGTCCACCTGCACTGAACTTGCCCGTCTCTCCCGGCAGGCGGTAAAGCGGTTCTTGAAACAGGAATGCAAGTGTCACGGCGTGAGCGGCTCGTGTACTCTGAGGACGTGCTGGCTGGCCATGGCCGACTTCAGAAAAACGGGCGATTACCTCTGGAGGAAGTACAACGGGGCCATCCAGGTCGTCATGAACCAGGACGGCACTGGTTTCACTGTGGCTAACAAGAGGTTTAAGAAGCCAACAAAAAATGACCTCGTGTATTTTGAGAATTCTCCAGACTATTGTATCAGGGACCGAGATGCAGGTAAGTTCAAAACCCTCTACTCGCAGTACCTAATTCTGTCACCGATCCATACTCCACAACTTCAGTGCAGTCCTGGGTGTGCAGCCTGACAGTTCCGTAAGTGCAGCCAGCTGCCTTCACGTTCAACGTCGTGTTCTGCTCAGTGATATGTGAGCGTGTGGAGAGCTTTCCTAGGCAACTGGAGAAATGGGTTGATAATGTGCAGGTTCTGGAGAAAGGTGAACCCAAGAAGGTACATGGCAAAGAGTCAGAATATGCAGATTAGCCAAATTCTTCAGCCTGGACGAAACTCTAATGCCCACTCGCTCTGAACAGCAACCGGTGTCTCTGCTGTGATCCCGAAGCCGAGAGGAGTAGAGCTAGGCCATGCACCTTCTCCCTTACAAATCCCACCTCTGTGACTGTGGAAGAGGGGCCCAGGGCTTTAAAGTTAGCCAGTTTTGAGATCTGCCATACTTCTCACTCCTTCGTTCTTTCCAATATGCGGAGAAGTTGCCAAATACTAGAAAGCAAAAATTCATCCCCACTGGCTTGGCCGTTGGTGGGCAGTGGATGAGAGCTGTGTAAGAGGCATTTTGTTTATTAAAGCCACACCCTTTCCTCCAGACAGCACTTCGTCTGTCTTGAACTCACTCAAAGAGCAGCTCCATCAGCCTCAACGTAGCTGTTTCCACCAGTGTGGTTTAAGGCACCTGCTCTTCTCTACCTCTCACCTCTCCCTGGCAGCAGTGAGCTCCAGGCTTAGCACAGTCTTTGCAAAGCCTCATCCAAAATAAGAATGAGCCCAAGTCTCAGTGGATAGGAGGAGATGGAGAGCCCAAGGCCAACTCTGGCTCGAGCCAACTTCCCAGACTTAGTAGAAAGCAAGGGAATTCATTATCAGGAAAAACATCCTTGAATTTAAATTCTAAATTTGTTTTTGGTTCTAAAGTAATTGCAAAGAAACCAGTAAAACAGTGCAGACAGCAGCCAGCTCCTAACACTAGATTGACCAAAAGGGACTATTACCAGGGAATGTCACAAGAAGTCCAGAGCCTCTCCTTTGTCCGTGAGCAGCTGAATTTCCTTCCTGTTTGATGAGCACGTTCTTTACAGCCTTTGGGCAGGTTTGTACATGCAGCCTACGGATTAACAAGGGCCGAGTGCAAGGAGCAGATCTGTGCCCTGCTGCATTCCTGACCTGCTCTGGGACCTCTAACAAGTCATCCTACTCTCAGCCCAAAGTTTCAGCCAAATCACCATGAAACCTATACTTCGATCCAGGATTGTCCCAGAGGTCTGGCTCCCCTCTGCCATTAACTAGCCATCTAAGCTTAGGCTCCTCCGACAGGACATGGGGATGACGACATTGTGATCCCTTTAGGAATTACAGTGGATTGACTCCTGTGTGCCAGGTAATGGGCTCAGATCATTGCACACATGGTCTTATTTAATCCTCAGAGCCACCCAATGACATCAGCACATTGGAACCAGTTCGGGGGTTGGGAGTGGGGAGAGGGTGGCTCCTGGTTGATCAACACCAAGCACGAACCAAATTCCCATCTTAGCTTTTGAGATCAGATAAGCAGCCCTGGATGATATCATCATCCCAAGATGAGAAAAGTGAATGACTAGCTCAAGATCTCCCTGGTCTTGGAGGGGATGGATGTCTGGCTATCTGATCCCATGGCCCGCACACCTGACCCTGACGCAACTTGTCACTAGCTAGCTCTGAAAAGACAGCGTGAAGCCAAACCCTCATTTCAAATGTCAGAGGACCTGCTTCCCCAAGACATCTTCTCTGGCTTTTTGAATTGAAGCAGTTCACACAGTGAAACAAATGGTTATGATGCGTGATGACCACTGAACTGCCTCATGGGTGTCCAATGAAATAAAGACCTTACCTTGTCTTCCCCCCAGAGGAGATTCTGAATCTATCCCCTGACTCGTCTTCAGGATACTAAGTTGTTCTTCCACACTTTGCTTTTGCTCCTCCCGGAATTAGAACACGGTTCTGTGCCTTGATCCTAAAATAGCGAACACATCTGCAGTACCTCTCGTTCATGAGCACTTGATCTGCATTCTGTCAGTGACTCCACAGAGAATCTGTAAAGGGGTATGTTATCATCCCATTTTATGGGAGGGAGAATGAGGCTCTGACAAACAGGTTACGGAATTTGCTCAAAAACTCCCGGTTGGTTAAGACACAGAGCAGAGACTTGAACCGTCCGTCCTTTTAAGCATTTCACTCTGTCTCTCGATGCACCAGCCGCAAGGCACCCTGTGGCAGATGCTGACTTTCGGAGGGAAGTTTTATCATTTAGTCACTCTCAATTTATTCTGTTCTATTTTAGGCTCATTTTAGCCTGTCTCGTTTTTAGCTTAAAAAGATGTGAACTTGGTTGTTGGTGGTGTTGATTAACCAGGAGCCACCCTGTTATTCTTTATTTTTTTAAGTAGCCATTTTCAGTGTATTGGAACAGATTTCCATTAGGACCCCTAGATTATTCATAACCCGTTTGAGCTATCCTTCACGTCTTTTTATAGCTGAGCCGAACAAAATGCCAAAGTCCTCCGTATAAACTTTTCTTTTTAATTCTATTGACCATCAGGTGACTACTTAAGTGAAAATATGATTCAGGGTGTTTGCTATCATGTAGGCAAAAGTTCCAATTATTGAAAGAGTAGAGTTTTCATTGTTCATACTCGAATTCACATATACATAGCCACACGTGTGAGATGCGGATTTTCCCTGAGAAAGCCTGCGTCAACTCACACAGCAGCCTAGAGCCTTCCGCTTGCCGCGTAACCGATGGCCTTCTAAAGATGAAGACTTATCCTGGCCATTTTCTACTAGAAATCCTGTAGCGTGCACTCTAGAAAGTTGGTCACAACAGTCATGGAAGGGTGTGGTTCCCAATCATTCTGGAGTAGCCCCTAACCTCTGCGGAGACAGGGAGATGTGACAAAATCTGAGTCCTTCAGGAAGGGGGAGATTCTTGCTCATAACTCACAGCGACATTCGTTCTCTGAGCTCTGCACCCTTGTCCTGAAAGGAAGGTGCTGGGGGTACCAAGGCTAGCGTCCTGTCAATCTGTATTAAAGAAGCCCCCAGCATGTGCGCGTTACTGAGTGAGCATGTCACGGAGGGACTCTCTTCCCTTCAGTAGCACCATACTGCCTTAGGAAGGGCCTGTTTTCTAGGAAGGGCTAAATGGAACGCCCACGTGTTTGGAATGGGTTACCTTCACAGGTATCCAGGCTCTAAAATAGGTCCGAATGGGGCAGTAAAATTTAAAGCAAATTAATTTTTCTTTCATTTTCTCTATTCAAATTGGCACTAACCTTTCCCTAGATGACATCTCACACCACCCAGTGTGCTTAATTGTGGCCATATTGTTCTATTTCGCTTTCTTAAAATATCCTACACATTTCCTGTTTAACTGATTGGGTACCTTCTACTTGTCAGCACTGGAAAAGCAATGGTGGTGAGCAGCTTGAGTCTTGCCAAGTAAGAGATACCTGCAGCTGACTGACTTTACTCTCGCTGGCCAACACTTGTTTCCCTTTCCAAGAAACTCATTATGTGACCGGAGTGAGCCTGCTTGTTTTGTCAATCCGGTCTGTGGAATGGACGAAGGCTACAGGTCTAGTCCACTATTTTCCAAAGTGAGGGCCTCTTCGGAAAACTCTTAAATCAGAATCTCAGGGGATTGTTGGTGAGATTCTGTCTGCATTTCAAACTTCAGCGCATTAAAGTGGAAAATCGATGTTTTAGGCAGTCCCTGGCCTAACACTGTTTTCATAAGTATTTTTTCATAAGTATTAGGTAAGAAGAAATCCCGGGAGACATTATATTCTTTGGAATACCTGATACCTTACGAAGGAAAAAAGAAATCTTTACTTAAGGAGTTCTAGACAAGTAGCACCCAAAAATATTCCCCACCCTGGCTTGCCCAGTATAAAGGATCTTCTTCCACGTAGAGGCCCTAAATTTTCAGGAACCCTCTTGCACTGTCAGTGCATTAAAATGATCTCAGCCATCCAAGCTTTCACTGGAATTAGCTTGACAGAGATGATCAAGCCAGCCTTTAGTGAAGTCCTAAGAGAATAATACCAGGCATAGCAAATTTCGATGAGAAATGCAGAAGGCTGAGTCAAGACCCTGGGGTATGCCCAGGCGAGGACAGACCCAGACCCCAGGGGGGAGAAGGGTGGTGGGAACATTGGGTGAGTTCCCCTGAGAGTCTGGCCCCTGCTATACACCTCCTGGGCATTTTCTCTGAATCTGCACAGCAGTTACCCCCATTTATAGAGAAGGGAATTGAGGCTCAGAAAAGCTTCTTAACTTGCCCGAGACTGTGTGGCCTGTAGGTGGTAAATAAAACAATAAATAAAAATCAAAAGTGCATACTTTTCTCGCTCTATCACTTTACTTCCTGAAATTTGGGGAGGGGAAACCTGTGTCCTAAAGAGGCAGCGTGAGGACACGGGAACAGAGTGCGCGGAGGGGCCCACAGAGTGGGGAGGTGGAAAGTGGTCAGACCCAAGCTTCCCTCCTGTTTGGCTCATGTTGCCTTGAGGCCCCTTCCAAGGACAAGCCCTTCAAGTTTTCGAGAGTATAAATGTCCTTAACTGTTCCTAAAAAAAAAATCACAAGCTCAAATGATTAAGGAAGCTATTCTATGGCAACAACAACAACAACAGACACTGTCCACCAGCCTTCAGTTGAGGAAAGTGAGTACTCTGATGTTCAACGATAAAGACTCCCCTCAGATTCCGCAAGTCCGTGCAGCAGCGGGACGCCGTGCATGTGACATGATGCAGGCCACTCTGAAGGCTGCATCTGGGAAGCCGGGCTCTCTGAGGCGGATATTCTCGTGCTCGTGTGGTTATCTACGCCGGTTATTGCCCCAGGCGTCTGTAAATCAAAGAAGCCCTCCAGTTAGAGATAGTCCATCTCCAAGGAATGCTGCTGTCCTCTCCAGAGACGCGAATGCACCTCATCACAGGCCACTTTCCCCCGTTATGATGTAAAACCCTGACCTGGGCCAGAGGTCACCCTGAGGTCTCCTCTCCAACTGTAGGAAACAGGCGACCCTGCACGTCTTCTCCAGTCAAGTTCAAAAAACAGAGTTCCACAGTTGCTTAACCTGTTGTTTGCTGTACGCCCGCCACGTGGCCGAAGGCTGCGGGCTGTGAGTGGGGGAAGCACTAAGGTATCAAGGTTTTCTCTGCACAAATCGTACTTGGCAAACAGTCTGGAACCTTGGGAACGCGATTCCAACCACGGTTTACAGAGATTCACCAATCTAGACACGCTCCATGGCGTGGCCTGGTTTGCTGACGCTCTGTGATTGCGACCCAACTGAAAGCAAGGGAACGGCGTGTCAGCCAATAGGAATGGATGGACCTTATTTTGATAACTAATGCACAATTCCCACAGTACCTCCGAGGTCCCTCATTGCTCCATGGGTCAAATGTTTATTGAGCCCCTTCTGTTTGTCAGACCATACGATAAGCCTCTGGAATGCAAAGATGAGGAAGCCAGACCCGTCCTTGCCCTGAGCCTTCACAAGGCCTCCCTGTCTCTGTAGATGAGCTGGGTGCCGAGCAGGCAGTGGGACTCAGGCCAGGTGCTGGGGGTCCTCAAGCCCGGACAGGAAGGGGGTGTTTTCTGGGTTTCGGTCCTCACTCTGACGCTCTATTATAGGGTTTTACCGTACATGTGTCATTTGGAAAATTAAAAAATAGGTTATTCATCCCTTTCTGCATTGAGATTTATTTTAGAAATTCATGAATTGATACCTGAAAAGTGACAAGACAGCTAGACGAGGATGAAATGAAAAATGTACTGGGGAGGCCTGTAAGTCGCTGTTTTCATAGGCAATTGTTGATTACATTTTATAATTACGGTTAGCTACTATCCAGAGGACCCTCTCTTCAAACTCTGAGTGGCAGCTAATGCAATTAGCCAGCCCCACCTTCCTGCAACACAGTCTTCCGACTTTCCTCCTGCCCTACTAGCTGGTCTTCCCCAGTTCCAGTTGCTAGTTTCTCCTTGTAAATCTTGAAGATCTTCAGGGCCCGGCTGGGCCCTCTTCCCTTCTGTTTCTGGACCTTCTGCCCTGGGGGCCTTCTTCACAATGCCTTTAACTGCTTCTGGGGCCTCATTTGGGTCCTACCCCTGCTTAACAGCTCCTCTCAGTTGCTCACATCATTGTCAGCCTGATTCCGTTAAAACGGAACTCTTGACTTGTCCCACTCCCGAAACCTGTTTTCCTCAAGCTTCCTCTTCTCAGAAAACAGCAGAGCCATTCGCTCCACTGGCAGCCATAAACCCGCAGGTCTTGTGCTGCCCTCTTTCTCGCTTGCGCATCGACCCATCACCAGGTACTCCGGAAATGCATCAGGGTCTAGCTCAGAGAGCCTTCCTTGTTCCCTGACTCACAGCACTGGTTTATTTACATGTTTGTTTGGTCTCGGTCTGTCCCACTGGACTCTGATTCCATGATGGCAGGAACTATGTTCACTTAGCATATAAATGTGCTGAATTGAGTTGAAAGGCAAGTTATCAACCATATTAAATATGCTCATCATAGGAGCTGAATTCTTAGTTATGTTGGTGCAACGTCATAACTTAAAGATAACTTGGTTGCTTTGACAGGTGACTATTAAGCACGTCTTTGCTCATCACTGATGATAACACACGGCCTATGAAAATTCCCATTTAAACTGAAATGTTAAATGGAATTTTTCCTCATGTTCAAATGCATTAGTGGACCATTTAGAGAGCTTAGGATGTTGCTGGCTGCCCATTTCCCTGGAAGAGATAAAAGTCTCATATACAGCAGTAGACTATATCAACGGCTTTTAGTTGCCACCAAACACTCAGTTCTTTTACTCTGTGTGGGACCTTTTTCATTTACGACTATCAGTGGGACTACTTGTTAGTTCATCTGGTTTTGCTGTTAATGCAAGCAAAATACTTCTAATGCTACTTTATGTTATAGGCGTGGTCTGTAAGTCTGCCTTTCCTTTCAGAATGTACATGTACTAGAATTATTAAATTTTTAGGATACACTGAAAAGGGCCCTAATTTGAATTGACAGTGGCGATCAGATTGAATTTGTGAAAACTGAAAAAAGACAATTTTTTCAGAAAAAAAGGAAACAAAATTTTCATTTTCCTATTTTTGAAGTCTTTGACATAATTTGCACCAACAAAAAATTTGTCAAATTGATGTCCTTCTTTTTTGTAATAGAAAAAATTAATATGTTACAAACAAAAGAATGATGTTAACGTATTTTAAAATAATGTATTTTCTTACTTCATGTAGGCTTTCCCCATGAAACCTATTTTGTGTTGGTGTGGTGAATCTCTTCTTTAACCCTATGCAAATCCTGTATTCCTAATAATTCCTGGCCTATGGATCAGCAGAGACTTTGATGCTACCTGTTGCTACCTATTACTATTTTTAGTGATTACTGATTGGGTAGCCGTGGACAAATTAGCTTCTCTGGGTCTCTTAAGATATGTGTTTTACCCAGAAATTCCCTAGGTTTCTATGATTCCATAAATGAATGAGTGAATTGTTAATTAATTTCACTCTAAGTTTGCCATTACAGAACATGAACATGAACTTAATGCCACAGACTCCCTTAGGTTTTTATTTTCAATCTTTATCTTTTTAAAATGTGCTGAAATTTCTGCATCTGTTCTCTATATTTCAAGTGAGATCATTTGAGTAGAAACCAGGCTGTTAGCCAGTTTACTATGACCATAGTGCCTGAGGACTCAGTGACCACTCCCTGGGGAAGCGTGCCCTCCCTTGGCAAGGAAAAGCTGATCTTCATTTTTAAGTTGTTTTTAATTTAATATTTAATGAATCAGGAATTTATATGTTGACAGCTGAGCACAACGCAGTGTATAGAAGAAATACAAGATCTAACCTCTGTCCTTGGGGAGACAAGATGCATGAGAAATCATCAAACATTTTGAAACAGTGTATGAGCTCTATTGCGTGACACGCATTATAGGATTTTGGAAGGGGGTCAGGTGGGTGAGGAGCAGAAACAGGGAGGGCTCTAAGGCAGGTGCTGAAGTAGGCCCGAATTTCGAGGAATGAAAAGACCTCTGATCTAATGGAGTGAGGACAGGCCAGGACAGCAGATGAGAGTAGCTCTTGTGAGGAAACAGTCTACACAGCCAGTCACTTCAGTGGGACAGTGAGGAGTTGGCCTGCTCATAAGGGGCACAAGTAGGGGGCAGTGGGAAATAAACTTGGGTGGACTAGGTGTGCCAGACATGGAAAGCCTTGAAGAGCCTGACCTTAACTTTAATTCCACGATAGGATTTGTTAATTTAATGGAACATGCTTTCTGGTGCCAGTCAAGCTTTTCCTGGTTATTATAAAAACGTTGAATAAGATTATCTGAGAGAAGTGGAGATACTGTCTTTCCTAGTTTTAGGTTTGCAGTCCTTACTGCCCGAGGGGCAAGCCATGTGTGTAGATAGATGAATGTGCGGTCTCTAACATTTGCTCTAACATTCTTTTCTTCCCTCGATAAATCTGTGTCGTTAATGACAACATGTAAGTCAACCAGAGGAGAAACAGCCGATTGGATGACGGGCTTAAGTGAATCTTGTTTTATGTCCTAATGGTCAACATATGGGCTTCTGTCAGCCTGGAGTGGCAGGAATTTCCAAAGACACAGGCCCATCCACAGAGAAAGAGTGCTCGAGAGAGCGCCCTTCCTCCAAGGTCCCAGAGGTGTGAGTCTGGGAACTATTAGCAAAAGCTCTCCGTCCTCCTCTGCTGTCAGGAAGATGCATGTCGGTGGAGACAGAAATGTTTTTGCACTGGGAACCCTGACTCCATTATTAATTTTATAGCTCTAGGGAAGGGATGCTCGATTCTGTAAAGTTCCCGTGGCACTGCCCCACCAAAAGTGTGTTCAATGGTCCCAACTTATGTGACTTAGAAACACCAATTCTTCATCCTCCTTCTTCCCCATGCAAATTTGATCTCTGTGAAGGGTGAGGACAACACTTGTGGGGAGGAGAAAGGAGGATCTGGCTGGAACTCACACCTTCCCACGGCATAGACATCACAGACTGCCTGGGTCTTCCGGACACGGAGTCTCCGCAGATAATCTCGTAAGAGTGCGGTGTGACGGTGACAGAAGCAAGTTGGGTTCACGGAGCCTGAGTCTGCCACACTCTGGGAACTGGGATCTGCACCCAGACAGGCCACACATCAGGGCACATTTCACAAAGCTAAACCTAAGGGAAGTCAGGGAAAAGAGCTTCTGACTTGCAACTTATCTTAAGTAAACTGAGTAAATCAAAGTACAGTAGGAGATAACATTATAAATAACCATGAAGGATTTTTAAAATAAATAAATGTGAAGCATCTAAATATGTGTTTATCCTCTTACCATACTGCTTTGGGAAAAGAGTGATAGGGCCATTACTCTAAATATTTTTAAAATTTCCTTTGAAGTATTTGTAAAGCCAGCCTACACATGCTCTTGTAGATACTGTATGTTGCAAATATTTGACCTAGAAAGATTGGGTTTTGGAAATGTCTCAGCAAATCTTTTTTTTTTTTTTTTTTTTTTAAAGATTTTATTTATTTATTCGACAGAGATAGAGACAGCCAGCGAGAGAGGGAACACAAGCAGGGGGAGTGGGAGAGGAAGAAGCAGGCTCATAGCGGAAGAGCCCGATGTGGGGCTCGATCCCATAACGCCGGGTTCACGCCCTGAGCCGAAGGCAGACGCTTAACCGCTGTGCCACCCAGGCGCCCCTTGCCACCCAGGCGCCCCGTGTCTCAGCAAATCTTAAAGTCAAGTCCAGGGTAGAATTAAGTGAGTGATCAGGCTAAGACATGCTATTTTCGGTGAGATGCAAATTGGTGCTGTTGGCTTTCCTGAACCAGAAAGTGCTGCTTAGCAAGAGTTCTTCCCAACGTTTTCAGCCATGGCCCCACCAGTGACATAAATTAAAACTGCCTTGAGGACACGTAACTGTTTTGGAGGTGTGCATGTTGGTATTGCAAAGAAATTAGTCTCGTCCCTCAAAAAGGGGACAGGAGTTCGATGGGCATATCAGTACAGGGACAATACAGTGTAAGCCACTAACACCACGCTAACTAGCCTTCCTCATTCTCAGGTAACTGCAGGGGTCTTCACTGTCTATGGTGTAGCATATGCTGGAGGAAAAGGTCGCTTCCAAAAAGACCGCATGTCAGGACCTTTGCAAGTTCCTCATTTGATAAAATAATGGCGGGAGAGCGCAGGAAGGGTGCTAAGGCTCGGTTTCCTGGCACCTGGCTGGGCTGCGGGACGGAGCTCCCTGACACACGCCACAGTGGTCAGGAGCTTCAGCTCTGGACTCACGAAAGCCTGGCTTCAAATCCTGACCTGCCAGCTGCTAGCTGTGTGATCACAAGCAAGTTACTCACCCTCCTCCATTCCCTCAGTTCCAAACTGGGGACAACACTACCTACTTTCTAAGCTTGCAAGAATTAAATGAGATAATACAGGCAAAATGCTTCTCATGGGGCCTAGCGCATGTCGGTGCCCCATAAATATTAGCTCCAATTATGAACAAAAAGAAGAGAAAGAGGATGGAAAAGAAGGCAGAGTGGAAGGAAGCAAGAAGAATCAGGGGAAGAGAGGAAAAAGGCAAGGAGGCATGGGCTTTGGGCTGACAGGTGGGGCTGGCTTTATTAACCTGGTCGTTCCTGCTGTGGCCCAGGCAGGAGTGAGTGACTCATTAGTTAATGAACAGGTATAGTATTGGGGAAAAAAAAAAAGATCTAAAAGTGTATGTCTCAAATATTTAGAACTAAATAAGCAGGAAGATCATAAAACTCAGAGGGTCCCTTTCACAACGTGCTCTCTCTCTCTCTCTCTCTCACACACACACACACATTTATAGTCTTGATTCTTATCTCCTTACTTTAAGAATAATAGTGATGCCTTCTGCTTTGGAAAGGATAGTGGGAGGTCCCTAAGACAGTAGAGCCCTTCTGCTGTCATTAATAATGGGGCTTTATTATAACTCCAGTAAAGGAAAGCAATGCCAGCAAATTTTGTATAGATTCTGCATCCTTGAACTAGAAATGTTCTTTTCAGGTTTGAAGAAATGGGTCTATATTCTGCTCAAATGACAGCAGGTGTCAAAATTGCCCTCCTGCCCTACAGTCTGTCATTAAATCTAATTAGATCCAAACCCCAAAGGAAGGGCCAATTTGTAGTCCAACGTCCTGTAGCCTTGTCCTCTCCCCAGATGACAGAGCCAGCCCTGAACCTCTCGGCTGGCACATTCCTGGGAGCCTGGGGTCCTCAGAGGGGGGCCATTCCCCCTCCAAACTGTGACCTCACCACTATTCTCACATCACTGGCTCTCAACCTTCAAAAACCCCTCTCATCTTCCTTCTTCTGGGCCCTCATTACTCCCCGTTTGGGCGGCCAGTGGAGAGTGGTATGTTCAGAAGAGTGGTGTTCTCCGGCATTCTGTAACAGAACGCTGAGCCACTGAGATCTCAAAGCCGGAGGCTTTGTTTCCTTGACTGAAACCACTTCTGAGTTAAGCTCTTGTCAATGGCCACACTTTGCCCACTTCTCTCAGAGTTTTGATGGTGCTGAGGTCACTTCACCGAGCCCTCCTGCTGTTCAAACAGAGTCCGGTTCAATTTTTTGCATCTGACGGAAAAAAACACCCCAACCATCGCTGCGGCTGAGTCAGACCACCAGCTCGGGACCTCCTTAGGCTTCAGGCCACTGGGGAAAGGTCACCAAGTTTGATGTCGGTAAAAAGCCCACAGGGTGATTTGGTAATGATACTCTTCACCTCCCTGTCCTAGCTTCGTTCCCCCCCGCAACACCAAGGGGGAGAGAAAATTCCAATTGCATGTATTCATATTTTAATGAATGCATATTGGTGGAAGTGAAGAATGCTTATGGGTGTGCAGGGTTTATGGAAAAACCCCAAAAAGGTGAAAATTCAGGGTGGCCTCTGGGGTGGCAGGTGACAGTGCTTTTCACACCCGCTGGGGGTCGAATTTGCACCTTGGCTTCAGTGGCCACCTCTGAGGTAAAGATTTCCCACTCTGCACCTCCGTGCTGACCTCTCTCCTGAGTCCCAAAGAGTATTTTCAGTGAAGGTTTCTACCTGGAGGACCCACTGTCAACAACAAAGCCAATGTGCTGAAAACAAAACTCAGTATCTCGGCTCAAAGCCTGCCTCTCCCCGGTGTCCCACCCCAAGGAAGGTCACCAGCATAAACCCAGTCACTCGCGCCAGAAGCCTGGGAGTGCTTCCTGACCCTCACCCTCCGTGTCCTTCCCGTCCTGCCTCCTCCACATCCCCCAAGCCCTTTAACCTCTTTTACCCTCCCCCCCACTGCCACTGTCCTTGTCCTGGTCACCCTGTGCCCTGCCCAGGGCACTTTACCACTCTCTAAGTTGGCTCCTTGAGTTTACCCTGGCCCCCTTCGATCCATCCGACCCCGGCACCCACACCGTAGCCCCCTTTGAGTAAAAACTCTCGGTAGCACTCCGTTGTCCTGGGGTTAAAGTGTCAATGCCCTCACCTGTCCCACAAGGCCTTCCATGTCTTGGCATCTGCCCGCCTCTCCTGCCTCACCTCTTGCCACGCTCCCCTTTGAATGCTGCCTTCCAGCCAGGTTAAACACCTTTCCGCTCCTCACATATCAGAGTTTTGCTGGTTTCCTGGTTTTGCATATGTGGACTCCTCTCTCTTCTTCTCATTACTGGAACATAAAACACATACAGAAAAGTGCACACCACATGTATAGCTCAGGGAATGGTCGCAAGTGAACACACCCATATAATCTATGCCCAGACCAAGACCTGAAGAGGACTGGCATTCCAGAAGCCTCCTTCATGCCCCTTTTCACTATTCCCCAAGGGAAATCACTACTCGGACTTCTAATAGCACGGACTGGTTTTCTCCACCTTTGTACTTTATCTAATTAGAACCTGCTGAACTGTGTCAGATGTGTACTACTGCATAACAAACCACCCAGAAACTTCACAGCCTAAAATAACCTTCAAGTCCCACCTCGGTCTCATTAATCACGCCTTGCTGCCATGCTCTTTCATCCGCTTTGCCACCAAGCTTCTTGGAAACTGGCCACACTCCGTGTCCGCCTACCCTCGCCCCCATCCACTCCGCGATCGCTGCCGCATCGTGTGCTTCTGCTGGAGCCGCTCTCGTCGGAGGGCACCGCTTACCTCCTTCGTGTTGAGCCAAGTGAATGGTTTTCAGTCTTTTCCTACTTGACCCCCTCCCCCCAATTCAGTGAGTCCCCAAGTCCTAGTGATCCTCCCCCTTTCCCCCATCACGTATTTGTCCTACGCTCATTATCTCCTGGACGAATCCAGCTGCCTCAAGGATACCTCCCTGTCCCAAGAAGCCGTTTCAGACTTGTCATTCCGACGCGGTTTCCTCTGATTACAAATCTGGACAGGCTTGCCACTCATCATGGAATAAAACCCAAACTGTAGCAAGGCAGGAAGGCCCTAGACCGGGGCCCGGCTCCCTTTCCGGGCCCTTTGCCTGCCCTGCGCCTGTGCCACCGTCCACTCTGCGGGCCCAAAGACACGCCCCGGGGGGTCTGCTGACAGCTTCTCTCCTACCTGGGATGCCCTTCGCCCCCTTCTCCCCTCAGATCCTCTACTTCTCCCCTCCATCCTATCTCTGATGCCGCCTCTGTAAAACTGTGCTGTTAACAGCTCCTTTTCTGATCCTGTTTGCTGCTACCGATATTAATAGCACTCATCATTATTATAATAGGTTTGGCTCACTCCCTCTAGAACTCAAGCTCCTCAGGGCAGCATCTTTATTTTGTTCTGCTACATCCCAGGCTCCCACAACTGTGATAGCACATAGTAGTCACTCAATAAACACCAGCTAAATGAATGGAAGGGTGACATTAATTGAGCCCTTATTTGCCAGGTGCTTTTCATGCAGGATCTCATTCCCGCCTCACCGCAGCCCTGTGAGGAAGGAACTCCATTTCCATCCCAGTTTGGCAAGGGGAGAAACTGACACCTAATGACATTAAATAGCTTGCCCAAGGTCACGTAGCTGTTAGATGGCAAAAGCTAGGGCTTGAACCCTGATGTGTCCAAGCTCTAAATGACCTCATCCTACGATCGTGAGCTTTGTCTGCAGTGGTGCTTTGCACAAAACTCTCCTGGAGGTTAGAGAATCTGGTCTTCAGCAAATGGAATGGTTATCTTGAAGTACTGGAGGTATCTCTTTACATATTAATCTCTTCATCATAGTATGAGTTCTCAGAGACTAGGAAGTGCATTCTAATTATTTTATTTCTCCACCACCACTACCCAAAACTCTAAACAGCTGGCACAGTGTCTTACAAATTTGTGTTCATTAAATGTTTGCTGAATGAAATAATGGGCATGCTGTTAAAAGGCGGTATTTGGTGGTCAGTCCTTCTTGTCCAGTCAGTAATTTTGAGCCCTGTCCTGACCATCGACCCGAGTCCAGCCCCAGCTGCTGCCTCTTCTAACTGTGTGCTTCTTCAGCACCATAGAGGCTCCCGGCCATCCCTGGCTGACCCCCCCCTCCACCCTGACCCCAGCCCTTTGTCATCCTTCCTGTCATCATGAAATCCCCTGCCTGTCTTCCTGCTGTCAGGGGCCTGATCACGCAGAATGAGTTCTGCCCACCCCTCTCCTCCTCTCCACCCCACGCCCTGCTGGAACCTGGCTGCTTCCCGGGTCATTCTTGACAGGCAGGGCAACATGACATTTATGTAGATAATTGGAACACAGTTTGGATTGTGATAAACAGAAAGTCACGAGGCAGGACAGGAGTTATGAAGCAGGAGAAATTCCTTGTTAAATGATAGAGGAACTAAAAATGAATAAAGTCACTGTCTTTTTCATCCTGACATTTTTTTTTTTTTAAATACAGAGCTTAGCTTCTCTCAGTTTGTCAATTATTTAGGATTGCTGATTGCAAGTAATAGAAACCGAAGTGGTTTAAGCTGAAAGGGGAAATTTATAGTAAGGATACAGAATCTCTAGGAACCCAAAGTTTGGAACGCAGCCAGGCCTAGGGGAGATATGGAAGCAGCTTCAGGAAGACAGTCCAGGATCTGGGCAGCATCCTCTCTCCATGTTCTCTCTTCGCTGTCTCTGCACATCTGCCTCATTCTTCTCTCTCTGTAGACCACTTGCCTACACACCGCATGGCTGCCAGTGGTTACTCAATGTCTATTTGGCGAGAACGCCTAGCTCCAGCAAAACCACCAATCCCCAGGGAAATCTACCTGATTGGCCAGCACGAGCCAGGTCCCCACACCTGTCCAATCACCTGCCACCAGCAGAGCAGCTGATGTTGTTCAACATGGCTGCCAAGTGCCCGTTTCTGTGCCAGAGAAAGCAGCAGAAAGGATCCTGTGGGCTGAGCTAACGCTCCACAAAGGCCCACTACACTTTGTTCTGTTGTCTGATAATGCTCTTGTAAAAGAATTCTGGATGCTTCCCTGGGAATAGAACATGTGAAGAGGCATCGTACCTTTGACAGGCTTTTTCAAAAACAAATACATAAAAATGAATTGCCATTTAGGAAACCTTACCTTACATAACTAAGACAATGTTCTGCTGGTAGCTCCTAGCAGGTTTTTATGCCAGTTCCGTTCACTGAAGGCTTAGCATCCTGGCTTCGACCAGGAGCCTCACGCACATCCAGATGGCCCACTGGACGGCCGCGCTCGAGGTAAAGCAGCTGGTGTTGCCTCCTCCTCGGGGTCTTACACACCTCCCCTTCAGTGCCAGAGCTCTCGCCTCCTTCTAATAAGGCAGCGTCGTCAGGTCTGCGGAGACAGAATCCCCTCCCTTTGAGGGTTCCACACCCTGATGAATTCTGAGAGCACTAAGCTGGGTCACTGCTCCTTTGATGTGGTTTGAGGGCAGGTGAGAGGGAGCTAGGATAGATCCTTCTTCCGTTCTGATCTGGCCTTGCCCATTCAGCGGTCCGCCAATCCAAGGCTGGGTAGGTGTTAACTGAAACGTTTATCCAGCTCAAAAGTGGGAGCACTAGAGTTAAGTTGCCCAAGGCAGGTCCAAAGTTCCGCATCCGTCTTTCCCGGACTTGGCCCCGTGGGCACGGCTACACTCGCTGCGGCCGGTGCCAGGGAACACAGACCCGGCCTGGGCCGCCGGGCGCCATCTTGGAGGAGGGATTCTCCCCCTCCTGAGGCGTATTGTATTCCGCCCACGCTTTCTCAGTGACTCCTCCCCCAATTGTCTTCCAGGCTCCCCGGGGACAGCAGGCCGCGTGTGCAACCTGACTTCCCGTGGCATGGACAGCTGCGAAGTCATGTGCTGCGGGAGAGGCTACGACACCTCCCGCGTCACCCGGATGACCAAGTGCGAGTGTAAGTTCCACTGGTGCTGTGCCGTGCGCTGTCAGGACTGTCTGGAGGCCCTGGACGTGCACACGTGCAAGGCCCCCAAGAGCGCTGACTGGGCGGCTCCCACATGACGCCGGCGGAAGGCCCCGCCCACCTTCCCTCCTGCAAGGACTCTGGCGGGTCTGCAAGGACACTGGGCCTCGGGGTTTTCTCGGGGAGCTATTTCCTAAGGCATGTGACCTTTGTCTCAACAGAAGCTCCTTCTCCCGCCGCGGGGGCCACAGGACGGGGGCCACATGCCGCACATAAAGCATGCCTTATCCTCCCCGACTGCCAGCATTCTGGGGGCACACCTCTTCCTTGTCAGGACAGACAGCTCGGAGGGAAAGGGGGGGACGGGGGGCCGATCCCCGTCTCCACCCACCTAGACGTTTCCTCTTTCTGGAGCACTTGGCCAGAGGGGAAAAGAGTGTCCCAAAGGAGCTTTTTCTGTGTCTCACAATAAATGCTCACAGTTACCAAACTCTATACTTCTCTCTGGAGGGTAAAGACAGCAGGACCAACTGCCATTGAATTAACTTTAAATCTTGAAAAGACCAAGCAAGGCTTTTGCCTGATCAAGTGATTTTCACAGCCACCCCCTCCAGGGCTGATTGGTAATTGCCTGGAGAACGATGGCTTTCAATGAACTTTTGGTTTAAATGCATATTTTTCAAGGCATTTATTGCCATATTAAAGTTTGGTGTGACCAGACAGGACCGGTGTCCTTCGGTACAGTTTGGAATCTTTACAATAGCAAGAGCCTCAGAAAGGACTTGCTTTGCATTACTGTCTGCTTGATATAAAGAAGCTTTAGGGAAGGAGACTTCCTTCTTAGGATCTGAAAGGAATTTAAAAGAAGATTGATGATCTGGCAGTATTCTGTATCTATTGGGGGAAGATGGAGAAAAATAACTTAGTGAGTGGAATATCAGAAAACATGTCTGTACAGATAAGGAAGAAAAGGGGGAATAAAATTCCTATCTGGTATGATGCATGTGACCCCTGGAATTTTGTAGTTGAAATGGCTTTGAGAAAGAAAACTTTGAGGATGACAAGATCAGGGAACCAGCATGCTGACAGAGAGGTTTCCAGAGCTAAGTCACGCCTGGACAGCCTTCACCATGAACAGATGCCCAGAACGAGTTGGCCACATGTGCCAAGCGCATCAGCTGTACCCATCACCCTTCAAGCACGTTTGAAAGAGCTGTCATATTGAATTGTGTTCATCTGAGGCTGACAAGATGACAAGACACCATAGCTTAGAGCAAATGACACAGAGCCTTGTTTATAAAGTTGGCAACCTTAGTATATTATATTGCAAACAAATCATCATTTGGAGATTATATTTTATGGACCCAGCTGTAATTATGGGAACATCAACATGCAAATTATGGCTGGCTTTGGCCATGAGCCAAAAGATGACATCCAAGGAAAATACAGACGCTGCCGCCCCATTTCGTATATTAAATGAAAGAAAGGCGAAATATCTGAAGTTATGTCTCATCCCGTCGGTACAATTAGGTTCTGGTTCTCAATGTGGTCTCTTCACATTTACTAAGATGATGTTCTATTCTATGCATCTGGTGTCCAGTGACTGATACTCGCTCACTCATTGAGAGCCTGGTCTTCAGTTTCTCCGTCCTTGCTCTGCAGCAGGACGTCTAGACTGAAGCTCACGGACAATAGCCTGCCGGAGTACTTTGTCAGAATTATTGCTTGCCTCCTAACCCTCATCAAAATGACAGAATTCATCTCCTTTCTTTCACTCCCAAACCCCAAAATTTGTCATCTGATTTTTCCAAAGTAGCTCTTTCCTCTTTTTATCCTATGGATTCAGAAGGTGGGAAGAGTGGAGCGGGACAGTTGCTCTGAGCTCAGTGTGGGCCTTTGGGGGTGAGTGGGAAGGCTGGGCAGGTGGGCTGTCTTAGTTACACTGCAGCTGCCTGTGAATGCCTTTCTGGGGGTGGTGGTGAGGGGACTTGCACAGTGGTCCCACAGCCATTAGCCTGCTGGATGAACTATGAAATCATAAATCCACGAGTGTATTTAGAAATGGAAAGGATCTAAGAGGACATCTCAGCTCCCTCCAGTTTGTATCTGGGGCAGCTGAGACCAAGAGGGGTGAAAGCCTGTGTGCACTTACTGCGATTGCCCCCAATCTCCATTGCAAACAGAGGAATCAGGAAAGCCAAGCACTTTATCTAGTTTGTCTCAAAATTAACCCAAGTGGATTCTAAGTCATTTTAGCATCCAAAGGGGATGGTCATGATTTCTTTTAATTGTTGGGATGTTTTGATCTGACTTTCATTTCATGCTGAGATGCATCGTTCTTGATAAGGAGCAAGGGCACAGGGCATATCCATATAGAAACCTGAGTTAACTTTTCTGATCTGTAAGGGAGACTACGGCAGCCATCGCAAGTGGCAGTGGGTGTGGTCATCATGGAGGGCGTGATAAGAGAATGAAGTATTTTTATCTGCTTTTACTTCTGAAAGAGGAAATCTCCACTCTTGGGGAAAACAAATTTAAAAAGAGCTGAAGATAAATTCCAACTCCTTTTCTTTAGGGTTTGGTTGAGGATCAATAGGCCTTGATTCTAGGGTATACTGAGCTCTTGATTATCTGAGGCTCTTAAGGGAATGTACGGCACCCATTACCCAAAACAAAATGAAAGAATCCATTTAGTTCAGATCCCTTACAAATTCCCTCTCAATGAAAATCTTATGATAAAAGAAAGATTTCTAGGCCCCAGGGGTTGCCCATTAATGTTCTGCAATCGCTGAAAAAGTTCCAACACAATAGAGCTTGACCATCTCAGCGGAGTTTTCTACAATAAAGATATCATCTGCACCCGACTCTGACTCTTAACAAATGAGTTGTCTTCTTCAAAATAAACGTGCCTCCCTACACTGGCCTGCAGTTTGGAAGACTGGACTGGACTGATCTTTGTGCTCTGTGAGCATGCTTGGTCAGGGTGCATCCCGGTTACACCTCGGACAGCCTCTCACACACAGGCTCCCACATAAAAGCCCTAAGTGCCATGACCACACTCAGCCAGGGCTCTTTGCCCCTCCGGGTGGGAGGCCCCAACATAATCTGGATATTGCCAGACTGAAAGGAACATCCCTGAAGGATCTACCAAATGGCAATATATTCTGTATGGGGTCGGGTGATGGGAAGGGGAAGAGCCAGGTGGCTGTTGCCATGTGACTGGCTGAGCTTGGTGACAGCGCAAAGCGGCTTTTTCAGCTTCCGCGGGTAACCTCTGCCCTGCCTTCCACTGTTGCTTCCCTGTCCCTTCCCAGCACCTACTTCCCAAGACAGCAGGAGACCTAGAGGGGCAGGGCCTCAGGCCATTGCTCACGTTCCCCGAACCTGTCGTACCTGTCGTGTAGCTCTGCACGAGGCTTCCAAGGTTGATGTCAAGAGATGTTCTCGATTGTCATAACCATATTCCTTTCCATTGGAGTTATCAAGAAGCTCGAAAACGTTAGGTATCACATTTCTTTTTCAAAGAAAGTAGCTTTAAAGTCAGAAAATCTAGCTTCACATTGACATTTCTCAGCCTGATTAATCTATTAAGGGATCTCACATCAGCTCTACAAAACCTAAAGCAGGGCTCCCTCGGAGGCACCCAACACGACCGTACATGCACTTGTCCTCGCTGGCGTTTTCAGGCCAAGATATTGTTATTACTGCTCATTTATTAAAGGCTAGCCTGGGGCTGGTGGTGTCTCGCTCAGCTGAAGAACATTCATCTCCCCGTCTTGCCTGCTCTCCAAATAAAGGCTCAGAGAGGTGTCCAATCGACCAGAACCATTCTTTTGTGTCTATTTACTGTACTTCAACCTGGGTTTCCTTATCTTAAGAGTAAGAAGCATACTCTTAACAAATAAACCTCGCCAATTCCAAAGCTGGTAAATTGCTCTTGTTAGGTCTGTGCTGACCTTCTGAAAAACAATCCACCGGTATAAGCTCACAAGGGCGTGCTTATTTTGACCTTCTCCTTACCTAGGCAGAGAAAATTTTCACTCATCCATGAGAATGTTCTTTACATTTTTCAGGGGATCAGCAAGGTGACAGGTGGTTTGCAAAGCCCAACATGATTATTATTTTTCTAAATCATAGTTGTTCCAACTGTAGTTTTTCTTCCCCTGATATTCACATGATTCCTGTTTAACCAAACCTCCCACTTCCACGAGCTAATAAAAGTGTCACGCAGATTGTTACAAAGAACTATTGTTATTTACAAGTCTACATCTTTTGCGAAATCAAAACATAATAAAGTGAATTTTCAGTGTTGACTTTGTTATTTTAAACTTGTGATAGTCTTGCCAAACCCTCTGGTGGAAAGAAATCCCTGCAGGTTATGGGAATTATTCCCTTGTCTTCCTCAGGAATATGCTTCCTACACAACCTCATCAAGAGGTGGCTTTCAAGTTTGTGAAGATTTTCAGGGAAGCCAGTTGGCTTCCCTTACTGATAAATACTCTTGTGAGCTCACAGGTAAGGCTTATATTCCTGATTGAGAAATCATTCTGCATTTTCACCCTGTGTTGCCATTTAAGTGCCTACCCTCTCTAGGTGCCAGCACGCTTTGGCTCTGTTTTTAAATTCAGTGTGTCTCCACAGCAGCTAGACCCACCCTCGTTGACCTCTCTGAATTATTACACTCCATGCAAGTGCTTGCTTTTGGCTGAAATGGTATTTTTTCAGCTTGATTAGAAACATACAAGATCCCTTGCCCCTTTGCTGAGATCTGTGTATCCTGATTGTGGGTGCTGTTTACACACAAGTAGGGAAAGCTCGGAAAATGGAAAGAAACTCTCCCGCAGCAAAGGAAATCCACCCAACATTTGCCCTTCCCTGAGGAACTGTTTTGGGGTGACCTGCCTAAGCAAGGAGCTGACTCTGCACATCAAGTACTCCAAGGTGGCCCGACTGTCAGGCTGCTTGCTGTCCCTCTAGGATTCCTTTGTCCCTTTCGGAAACTCCCATGCTTGGATGACTTGCAGAAGGTGTGTTGATACATGTGTCTACATATGTTTTTCAAAGAACATTTCACCAAATATTTTTGCCCAAACATTATCAATGAAAATTCCCTATTCACTAACCCTTTGGGTGAGAGGACTGTCTTACACGTTGTACAATCTTCAAAAGCAATCCTGTCTCTACACACTAGATGCCAGAGGTACGCTCCTGCTTTCCAGCTGTGATAACCAAAAGTGTCCCCAGACATTGCCAGATGTTCCCGGTGAGGGGAGGAGGAAGCAAGGTGTGAGACAAAACTGTTCCCAGTTGAGAACCACTGACGTAACACTTTGGGTCAAGTCCTCTATTGAAATGCAATCCATATACATTTTTGCCATTTTCAGGTAGGTACACTTCACCGGGAGTGATAGTTTAATGGGATTAAATCTTGGTATTAATGCATAAGACTAACTGGGAAGGAATCTTTTGGAATGGGTGTATCATAGAACCCCTCAGCAGTGTGGGCCAGAACAAGACAGGCTGACACTTGAAGTTCACAATGTGTCCTGGGAGGGTGGGAAAGCACCAGGCTCCTGGGTTTCCATGGATGGGCATTAACTGTAGGGAATCAAAGGAAGGATGGAAGCTTAGCAAGGAAAAACACTAGTGTGGTTTCAGAAGCTGAAGGCAAAAGTCTTCCTAGGAACTCCTCAGTTTCGCAACGCTCACTGGGAAAGAGAAGCCCCAAGATAAGGCCTGGAAGGTGGAAGAGTAAGACTGTTATAGCTCTGCATTAAATAGTTGGGTAATTTTGAGTTTCTCAGGACAGAGAGGAGGGCAATAAGAAAGAAAGGGCACCGAAACATGGAGAAAGACTGAGTTTCAGGCAAAAAAAAAAAAAAATAGAACCTCCAGTTTAAGACTAGGATGGGTATCATTTGCAGGTTGATCCTTGAACACCCCCCTACCCCCCCCCCACTGCCAGTTATCCCTACTGCAGGTAACCCTAGCCTTGTACGGGTGGAATTTTAGGAGAGCGAAGCAACCCAAGTGATGTCCAATGTGTGTCAGCGAAGAGCGGGAAGGGGAGAGCACAAGCTGGGTGCAACATGGGCAGAGAGGAGAAAGAAACAAGCCTGGATGGCAGACTAAACAAAGGATAACCCAAACTGGATAGAGACTGGGGGCAATGACAACCGGCCAAAAGAAGGAATTGGAAAGCCAGTCTTCTTCCACCTGACAATTTTTCATGGACCCAAACGAATTTATGTTTTTGGCTGCCCATGGAGATACAGACTGGACAAAACCATTTCGATGAACAAATAACTCTTCATCTGTTCCCTCATGTTATGATCTAGTTCTAGGTAATAGAGCATGATTAAAATCTGATCAACATGATCAGTTTACCATTTAGACTATTTTTGGATCTTGACTTGATTTTGTAATTTCCGAGTAGTGACTGACCCTGTGAAAGCCCCTGTAATTGAATCATAGGCTCTGGATTTCCCCAGGCAGTCCACCCAATCCTATTTTAATAGCACCGCAGTCCTTCCTAAGTTGCACGGATGAGAGGAATCATATTACTGCCCGTAAACCCAATTCAAATAATTAAATGACGAAGATGCATCCAGTGTCCAGTCAGCCAGATTGCTCACCCTGGTTACTTCAGCAGAGGCTGGGGAGCATGGCAAACCCATCTGTGAATGTTTCGGGGCTTCATGTGACAGGTGGAGGTGACACACCAGCCGAACAAATAGCAGGAAACATAGAAAACGAAATCTGAATTGGAGTCTCCAAAAGTCTACCCACCCAAATAAACTTTGACATCTGTCCCTTGATCATTATTCTCCAATAGTAATGAAGACTTCATGAAAGGCCTTGAACTCTGAGTTGTCATTGTGGAATCATGCTTAATCAAGACAAATATTCCCAGCCTAAGAGGACGAGGAGAAGAAGGGAGTACGGGTTTAATTTTCTTACATATTGCTGTAACTATAAACAATGGCTTATCTTCTCAGCAACTCTCAGGAAATAACAAGCACCAGTGTTTTGTGGGTATTTACACCAGCCCTTGGAGATTTTATTAGGATCATGATTCACAGATGAGAAATTTCCCTCTTCTACAGGGCTTAGGAACTGGAGTAAGAATATTACTCAGTATACTATACAGACAAATGAATTTGAATGCTTCTAGCTATTAACCATTCATTCACTGGTGATTTTCTTTCACTTTTTCTGAACTGACTAAGTGATTGGGTCAGGATTATCCTTCTGGTTTGTATATTGTAGACATACAATTAAATGGTGTCTGAGAATTGTGTTGTTCTGTCATATGGATACGAGACTTCAACAGATCAATGAGGTTACATGACACTTCCAAGAGTCTGAGAGTGAGGATTCATAGAATCATAGAACGTCACATTTGGAAGGAACAATGCACATAATTTATTCTAACCTCCATATCTTGTTCATGGGAAAACAAAAGAAATTTCATGGTTCAGACGGTGATATAAACAACACGCTGAATCACCTTCAGGGAAGAACAGTTATCATTCATTCCATCAGTCTGTATTGAGCATCTCCTGTGAGTCAGCTGCTATGCTACATACAGTACTGGAAACGCAGCAGGGACTAAGACAAACATTCCCTTGCTCAGAACCTTCGGGGAGGGCTAACACAGAACACGTGTCCTTTGCTTCTTACCTGACAAGCAGTTTCTCGTGCACGCTTGGATTTAGTCCTTACAACTACCCTTAGATATAGACACGATTATCCTCTTTTTTTAAGATGAGACAAATTTCAGAGAGATTTGGTAACTGGCCCAAGATGATAAAAAGACTTATAAGAGGCAGGGTCTGGACTCAAATATTTGTCTTCCAACTCTCACTCCAGTGTCCTTTCCAGTATATCAGAGCATCCTCTGATTAAAACTTAGTCAGAAGTATTCTGTCCAATGAGCTTGAAAATGACTTGGTTGGTTCAATGACCACATTTTCCAAACAAAAATTAGAATGTGTAGACTGTCAAAATATTTCTATGATTTCTGATTAAATTTATATGCAATCCAGAGAAAAAAAATCATATGTTAGATACACATTTAACCAAGTTCTACCAGAACGTGACTTTTAGTTATTCATTTAACAAAGCACTTTTATTTAAAATAAAATGGCTTCTAAATCCTCCTAGAAAATCTGGGATTTCTGGTCATAAGAAATCTACTTTCCTTGTCAGATGGAGATACAACCCACATTTGAAGATGGTTAAAAATATCATGAACCAACTCAAACATGGTATAAATCATGATTTATTTAAGTTTTCCTCAAACCCCTACCTAATGCTTTTATTCAGGTTGAATTAACATGTCAATAATTTTTAAAAATAGTTTTCATAATAGTCTTGTCCACTTACACTGAGGAAGAGAGACAGTTAAAATTTCCTTAGCAACAAAGCCCAAGAAAAAAATTTTCAGAATTGAATCAAATGTAACAATGTATTTTAAAATAGTTTTAGAGGTACAAAGTGCATATAAATATGATATTAGCATCTATTAGGGTTAATAATATTTTCACTTCATTTAACATAAAGGATAGGTGGTCTTTCTCTCCACAAAGCAAGTTGGGGAGGTTTGTATAATCCTAGATTATTAGATATTGTCCCTAGAAACAACAGGTGACCTTTCCTCTACCTTCTAATGTGAAAACAATCCAGCAGGGCTGGAATAATACATGTTGCTGGCCCTGACCTCTAATTGATCTTGAATCAACACTTCACTTAATCCAATCTTGTAGTTGGGGATTTTTTCTGATGGTGGTCAAATTAGCAAAAGTAAGTCTCTTCAGAGTGTAAGGGAACCAATGACAAGACCTTATATGAATATCTGAGGAGTGTAGGAGAGTGAGAAAGAATCTTTGTCTAAATGGAATCTTAAATGATGGGTCAGGGGAAAGGGTGGAGCATTTATCACAATTATTCTAGAACTGTTTGGAATAGATTTAAACACATGTTTATTCATGGTGAAAAAAAAAGTCCCCAGATATGCATTTTAATTTGTGAGAAGGCTGCTAAGAAATGTGAGATCATGGAGAAGGTGGTCCTTAAAATAAATAAATAAATAAAATCCAGAGAGTGTAATCCCGCCTAGAATGTGATTCATTCTTTTGGACCAATAAATAGAGTGAGATGATGTCCAAAAGCAATTTCCCTATTTCTTGGACATGTAAGCATTTTCCTTATAACAACTATAGCAGAATCAGTTCCCTGTGTAGATTATATTGACAACCATGAGGGGAATCAACTCATCCCCAAATGCCATTTTCCTTTCCTCGATCTTAAATTGGGCCTAAAATTCTCACCCTTACCAATGCTGCCTGGAGGTTAAGAACTTATCTTTCAAAATTTTTCTCTTAAAATGTATAAAAGTTATTCAAGTCTCTTCCTTAATTTAACAATTATTTATTCAACAAATATCTGACACAATTTACATCTACCAAATATTTTCCCCAGTGTTGGGGAAACAGCACTGAATAAAGAAAATGATATAAATGAGACTTCTATTTCTGGTAACATGGCAGACTAAATACCCTAAAAAGAAGCCTTCTGACGCAAAACGCTCAGAAATTTGACATAGGTAAAATAAGCATCCTTTAAAATACATAAGTAAACTCTCCCCATTCCCACCTTCAAATATAGGAAAGCTCCAAAGGTTAAATATGAAGAGGATGCTGAAAACTCAAGCCTTAGTGCCCCCAGTGCAGGCTTCTTAATCTGCCTCTCTTGAAGATTGGGTATTTATTTATTGATTGACTGATGAGAGCAAGAAAGTGTGTGAGCAGTGGGGAAAGGGCAGAGGGAGAGGGAGAATCTCAAGCAGACTCTATAATAAGCACAGAGCCCAAAGTGGGGCTCAATCTCATGACCTGGAAGTCATGACCTGAACTGAAACCAAGAGTCAGACACTTAACTGACTGAGCCACTCAGGTGCCCCTAGCAGATTGGGTTTTAAATTAAAGACCAGGGCAGGGCAGGAAACAGGGTTTTGGGCTTTCTTGAAGTGAGGAGTTGGAATTAGGATACAGCATCCCATCTCTTCCCACATGAAGTCAGAACCTTCAGAGGACAATAAGTTCAATTAGAAAAACTCTGACTACCAGCACAGGGAATCAACTGGGAACTAGTTTGCTCTGAAATGGCATTAGGGTAGGAAAAAATTAATTAAAATAAATATATAGCCTGGACCATTTACAGCTACCAGCCTCTCTTTGTTTAGGTTGATATTAGAACGAACATAACTTGCACACTTCAGAAATTGTCTAGCCAATGTATCATCCCAAAACAAAAAAAAAAACAAAATAGTTCTAGATTGAGGTGCCTAGCAGAGACAAGAACAAACCTCTTTGAGGGTGACATTTTCAACCAGGCCGCAGAGGATTCTCACATGTAATACTTCACCAAATCTGAGTTGATAATTTAAAATTACAAAACACAGTACAAAATAAGCCACCATGATTGAGAGTCACAGAAAATAAAAAACAAAACATACACTTAGACTCCCAAGAATATCAGATAATAAAATTACTATATACAGACTATAAAACAAATCTGTTTAGGAATGATTTTAAAAAGCAAAATGAATAATACATATGAATATAGTACATAATACTTAAAGGAAAAAAGAGAAAGCTAAAATATATTTGAAAAATAATTAAAAAGAACATCCAGTAATTAAAAATATAACCACTGTTATTAAAACAGTGATTTTTTCTGCCTACGGCTACCACTGAGGAAGCACTGTTAAACTCTTTCCCACGGCCACTACCATATATAATTAAGAATCTCTCAAAGAGCCCAAAGAACTGTAGAAGCTCTTCATTAAAGGTTTGAACTTCAAAATAACCAGTGGCAGACTGAAAAATATGAGTAACACTCACAGACTGCATAGCAATGAAAGATCTAAACACCAAGCACTCTAGAAACTTTGGGCTTGTCACATAAGCCATTGTGGAGCAAGCATATGGAGTCATGAATGCAAGACCACACAAGATGGAAGGAAGTGTCATAGAACCAAAGAAGGTGTCACAAGAGAAGGTTTTTCAAGACCAGGTGCACAGTTACTTATGAAAAAGACCTTCATTAGTGGCATTAAAGAAGACACTGAAGAACATCATGTAAGAGATTATTTTGAGCAACATGGGAAGACTGAGGTGATTGAAATCATTACTGATGAGGATGGTGACAAGAAGAGAAGTTTTGCTTTTATAACCTTTTACGACCATAACTCCATGGATAAGACTGTCATTCAGATATACCATCCTATGAATAGCAAGAACTGTGAAGTAATGAGAGTCCTGCTTAAGCAAGAGATGGCCAGTGTCTCATGTAGGTCAAAGTAGTTCTTAAAATGTTGGCAGGGGTTGTGGAGGTTATTTTAGAGGGAATGACAACTTTGGTCATGGAGGAAACTTCCAGGGTTGTTATGGCTTTGGTGGTGGTGGATATGATGGCAGTAATTGATTTGGTAATAACAGAAGTTTTGGAGGTGGTAGAAGCCACAGTAACTTTGGCAATTACAACAATCAATCTTCAGATTCTGGACCCATGAAGAAAGGAAACTTTTCTGGTTCTTTTGGTGGTGAAGGCCAGTACTTTGCCAAACCACAAAACCAAGGTCATTATGGGTGTCTAAGCAACACCAGTAGTTATAGCAGTGGCAGAGATTTTAATTACTGCCAAGAAAAAAGTTTGCAGAAAAGGAGAGCCAGAGAAGTGACAGAAAAGCTATGGGTTACAATAGGTTTGTGAACTCAGTCAATCACAGTGGCAGAGCCTAACTGCTACAAGAAAAAAAAAAATAAGGATGGTATTTGTGACTAATCATATAATTTAGTTTCTGTTCTCTGAAAAGTGAAAAGCATTCCAACAGAAGGTTTTAATGCAGTTTTTTGTTGTTGTTGTTCACATGTTGTTAATTGATAACTGTAATAGCTGATCATGATGCTGATTAAATGTACCTTAAAAAACTTCACTGGTAAACAGAAAAGTAGATACAGCTAAAGAGAGAGTTAGTGAAGCGGAAGATAGATCTAAGGAAATTAAGGAAATTACCTAGAATTCTGCCCAAGATACTAAAAAAAATGGGACATATGAAAGGAGTTGAGGGACAGGAAAAGTAGAATTAATAGGTCCATCATATGTCTTATAACAGGAATTCGGAAAGAAAGAAGAGAGATGGACCACCTGGGCGGCTTAGTTGGTTAAGCATCTGCCTATGGCTCAGGTCGTGATCTTGGGTTCCTGGGATCAAGCTCCGAGTTGGGCTCCCTGCTCAGTGGGGAGTCTGCTTTTCCCTCTTCCTCTGCCCCCCCCTGCTTGCGCATGCTCTCTCTCTCTCTTTTTAATAAATAAATAAATAAATAAAATCTTTTGAAAAAAGAAGAAGAGAGAAAGTGAGAAAGATGAACAATTTCCAGAATGGATGAAAGATATAAATCTTCAATGTCAAGAAGCAAAGTTCCAAGTAGTTCCAAAACAAAATAAATCCACACAAAAATATATTGTTGCAAAAGTGCAGGGAGTAGAAGAAAAAGAGATTTCAGAAGCTACAAAAGAGAAAAGACAAGTTACCTAGAAAAGAAAATCAGACCAAAAGTAGACTTTTCCAGAACTGTGATGGGAAAACAAGAAGGCGCTGGAATCATATTTTCAAAACCCTGAAAAAAAATCAATCTATAACTTTATATCCAGCTGAACGATCATTAAAGAACAAGAGTAAAATAAAGAAATTTCAGACAAACAAATCTACCAAGAACAGATCCTATCTATAGGAACTTCAGAACAAATATTTTCCAAAAGAAATGCAAGAGGAAAAGCTGAGCAAATAAATTTGTATACATGCAGTGAAATTTACAATAATGAACTTATAAAAATAACTAGGAATTACTCATTTCTGGTAACAGAAAAAGGTGAAATCAAGTGTTGGTAACAATATCAAGATGGAAAGGAAGTGACCAAAATTAAGCATTTTAAACTTGTTTATATTGTTGGGGAGGAGGGAAGAAATATAAACTTTAGGCATTGTTAGGTAAGCATGTCTCAATTTTAAGGATAACCATTGAGACAAAAATGTGTAATTTCCTATTTTAAGGAAATAAAAATAATTTTAAAACTCTTCAATCAATCTAAAAGGAGGATAGGTTTGTAGTTGTGGATGCAGGAGCACTTAGATTAAAAGTAGGGAAACGGGTTAGGATTCTATTGCTCATAATAGCAATATAAATATCTGGATATAAACAACAATGATTGTGCAGAATTATAAGAAAAAACTTAAAACCTTTAGTAATGGAAATAAGAGATACTTTGAATGGAGAGATTACAATAGAAAGACCTAATACTGTAAACTGTCAACTTTTTACTAAAATTAATCTATAAAGCTACAATTCTAGTACAAAACCAGCCACGGATGATTATGATTGTTTCCTTTCCCTCCTTCCCTCCCTTTCCCTGCACCAATTCCCCTTTTACTTCTCACTTTTGATTCTACTATAGAGCACCAGGCACGTAGCAAATATTCAATAAATTAGGATTCTTTTAAAATAAAAGAATAAGTGAATAATTCAACTGTTCTGCAAGCAATTTCTGATTTACATCCTCAAAAAAAAAGTCCCATCAAGCATGATACACAGTACATATCAAGATAATATCTAGCTTTGAATCTCTGCATAAGTATGTGAGCCAACCCTTTGCAAAGGACACTTTGTGAGTTGATTACAATTGGAAAATTAGAAGTGCTCCTGAGAGACACAAATAGATGACAATATTGACTTCTTAGTGTTAATCTAATGAAAATAACCCATATTATCTAAAATATAAGAGTAGAAGACCATTACTCATTACTTTCTAAATACTTCTTAAAGTCAACAAAACTCTGATTTCCTATAATAATCTATAGCTCCCTATAGCTCTACACTTCTTGTGGCTCAAGAAGTATCTTCAATTTATATATATATATAATACCTTCAATTTATATATATAAAATGACCCACTCATGAAAGCATCAGAAATTCACATTCTGATCAATTTCCTATAAATGATCAAAAAGATCTCAAATGCCGAATGGTCCCTGATAGCTGGTTGTCTTGAAACACATAAATATCAACATGTTACTAAGAATTGTATTTCCCCAAATCTTTATCAGCTTTATACATTTCCCCTGGTTATTGCTTAATCATTCCTAATTTACAGAAATCCAGGGGCTCTCTTGGGATTCCTACTTCAAATTGCCCAAGAATCCCAGGGACTCCCTGAGCCCAGGTGGGGCGATACTTCCAAACGGCATAACTGGAGAGTCTCCTCGGCCTATGGGCATTCTTGCTTCTGTGACTTTTAAAAGTATCGTGTCATCACTGAACACGAATCCTGTGGAGTTACAAGGACTCTGGCTCAAGTATCAGGTGATACCCTGCTGGGCCAGATCCCTGCCCAACCCAAAGCTCATGCTTGGGCTCCAAGTTTAAAGCTCTCCGTGTTCACTCACATAGTCAGCCATTGCTCTCGAAGAGTGACAACACATCTTAGCGGCTAGGTCTGGAGGTTCCTCAGTCTCACCTATATGTTTTTCGAGAACTCTTCTTTGTACATCCTGTATCACCAGCAGATTCTGTCATGAGGAATTCCCCTCTGGGGCATCTGGAAGCCTCCCTTGCCAGCAGATGGTTAGGGCCACACTCTTAAAAGCTGGTTTCTCTAATTTCAACTCAGGAAGAAGAGCATGAGGTCTTGCATCCACTCCCTTACAGAAGCCTCCAGGGCTCTTTTTGCAAACTGATGAGCCACAGAACGTTTTATAAAATTCTGTTACATCTTTTTCCTAGGCAAGGAGAGTCTAGTGCCTTTACATTCACATAACTAAGACTAGCCACACAAATGATTGCTCTCATAACGGAAGGAGTCTGCTCCAGACGGACTTGTGTCTTCATTCCTGTACCCACTAGTTATGGTACCCCGATACAGCGGCCTAGACAGCTTGTCCGGGCCCTCTGCCCTCAGGTAAGATAGAGTAGCTTGGAGCAGGCCAACCCTCCCACTGTGACAACTTGAAAATTTCCTTCACATACCTTCCTTGCTACTAAGCCAGAGCCTCTCTCAACTTAAGCTTCTCAGCCCTCTGGGTGTGAAGTTTGTATTAAAGATATTGTTTTTAGGTACAAATAGTCCTTTTTAAACACAAACCAACCATCTCTTAAGGGCCCAGAGAAGAAGCAATCTGTTTTAACACTAGAGGGAAAACTGTATTGAACTGGGAACGAGCTCTACCACCTTCATATCCTTATGGGAATTTCAAGGGTAGTGTTGGTTATCTTTTGCCTTAAGTACTGACTTTAGTACCTACCCTTTGGTGAATTGGGGGATCACGTGCTGCTCATCTAAAAATTGCAGTCATATGCAAAATCTATCCCTCTCAGAGATCCCCACGGTACCCACATTCGATTAAAAATATTAAATGAGTTTTTATTGGTTGAAGCCATGCAAATCTAAAATGCTTACTAGGCTGTGCCTTTTCTGGTAAACAGAGATATTTTCTTCTCTGGCCACTTTATCTTGCAAAATGCTCACCACCTTCCTTAATGGGGTCAACTGTTCTGGGTGAGTTCTCTTGCACTGACAACCCTTGGGCCTGGGGCTTGCATTAGTGAAACCCTGAGGTCCGTAGAGAATGCATGTGAAGAGGCATTCAAATAGATAATCAGAGATGCTAATTAAAAAAAAAAAAAAAGACTAGGTCCTGACCACACCTTCCACCATGCCCCACCCCTCTTCCAGGACCCCCCCTTTTTGCTGGGCCCACCCCACAGGGGACCCACCCTCTATAAAAAAATAATAAGTCCCGTCCTAGATGAATTGAAATCAGATACTCTGAAGATGGGTCCAGGTGTTGTATTATTTAAAATTTCCACCAGTGATTATGATGAGTATGAGTTAGAGAACCACTGATATCCATTATCCTAATAAACTCTCTTAGCCACAAGTTGGACAAAGTAAAATGCACAGCGTGCTCACTTTGGCAGCACATGTACTAAAGCTGGAACCAGACAGAGAAGATTAGCACGGTCCCTGCACAAGGATCACATGCAAATTCGTGAAGCGTTCCATATACAAAAAAAAAAAAGTAAAATCCACAGCAATAACAGGCTGACAGAATCCAGTTCCTCATCTCCAGTCAAATATTTTCCCTGACTACGCAGTAAGTAGTTACCTCTCAATTCGAAATTATCGACTTTGCTGATGAGAATCCAGGATGAGGCAGCAGAGCACTGGGGCGCCATGCTGTCACGGTTGTTGGGGGATGGGGCAGTGCGCCCAGGCAGAGGCCACATTCTTAAAGGAAAAGCATTCCAGAATCCCCAGAATTTGTTTCGAAAGGCAGTATTATTATTCTGCTAGTTATCTACACCCCAAAACTTCAGAATTATCTTTGAGTTCTACTTTTTGTGCAATATCTGTGTCTCTCCATTCCCGTTCATTCTTCCTTCCACATAGTTCTGCCTTTTCTTTCTCATTGCCACCACCCAAACCGAGGCCCCTATCACCTCCTTTCTAAATTACTGTAATTCATCATGAGCCTCACTGGCCCAGATTCCTCTCTCTTCAAATCATCTTGCTCAATCCAAATAAATCTCTCTAAAATAAGTTTCCACCATTTCACTGCTGTATTCCAAAATTTTCACTGGTTCCCATTGCCTAAAAGGCCCAAATCCCTTGCCCCTCCACAAATTAGCCAAAAATCACCTTTCCAAATCTCCACTTTTCTAGTCACACTACCCCGGGCTGCTTGGATGCACCGAGCCCATTTTGAGCAAACACTGTGCATCCTGTGAAGGGTGGAGCTCTGCAATCGGACAGTCCTGCGAGCAGATCCCTGTTCTGCCCTCACGTGCCCGGTCAGTGTGGGGTGTTGTTTACCCCAGGCTAGGGCGCTTCACCTTCGCCACAGGTGAATAACAATACTGATTTCCTGAGGATTAATGAGTAAGTGGGTGAAACTATGCATAGTGGACACTTGGACTTGGTAGATACTATTACCAGTTTGCTTGAACTATTTTCCTGGCCTGTGGTCGACCCTGTTCCCATTCCTTCCAGGACTGGTCATTAGACTGTCGTCTCTCAGTCTCAAACTCACCCCTCTGCGCGTGGCTGGGGGCCGAGGGCTGAGGCTGCAAACCGGTCCTGCTTTGCAAGCTGCTCCTCGTAGCTCTTCCAGAAGGAGGCGCTACAGGGAGACTGCAAGGCCTTTCTTCCCGTTGGACGTTCCTGTGGGGGTCATTCCAGCGACAGTTCCTCCTGCAGCAACAGTTCCTCCTGCAGCAGCAGCTCGGCCATTTGCAGGTTTTCCCCACACCCTCGGACCAGCCTCACTGCGCTCTAAGAGGCACGAGCAGCATCCGGGCAGGACCCCTGTACCAGCTCTGAGACTTCCTCTCCAGGCTTCTAATTTCTAATCCAACCTTTTCTCTTTGTTCCTCTACCCCTATGGACGGTTGCTGTTTCCTGCACTTCCTGTCTCTGAAATACCTGAGTGCCCTTTATGTCCTCCAGAACCTGGTTACTAATTCCTCATATTAAATTGTGTCTGCTAACATTACTGGTATGGCATGCCTTTACGAATGGGTGCCTGGCTGATATTCTTCCCAACACTTCCCCCCTCCAAGTTGAATACACACACACCTCATTGCCAGAAAGCCTCCACGGCCACCCCATCCCACGAACTCTCACAGATCCCCAGACTCACCACGGAGGAGAGATGGGATGACCTTGGAAATAAATTTCTGATACGACTCTCGTCTTATCTTCGAGATGCTGAGGTCCAAAAGTTAAAGGCAGGCCCTCCACCTGGTTCTCTTGTTGGCTCGCTAGGACAAAGGGCCCACGTGTACCATTCACTTGGCCTTCAATCATTTGAGGCCCGGTAGCCTCTTCTAAATTACTGCCTTAGCATATCATTTAACTGAGACCCTTTAACTTAGCTTTAGGCATCTTTATAAAGGAACACTCCTGTGTGAGTCACTGGGCTCCAAATAGTACTTAGCTCTGTATTACACTGTATGTATGTGTGCTCAGGGAGGGAGGACTCCAGATAAAGTTCAGTGAATGAATGGTTTAATTAATCCCAAGCTTTGAGCATAAGTGATGTCTGTATCTCTCATGTGTTCTAGATTATTACTAGCAATGATCAACATCTGAATCCAACAAACATCTGATAAGAGTGTCCCGGACTTCACAGATGCTGGAAGGTCTTCTGTTGTTTGCTTCTTACATGCAGCAGAACACAAGCTCTAATAGGATTTGATAAGAATGCATATACTACTAATTAGATAGGAAGTTCACATAAATTCACAGCATAGTTTTATCAGGTGATGTTTCCTCATTGATGGAATCTAATACTAAAAGTTATAAATAAGTCTTAAATAGGACAAAGCATTTTATAAAGTACAGTTTTCAAATTATTTCCATATATTTGACTGTAATAAAATAACCTTAAATTATGCATAGAGGATAGTCATTGCAATATGGGGAGTGACCGACACAGTGAGATTTTTTTCCAGCAATTTCTAGGGCAGTACATGGCTGTGACAGCCTGCCACAGAACAACACGAGGACTCAGGGAGTGTGACCTGATGGTTGCCATGGTCCACACCTTCTATTCATGCTTTCCCTGCCACGTCTCAACTTCACTTCCAAAGAAGGTAGGCTCTGCCTTGGGGTCAGTCTGTGGAGACAAGTCATGGCAACCCCCGCGGCTGAGTGATGACAAAGAAGAGGGGCGGGAGGGTGTGGAGGAGGAGGCGCGTCTCTCCCCAAAGCAAGGCAATTGAGGATCAATTAGTTGAAACAATATTGGCCTGTGCTAATTTCTTTATATTGATTTGGAAAATTTCGTTGGAAATGAATTTGGGGCTCATGTTAGCAGATAATTAATCTCTTTCTCTGCTTGTTTTTGCTTTAGACTTTTTGCCAACCTTAGGTTTTAGGGAAAAATTGTCCAGTGGAGCAGAAAAGCATTCGGGGACAATATTAGGGCAAACATACATTAAGCACACTGTGTGCTGGATGCTGAAGAGCCGAGGGCAGAGTTTCCCAGGCTTTGCTGCGTGTTAGGATTACCTGGGCAACTAGGAAAATAAAACCATATACCCAGATGTCTGGGTTGTGCTCCATACCAATGCCATCAGAATGTCTGGGTAAATCTACAGTTTTGAAAGATTCCCCAGGTGATTTCAATGTGCAATGAAGATTGGGAACAACTGGGCTGGGGAAGAGACTGAGCTTTGGGGTAAAGCAGCCCCGGGCTCAGGTTCTGGTTCTGCCACTTACCAGCTGTGTGACCCCAGGAAGAAATGTAACATCTCTGAGCCCCAGTTCCTTCCTTGGCAAAGGGCGATATCAGTACTGCATCGAAGTGCTGTGGTAAATATTAAATGACATGATAAGAACGAAGAACACATGTTACTCAATAAACAGCTGTTGTTAAAGAATTCACAGACAGAAACAAAACTAACTCATTATACTTCAAGGCACAGTCAACTAAGTGTGGGAAGTAACCCACTGAGGGAAATGGGAGAAGCAACTACTGTCCAGGGAGGAACAAAGAAGGCTTCACAGAAAAGATGACCATCGACCTGAGTTTTGTCTTATGGGATGATTTGGGTTGGCAGAAAATGAAGAGAAATATCTTCCTGACAGGAGGAATAGCAAGTGGAGCCCTGGGATAAAGAAAAGCAGGTTCGGGGAACAACAGGGAGGCCCATGTGGCAAGAGCGAGGGGCACAGAGGGTGTGGTGGGAAATGTGCCAAGGATACCATGGAGGGCTTCGACTGCCCTTCTAAGGAGTCTGAGCCTTTCCCTGTACACAATGAGGAACCAGTACTATCTCTGAGGCAGAAATGGGGTGATTAAATCTCTGTGTTTAAGGTTGAAAAAGAGGAGTTTGGAGGGAAGTGAACCAGGAAGTTGGTAATGGCAGTTGAGCAGGGAGAGAGAGGGAGGCCCTGAACTCCAGAATGGACACAAACTGCAAGGCCACCTGGCAGCATGAGCTATTGATGAAATGTGGGAAGTCACCCTCCAAGGTTTCTATGTACATGGCTGGTTGTTCGTGTCATGTACACAAGATGGGTGACTTATAGGGTAAAGACTCTGAGTTCAGTGGGAGACATGACAAGTTTGAAGTGAATGTCCCACTGGCAGTTGGAAATTTAGGTCAGGACCTCAGAAGAGATGGGGTGGAGTCAAAGTGGGTGGGGAAAGTGACCAGCATGTGGGTGAAGCTGTGGGAGAGAATGACATGGTGCTGGGAGGGAAGCAAAGCAAGAAGGCCTTCCAGGACCAAGATGAGAACTTTGGGAGAGGCCCACATTTAAAGAGTGACAAAGGAAAACTTGGGTCAGAGAGCTTCAAGGAGAATCTGGAGAAAGAGTGTCATGAAGGCCAAAAGAGGAGACTTCCCAGGGCTTTGTGGTCAAATTGGAATTAGGAAATTGGGCAGTCATTGTTTTCCTTTGAAAAAGGAGGTTCTGTCAGGACAGAATTCGGAGGGTTGAAGAAGGAATGTGTGACAGAGTGTTGAGTAGAAGCTCTAAACAAGGGGTGAGAATGATGAATGGGAGCTTCAGGGAGATGAGACTGAAGAAGGGTTGGTCTCTATAGAAATACTTCACCACCCATTTAAATCAATGAGCAGGGGATCTGACACTGAGATGGTAGAGAAAGAGAGGAAAAATGGATGTGGTCACATCCTGGAGGAGACTGGAGCGCGGTGAGTAAGAGTGCAGGGAGAAGGAGGGCTGGGATCAAGAAGAAGACAATAGAGACGGGGAGTTAACAAAGAATTAATAAAATATTTTTAAATGGCATTTAGGACATAGCCGAAATGAGAAAGGGAGAGGGAGAAAGGATGGAGAGAATGACACACCTGAGTGATAAAGGGCTGAGTATCAAGAGCAGGGGTTGGGGATAAGCCAGATGGACAAGGTGAGCGCGGTGGAGATCTGCTGGGGCAACAGAAGCTGGATCCAGCTTCCTGGCAGCACTTCAGAGGCCAAGCATTGGATCCTGGCTGAGTGGGGAGGAAATGGAAGGGAGCTGGGAGCCTATGAGATTCCAGAAGAGTAAAGACAGAGGCTCTGATGAATCCTAAGAGAAGGCTTATTGGGAGAAACTAAAGGAAAATAATGGAGCCCAAGAGATTGTCCTCATTAAAGGAGAATGAAGACATCCAGGTTTGGGAAGTGAGGCAGCTATAAGGGGATTAGTCTATGGTGTGGCTTTGGGAGTAGAGTTCAAAAATCAGAACAGAATGAAATTATGACTGGGAAAGTATTTCCTAAGCTATAAGAGATGTACCATTTTTTATATGTTGTTTTCATTATTTTTGAATGGATATGGTGAGGATTATAGGGATAACCTAGTGCATGAGTCATCCATGTGGACACTGAGGTTGCCCAGGATAATGGCAAGAGAAGAAGGCAGGAGAAGAGAACTTTCTACATTTATTAGGGAGCCTAGGAAAGTGTCTGGATATGAGTGGATGACAGGGAAGAGGATAGTACATCCTCATGCTGGACATGAACCTAAAAAGACAGAGAGTTTGTTTTAAAAAGTGTTGCAGAAACATCTGGGAAGTAGCACTGTGGGGTGAGAGGGACACTGACCCTTCTCCCAGGGCATGGGAGAACAGTCTCCACTGGTTAGAAATTGAAAGCAATGCAGCCATCAAGAAAGAATGTTCAAGAAAGGCTCTTTGGATGGCAACAAACAGAAATCCACTCAAAATAGCACAAAAAAAATGGGCAGCTTATTCTAAGAATATAGAGATCAGACAGATTCTCTGAACAAGAAGCAACATGCAGCTAGGCTTTGAATGAACTGACGTTTATTTCTAGAAAGATGTTGGAGACCAAGGTAGCTTACTCTCCACTTTTCATTCATGTGATGGCCTCCCTTATTCTCTCTGTTGTTCAGCTTCCTTTCCTCTTTCTTAGTCTCGTTCCTCACTTGTTAAAATTTCACATGGCCCCACATGACTGCTGGCTCCAGCTCCTCGTCACGACCTCACACTCCCCACAGCCTGTCTCTCCCTCTTTCCCCTAGTTCAGTGAAAGAAAAACTAAGCCCTCTCCCCAGACATGTCAAGAGCCTCTGGCTGGCCTCTGGAATAGTTGCCCATAGGCCAGGTGTCTCCCCTCCTGGATAGCTACATAGGGCCCAAGTCCACTTAGGAGGTGCTGGAATGAAGGACAGAAGTGTTAGTCACGTGTAGTTCAAGACTTCACTAAATCCAGGGATGGGGGAGTGTGGAAAGTCACGCTTAAAAAGTCCACAGCAAAAAGAACCTAAAGGAAGGTTGACAGAGGACAGAGAGCCCAAGGAGGGGAATGAAAGTATCTGAATGCTTACATCTTGGTTGTCATGGGAGATCAAGGAGGTGGGAGCTGGGACGCAGACCGGCAGGCCAGTGTGCAGTGTGAGGGGTCAGCCCCCAGCCTCCATTCTCAAGCTTGAGGGAACCAGCTGGCCTGGCCCCATGGGCTAGTCGGGCTGAAAGTCCTCAGGCTGAGCAGGAACCAGGATGGCTGCATTAGTCAGGCCTTTCACATTTTCCTTCTTAGAGGAGAAAGGATGCCAGGTAGGAAGATGTGGTTACAACCCTCAAAATTCGAAGAGTTTAGGAAATCAATCCTGGGCAAAGCTGAACAAGAAGGCAGTTGTCCTCACAGTGTAAAAGGGGAAGTCAGCCATTGGAGCTTGGGAATGACTCACACCCATTCGGATGTTTAAGCTCACTGAGGTCATGTATCCAGAAGTCCCCACCGAGCCAGGTTTCTCCAACCATGGCCAGTGGGTTGTCCAGCATGCCTGCCAACAGCAGGCCAGCCTTTCTCAGGACACGGGGCTGCCATCCTGTGGCTGCTTGTTCCCCAGAGTTAGTGCTTCCAAGTATCAACAGAGAAACAGCATGGGCCCTGTAGAGGCGGAGCAAGAAGAGGGAGGGAGCCTTGCGCTGGTGGGAAAGCCACAGCATGTGGAAGGAATGAGGAGAGAAGCAGCAGAGAGAAACTGTCACAACAACAGTCTGGAAAATGCACATGAGCAAATACACTCGTTCTCAAAACACGTTCCATTTTCCACTAAAAGGAACCCAGAGCTCCTTTTAGGGGCAAAGACAGTACAAAACAAGCTTGGAATGTCTTGTTGTGCCAGAAAGCAAGGAAGTGACCAAAGAATGATGGGGACATGTCACAAAGACACAGCCAGACCGCACGGGCTCCTTCTAGCCACACGTGGCACCATTTGGACGTCCAAATAGCGATCATCACAAATCATAACCTATTGATAAAATAAGAACTCACCAGTCCTTTAGATACAAATAAACCCACTAATAAATTGAAAGTTGGTGAAGAAAAGGATATTTACATAGTGTCCAGGTCCTCCCCACGAAATACTTATTAATGACAATGGGTGGGGGGAGGGAGAAGAGTCACCTGGCAGATAAGCCTTCATCAAGTGATTGACATCTTCATTGCCAGTAATTGTACAAATGGAAAACATATGTTTCCTAATGCAGTGAGAACACAGCCTTACTTTGGAGTGGTCCTGAGAAATCCAATCATGAGGAAATATCAGACAAGCCCAAACTGAAGGACATTCTACTAAATAACTGGCTCTCAATCTTCAAAAATGTTAAAGATTTGAAACTCAAAGAAAGTCTGAGGATCTGTTTCAGACTGACGAAAACTGAAGGAACAACGAAATGCTGTGTATGATTCCGAAGCAGAGCCTTTTGCTATATGAAAAGGAGTATTAGGACAACTGGGGGAACTTGAATGGATCGCTGATGTGGAGAGTGATGTACTGGGTCAACGTCTGTTTTCTGGTTTTGATAGTCATGCTGTGGTTAAGTAGACGAAGGTCCTTGTGTGTGGGAAATGCACACTGAAGTATTTGAGAGTGAGGGGGCATCATGTTAGCAGCTAAATCTCAGATTAATGGCCTACACTTCCATCTTTTCTGTAAATTTTTATTTCAAATGCTTACTATAAAAAAATCAGTCTCTCTGTTTTAAAAAAGGAGCTTTGCTTTAGAGTATGCAATGGGTTGAATGGGGGCCCCCAACAAAGTATATCCACATCCCAGAACCTGTAGGCCTGATGTTATTTAGAAAAAGGGTCTTTGCAGGTGCAGTTAAGGATGAGAGCATCCTGGATTATCCCAGTGGGCCCTAAATGCAATGACAAGCATCCTTACAAGAGACACCCGGGGAAGAGACACACAGAGGAGAGGCCATGTGAAGATGGAGGCACAGATTGGAGCAATGCGGCCACAAGCCAAGGTACACCCACAGCCACTTTTCCCACAAATGGGAAAAGGTACGTAGGGATTCTCCCCTAGAACCTCGAGAGGGATTGCAGCCCGGCTGACATCGTGATTTCAGACTTCTGGCCTTCAGAACTACAGAAAATACGTTTCTCTTGTTTTAAGCCACGCAATTGGTGATAATTTGTTACCAGCCCTAGGGAACAAATATGGAATACTTTTCTCCTTTTATTTTGTTGGAAATAGAAAACTATGTAAAGACTGAAAGCAAGATGTGCTTTGGATGTCTTTACCAATTTAGACTACAAAAGCCAGGTGGAGAACATTCACCCTTTCCATGGGGAATGTTGTGCTCCTGAGAAAAATAACTTTCCAGGTCATAACACCACTGAATACTGCATCTGACCTTCACCATGGACACGTTGGGTGCCAAAGTTCTAGCTTGTTGGGATTCTTCCTAAGGCAGTGGTTCTCAACCCGGAGTGGTATTGGCCCCCAGGGGACATGTGACAATTTCCGGACACATTTTTGGTTGTCTCAGTTGTCAGATGGGGGTTGCTACTGGCATCCGGTGGGTAGAGGCTGGGGATGTGGCTAAATATTTTATAAAGCACAGGACAGTCCCTCACCACAAAGAATTATCTGGCCCACAATGTCAATAGTGATGAGGTTAAGAAACCCTGTTCTAAGGGAACAACTTCCTTTTTTGTTCTACAAAGAAACTCACACTCTCTGTCAGGGTAAGAACAGGAGAAGGAAGGAGGAGGCATTCCACAAATCCTTCTGGACTGTTTTTTTCATTGTGGTAAGAAAAGATAACATGAAATCTACTCTCTTGACAAATTTCTTGGTGTATAGTTGCTAACTATAAGCGTTATAGAGCAGATCTCTAGAATGCATTCATCTTGCATAACCGAAACTTTATACCGTTTTAAAAACAGCAACTTCCCATTTCCCCCTTTCCCTATCCCCTGACAACTACCATTCTACTTTCCGCTTCTATGAGTTGGACTCCTTTAGGTACCTCATATAATGGAATCATGCTCTGACCAGCTTATTTCACTTAGCATAGTGTCCTCAAGGTTCAACCATATTGTCACATAAGCCAAGATTTCTTTCCTATTTAAGGCTGAATATAATTTCATTATATATATAGACCATATTTTCTATATCCATTCATCCGCTGATAGACATTTAGGTTGTCTCCACCTCTAGGCCATTGTGAAAATGCTACAATGAACCTGGGAGTGCAGACATCTCTTCAAGATCCTGATTTTAATTCTTTTGAATAAATACCTAGAATTGTTGGGTCAAATGCTAGTTCTATTTTTAATTTTTAATTTTTTCAGGAGCCTCCACACTGTTTTCCATAGCAGCTGCACCATTTTACATTCCTGCTAATAGTGTACAAGATTCTGATTTCTCTCCATTTCCTCACTGACACTTTTTATCTTTGGGTTTTTTGACAATAACCATCCTAAAAGAGAGAATATTTCTTTGGGGGTTTTATTTTGTTTTGCTTTCTGTCTCATTAATTTTGAATTGCATTTCCCTGATGATTAGTGATATTGAACATCTCATACACCTGTTGGCCATCTGTATGTCTTCTTTAGAGAAATGTCTACTCAAATCCTTTGCCCATTTTTAAATCAAATTATTTGTTCTTTTGCTGTTGACTTGTATGGGTTCTTTATATATTTTGGATAGTAACCCCTTATCTGTTATATGGTTTGCAAGTATTTTCTCTCATTCTGTAGGTTGTCTGTTCACTTTGTTGATGGTTTCCTTTGCGGACCAGAAGCTTTTCAGTTTGATATCATCCCACTTGTCAATTTTTGCATCCATTGCTTATGGTTTTGGTGTTCTATCCAAGAAGTCATTGTTAAGACCGATGTCATGAAGTTTTCCCTGCATGTTTCCTTCTAGGAATTTTGCAGTTTCAAGTCCTACTTTTAAGTCTTTGATGCATCTTGAGTTGGTTATTGTATATGGTGCAAGACAAGGATCCAATTTTATTCATTTGTATGTATGTATCCAGTTTTCTTAACACCATTCATCGAACAGAATGTCCTTTTTCCATTGTGTATTCTTGGCATCCTGTAGAATTTCAATTGACTGTGTATGCATGGGTTGATTTCTGGGCTCTTTATCCAGTTTAATTGGTCTATATGTCTTTATGCTGGTAGCATATTATTTTTTGAAAGACTTTATTTATTTATTTGAGAGAGAGGGAGCTCACAAGTGTGGGGGAGGGGCAGAGGGAGAGGAAAACACAGATTCCCTGTTAAGCAGGGAGCCCAATGCAGGACTCAATCCCAGGGCCGGGAGATCATGACCCAAGCCAAAGGCAGATGCTTAACCACTGACTGAGCCACCCAGGCACCCAAGTACCATACTGTTTTAATTACTGTGGCTTTGTAATATATTTTGATACCAGGAAGTATGATGCTTCCAGCTTTATTCTTCTTTCTCAAGATTGTATTTGGTATTTGGGTTCTTTGCTGTTCCATATGAATTTTAGGATTATTTTTTCTATTTCTGTAAAAAATGCCGTTGGTATTTTGATAGGGATTGCACTAAATCCATCAGCCATTTTGGGTAGTATGGACATTTTAACAATATTAAATCTTCCAATTTATGAACATGGGATGTCTTTCCATTTATTTGTGTCTTTAATTTTTTTCTTCAATGTTTTGTATTTTGAAATCACAAGTCTTTAATCTCCTTGGTTTTTATTCTTAAATATTTCATTATTTTTGGTAAATGGGATTATTTTCTTACTTTCTTTTTTAATAGTTCATTGTTAGTCTTCCAGATTATTTATATGACCTCTAGTTCCAGAAGTCTGTGGTTTACAGTAGGATATGCGCTATGGATGAAGTGTGGGGAACAGAGGGTCTGGGGTTTCTCAGGAGTCCTAGTCTCATGCCTTTCCATAGGCTGGCTGGTCTTGAACTTGACCTCTCACATACGGAGAGAATTTTCAGGTGACTACTGTGAGTTGGCTCTAAACACACCCAAAGAAAAACTTCAATTCTGACTACCACACTACTTTGAGCAAACAGTGCCAGTGTCCAAGCCATGAACTCTGAGAGCCTAAGTTCTCACATGATACATGTTGAGAGGAAAACACTTCTAGGACTCTAGACACCTCTCCCTCCCTCGCTCCTTCCTCCTGCCTTCTGCTCAGCATTTACTGACCACAACCAATTCAAACAATATGCTAAATATTGGGAATGCAAAGATAAATATGTTACTAATTTGATAGGATAGGGAAATTACAATATGAAGTTCTGAGTGCTGTCATAATGCTATCAACAGAGGGAAAGTTTTTTTAAAAAGCTTCCTATACATGACAGGGAAATCAAATCAGGATTCAGATATGTCACAGGAGAGACATAAAATTGAAACAAATATCTCAAAGTTTGGTCCAATCCTTTCTTCAGCAGAAAATTGGCTGTGGGATATGTAGAGCTCCTAATTTTTGAAAGTCCAATGTGCTTTTTAAGTATCTGGTGAGACCTTCCCAAACTAAAAGAATCTAGAGATATTTTTTTAAGGCAAATATACATTTGAGTCCTGAAAATCTATGTGTATAAAACATTTCTTGCTGAAATTTAAATGTAACTTGTGAGTCTTGCCGTGGATGCTTTCGGGCCCCCTGAGTTTCAGGCTGTCAGTAGATATAACCGCAGTGGAGCAAGACAGAGAAATTCGGGCCTGGGGCAGCTGTCATGACTCACATTCACTGTTCTTATACGGATCATGTAGGAAAAGCAGGGGGATTACCTGAATGATCCTTTTAAGACATGTCTTTGTCTATGGTGACCAGCGATTGTTGGGCAATCTCATCTGACACTAAAGTAGTTGATTGAAATATCTAGTTGCCAGGTGCCTGGGTGCCTCAGCTGGTTAAGCGCCTATCTGCAGCTCAAGTCATGATCCTGGAGTCTGGGGATCGAGTCCCACATCCAGCTACCCACTAAGTGGGGAGTCTGCTTCTCCTTCTGCCTCTGCTCCTCCCCCTGCTCATGCGCTCTCTCTCTTGCTCCCTCACTCTCTCTCAAATAAATAAAATCTTTAAAATAAAACAAAATAAAATACCTACTTGCCTATAGTTTGGCTATTTTTAGATTCTAACATTTTCCAGAATCCAAGACCCTGTGCAAATATGGGCAAAGATGCCCAATGGAGTTGAGTACAGAGGAAGGGGCTCTTTGCAGCCCTTGCATATGAAATTGTAATCACAGTGCCATTTGAATAGCCGATACCCTTCCTGGTGACAGCTGTAGGCTCATCAGACCTGAGCCAGCGACTGCTTGGCTAATTGAAGTGCCCTGCAGGTTCTCTTTGCCCTCAAGAACCTTTCTGATAAATAGCTCTTGACCAGCTCCTTTTATGGCTATAGACAGACCCAAGAGATTGAGATGTATTTTGGACACAATCTGATCCTCATTTCTCAAGGGTCTCAGGCCCTCATCTTTGCAGCAGTGGGCTCCAGAGGCTCTCGTGCCCTGGCCCCATGGCAGTCGCTTTTCCTCTGAAGATTCCCCCTTATCTCGAAGAAGAGAGGTGCCTGGCGCTCGTCACACTGTGCTGGGCAGTGACTAAGATAGTTGAAAGAAGGCATGTGGGGAAATCAGAACTGGCAAAGTTGTGTAGGAGAAAAGTGGCTCTTGACTTGTTCACCTTTTGAGAGCTTTTGGGGCCCACTGAGAACAAATTCATAAGCCTGATAGGATATCCTAGCTGTCCAGTTTTGTTGGTTTCCTACTTAGAAAAGCCACACCAAAGGAGAGAGTTACAGGTGTTACCTGGCATCAGGTGCAGGTGAGAACCCCATCCCAGGGACTGCACATGAGGACATTTTCCCCAGAGGACTGTGGCCCTTGCCCCAGGCCACAAGCATGAGCATATTGAATTTTTGCTTGTTGATGGAACTCAAGGCATAATATATATTGAATGAATGAATGAAGCAAAGAAAGAAGATGGTGGCTCATTAGAGCTTTGTGCTTGGGTCGCGAAGCAAACAGAAACAAAAATATGTTGTCCTTGTGAATTTTACTGAAGGGACTAAAAAGATCATATCCTGTGAAATCTCTAAAACTGCCTATTAATGATGCTATATCAGATGCTTAGGAGCAGGCTAGCCATAGGAGACAAAAACCCAAAGCTGAAGAGGATAAAAACTCATTCTGATATTCTTGTTGCAGAAGGAAAGAGGTTGTGGCTGTTTGTCAACGGTCTTGATGGGTTCTGGCACCCCCATCTCCTACGTCCTGTAATCAGTGTGGCCACTCATGTTCCAAACTGTGTCTGACCTCCCCTGTAGGAACCAAGCACTCTGTTCCAAATAGCTGCCACTTTCTAACCTCTTTTCCAGAAAATCCTAGAGGAAAATACTTTCCACCTTCTCCAGGTAGACTTTTCTTACTGGAGGGCACGTCTTCCTTGAGGAGTATAATATGGAGGGGAAAGAAAACTTCCAGGAGAAAGAAGGAGCCAAAAATGAACAGACAACTCTTGCAGGCTCTACTCCTAGCAGCCCATATTTAATGTGGAACTCTAACTGCGGAGTGAGAGCTATTCAGAAATGTATACCCAGGAGTGTAGCGAGCTATAATATATGAACTGACTTTGGAGTAACATGTAATATGCTTAACATAACATTGCAACCAGGGGAACCATTTTTTAAGAATAAAACAACGAGGGAGAATAAATATCATTAATACAGAATGAGTGACGTGGGAGTTCCCAGCGAACGGGATTTTCTCACTCTGACATCAGATTCTAATTGCAGAGGGACCAGCTTAGTTGTCACTAGCCAGCTTAAAAAAAAAGAAAAAGTAAAATGTAATTTGTTAGCTATAAGGCCCACAGGCCTTAGGGTTGATGAAAAAGCCCACTTGGTGGGGCCCCCTGGAGAGTGATAGTTACTGACTGGTCACCATGGCAGAAAAACCAGCTCTAATAGGCTCTCTCAGGTACCGTCACTGGGTTTTTCTTGGATGACTGGTGAGGAAATACAACACTTGAATTATGACCGCTGCCCCAAACCTTCACTTCTCTACTTTGTTCAGCTGTGTTGGCATCCATGGACGGCTAAAGGACCCCAGGACCCTTCTGGGGGGATGGCGGGGTGTGGCGAAGGGCCGTGGCCAGCACCAAGGAGGACTGAGGAGAGGATGCGGACCACATGCTGCCCAGATCGGGAGCCTGCAGCTCTTCATGGTTGCACGGTGCCCGGGTTCCTCTTCATATCCTGTGGCAGGCCCCTGCCTCATAAGGAAGGATGAGACACTCGGGAGGACCACGACCCTTGTTCATGGGATCCTCCTTTGGATTTGATACTAGTCTTGTCCAACGTTTACCAAAGTAAATGTTGCAAGACATTCATAAGTATTCTTTAAAAAAGGGGAGGAGAAGCACTGGGTTAAGCCAACTTCATTAGGTTGGGAGGTCTCAGGACTTTGGACATGGGAATTTCCAAGAGAATAGTCAAGGCGGCAAGGTATTCCAAAACAGCGTTGACTGGGCTAAGAGTTCTCAAACCCGTTGTGGGACACACTGGTCCCATTTCAAGTACACACACAGCATCCTTGTGTTTATGCTTCTATCATCTAATCTAGGAATGTTAGTTCCCTGTCTACTGTCATAACACATACGGCTGCAATGTGAAGAAAAATGCGGAGTCCGCCTTGTCTTCTGAGATCTGCTCAGGCTCTTTCCGGCGTGTTTGAGAGGCAGTGGGCCCTAGGCCACTCTCCCCAGCCAGCAGGGCAGCTGACGAGCGGCGTGCGTCCAGCTCCAGAGCCCAGGTCGGCAGGGAGGCAGCGGCAATGGGAGCCTCAGCCCGTGGCTCAGCTGCACGGAGGCCGCTGCCCAGGTGTGAGGAGTTCAAACCCAACTCCTGGACTCGGTAGCTGCTGTCACGCGGGCCACGCCAGCACCTACTTCACAGAGTGGTTTGGGCAACTGGAAGACATCATGCAGTTGAAGTACCTGGCATGGTACCTGGTACACGATAAATATAAATAACGGTCATTTGGGGAACATGGGATAAGAAGAAATAATGTGTCCCAAATGAAGTGATAATTTGGCAAAGTTTTCACAAAAGTTCTTCATTAAGCTGGTGTTCTAAGAAGGGAATACATATATTTTATTTCATTTTAATGATTTTTTTCTCTGCACCCTAAGAAAATGATGCTCACTTCTGGTTTAGCATCATCTTCTCCTGTCTTTCCTACCTTCTGGACAACATTTGTCAGCTTTTACATTCTAGAGCACAGACTATAGAACGTCTAGTTCTAGATAACGAGAATGCCATATGTAGAACTCAGATTCCCTGTGGTCCGGGGGCAGGACAGACAAGTAAATGTACAAATACACCAATGGGGAAAAAGCTGCATTTCGAGGTGCAATTGGGAGAATGTGACAATACCTAGGCACACAGTAGGTCCTCAATAAATGTCAGTTGCCTAAAGGAATGAATGAACAAATGGATATAATTTATACTGGAAGTGAAGGAGGTCATCTTTGATTTGAGAGGCAGAATATCTTTGAGATGTTAACTCCTATTTTCTCCCTGCATTCTCCCTTTTTGTTATTTCAAGGAGGAGTCCAGATTTTGTAGTTCTTTGTCCCAGAAAACTACCGGAGAAGCAGCCTGAAAGAGCCAGTTTTGGAGGGGCCTGCTCCCTCCTGCAGAGACTGTCCTGGGTGTCCCTGGGGGAGAGTGGAGGAGCTGAGAGGCATAAAGTGGTGGTCTGGGGGCCCAGGAGCAGAAGGGGCAGCAGGGAGACACACTGGGTGGAGGGGGCAGGTGTCTGGCACAGGCTGGGGCCTCAGGTCCTGCAGCTCCTGTGCGCCACCAGACTTCAGGGACGCTGAGGGCTTGGAAAATGATACTGTCAGAGACCCCAGGACACAGGACTTTGGAATGAAGTTTTCATGATCTGGGGGCTCAGAGCAGGAAGTAGGTGGTTAAAAAAGTTTGGTGTCATTTTTCCCCCTTAATTATACTCATTCCATGCCCTCTCAAATTGTAACCTATGCCCCCTTCCCTGGAAAAGCACACACAAACTTGAGGTTTGCTTGCCTTTTGACGAGGGTCAGTTGAGGTTTTCAGTTCCAAAGTTTTTCTTCCTAAGGTTGGTCACACACAAGCTTCAAGGCTGAGGACCCAAGGGAAGATGACATTGTCTTAGGCTGGACACAACAGGAGACAAGCTGGAGAAAGAGGGGAAGAGAACCTGCTTCCTTTCCGCCCTCTCCGCGCCTGCCAGAGAATTACAGACAGTACTCTGGAGGACACAGACACTACCTGAAGCTCGTCCGTCCCCTAAGCTCCCGCAGCTCTGGAAAGGGGGCCACCACCTCTGCCAGGCATTTTCACTGCAGCCAATTTCTGTCTGTTCAGCCTAACCGTCTTTGACCCTCAAAAGCCAGAACAGTGTGACTAGTTCCTTCAAGTCCCCTCCCCTTTTAAATTTCAAGTTGTCTTGTAACTCAGCACACAGATTTGTTTTAGCTTGGTGAAGTGCATGGTCATGGGGCAAGGAGAGGAACAATACAAAACAGTGGAAGGAATGTAAACATGTCTTAAACATATTAACATAGCCCCTGAAGTTCCACATTGAAGAAAGAAATAATTTAAAAAAATAATGGAAAGAAAGATCAAGTTCACTTAGCAGTCCATGGGTGTAAGGTGTTAGGGTTTACTGTATTGGGGGGCACATGGTTGAATATCTTTGCTGTTCTCATTAGATATTGCAGAGTAACATTAAAAATAAATTTGTTGAAGACCATAATGGAGAACCAATTATTAGGGAATGCCCAAATGGGATCATTCCTGGACAAGAAGGAACCAAAACAGAAATTTCTAGAAAAGAACAAAAAACACTTCACAGCAAAATCTAAGGGGCAAGAAAGCTACACTTAGAGAAAAATTTATAGACTTAAATACCTCTTTCTTAAAATAAAATAAAAATAAACCAAGTATTTGTCAGTGGAAATTAGAAAAACTGTAATTCTTCTAAACAAGGGAAATCAAGAAGAGCAAATAAAGATAAAAACTTAAAATATTAAAATACAGGGCAAAAAGCATAGTTGAATATATCAGCAAATCTAAAACTTGTTTCTTTGAAAGAATAAATTAGTTAAACTTTGTGAGGCTGATTAAAGGAGGAAAAAGGAGAACAAACTTATACAAAATTAGAAATGAAGAGAAATAATCACAGATACAGAAGATACATATAATATATAAATAAATAATATCATTATAAATATGTGTGTGTGGTGTGTGTTACTCTGTGGTAACACATTTGAATGCCTAGAGAAAATGGTAATTTCCTAGAAAAATATCAACTAAACATAAGAAGCAGAATATTTGCACAGACCAATCAATCACCACTGCAGATGATAAAAAAGTGATTAAAGATCTATATCATTAACAAAGCACTAAAATCAGATGTTTCATGTCTGAGTTTTACCTAATTCTTGAAAAGCAAGTAATGTCAATGTTTAAATATTAAATTTCCATATAAAAATATGGAAAGCTCCCCAATTCTTTTTATAAAGGCAGAATGACTTTGATACTAAGTACTGATAAAAGAAGTTAAAAAAAAAAAAACCCTACAGATCATTCCCATTTGGTCATATTGTATTGTTTCCTGTATACAGTGCTAGATCAACTTGCTAGTATTTAATTTAGAAGGTTTGTGTTGGTATTCCAATAAACACATATAAGCTGAGGCTAAGGGACACTTATTGTTCTGCTGGGAGGAAGGATCCTCATGGAGGAAAGCCCATCAGAATGGATTTTGATGTCCCTTCATATAGAAATATAAGGAGAAAGCAGGAATGCAACTTGGATTCCAGATGCCATCTCAACAAGAAGACAGGAACCATGGACCTTGAGCAAAAGCGTAAGAACCATGTAAAAATGATCATCTTAAAAACTGCTCTGCCATATTGGCTGCTCTGGCTCCGCCTCCCCATAAATTTGCATGAAACCCTTAACAAGGCCTGAATGCTTATCCTCAGGGGCAGCAAAACAAGGCAGGAGCTAAAAAGACAGCAACCTCCCTGGCATCCAGGCCCAGGGAGACCAGAATGGCAAGAATGAGTCATGATTGCTCTCAAGAGTTGAGCAGAGTTGAGCAGAGTAGTTGAACAGAGACGTGGAGGAAAGGGAGCAATTGGGGTCACAGCCTGTCTGAAGAGTGGCTCTGGGTTATAAGGGGAAAGGTCTCTTAAGTTGGCAGAAGTTTAGAGAAGCCTCCCTCCTCCTCACATGGTTAGATCCTTTCATGCGCCATGGATTCATTTCGTTCAGCGATCTCTATTATTCCTGTGTCTTTATTCTGTCCCCATATTTTCTCCACCTTTACCTCTCCCATTCACTCCCTTTCTCCCCTCACAGTCTAACTTTTGCTCCCCTCTCCAAGAAAACTGCATTGAAGTCCTAATTATTAAATTCACAAGGTGCTTCTAAATCCTTATGTTACATTTCTTTGCTGGATCTCCTGCAATAGGGTTTCTAACAATTCACACTGGGCCATTTCCATTTGCTTTGGCCTACGGGCTCTGGAAACTTTCACTTAGAGCTTATTGCAGTCTAGAGTCCCAAATGAGGCCAAAATCTCTTTGAACTTTGGTTTTCCCATCTGTTAAATCAAATAATTGTATTAGGTAATTACTATATTTTCTTCCAGCACAAATTTACAATTCTAAGCCTTCCTTGGTCCTTCTCTGCTGGAACCAACCCCTTTCCTCTGACTGTGAATTAAATTTTATTTGTGCCTATCATGAATTGTATCAATTTGTTCAACAAATCATTTGAACATCCACTTCAGGTCAAAATTTCTGTTGGGGGGAGAAGCAAAGAGGCAAACAAGGCAGACTCATTCACTGCCCTCAAGAGCAGCACAACTGGTATGGATATGGGAGCTCGACCTCTTCCAAGATAATTTCCTCAGAGCAGAAGCCAGCTGCATCTCCCCATCAGAGCTTTGCACAAATGCAGTAGAAAGAAAAACTTGCCAGGCACCTGGGTTGCTCAGTCGGTTAAGCGTCTGCCTTCAGCTCAGGTCATGATCCCAGGGTCCTGGGATTGAGTCCCACATTGGGCTCCCTGCTTCTTCCTCTGCTTTTGCCTCTCTCTCTCTCTCTGTCTCTCATGAATAAATAAAATCTTAAAGAAAGAAAGAAAGAAAGAAAGAAAGAAAGAAAGAAAGAAAGAAAGAAAGAAAGAAAAACTTACCAAAAGAATGAGAAGCCCTTGTTCACCTAAACATTACCTGCCCACTTACTTTGCTCTTGGATGAAGGACAGGAGCCAGCAGGAAGTCCAGCTGGGAAGGAGATGTGGTGGTGGTGCTTTCCGCGCGTACTGCCTATTTTAACGCTCATGGGAAAAGTTTCTGGATTCTAAATAAAATGGAAAACAAACTGTAAAAGTCCTTTTTTTAAAGCACTGGATTGAGATTTTAAATAGAGGTACTTTTCACTTCAGATAGGGGATTCAATGTTATTTATTTTTCTTCTTTTGCTTAAGTAAAGCCAGATGTTCAGCAGGTGTGAATCGTAGGCTTTCAAAGGTGGTAAGGACAAATGACCATTTTGGTTCAGATCACAAAAATACTCAAAGAACACTTATATTTGAGCATCAAGGATACAAACTGATTTTTTTAAAAAGTACCCCTATGCGAGAACATTTTAAAAACGGCAACGTTGAAAAGTGGTCGGGTTCTACAACAGACTGTTGGGTCTGTAGGTTCTCGTTAAAAGTTTTCTTCTCACAACGAATTTTCATAAAATAAAACCAAACTACAGTACTGAGTTCTATTCAATGAGTAGAATCTCTGAACTGGAACAACTTGTCCTGGCACATATATTTTGTTTCATTCATGCCTCCTGTCATTCTTTGTGGAAGCTGTTTCTGTGCATTTGGCCTAAGAGGACCAACAGTTTGGGGCTGAAAAAGATGGTACTTTTGAGCCAAAGACAAGCCCCCGACTGTATGGGTTCTAAGGACCTGCTGAGATGAGTCCCATCAGCAAAGAAAACCATTGTGGGGCATTCAGAAGATTTGGGTCCTTAGTAAATTAAATGTAAATCCATAGGTTTATTTGGGACACCAACACTTTAAAGGTTGGAAGACATAAGAAGACACACTGGTTGCTGCAATACACAAAAGTTTATTTTTGATTTTTTTTTCTTTTCTGAAGGCAAAATATAATAGAACTGAACATCAATGAATTTTGTACAACAAAAACAGCTTTTAATATGGAACAGACAGTCCATGAACAATTTAAAATCTCGGAATGGCTTCCCTTTTTCAAAGTCATGCTTTCTTGCGGTCCACGAGGAGTTGGCACGAAGAGATGGTGGCAGCCCACTGGGTGAGGTGAGTGGAAGGGCGGGTGGGCTTCCCTAGATCCGCGTCAGCTGGTGCCACAGGCTGGATGGGAGGATGCTTTCCACTTTCTCCATGACAAAGTTTAAGGGGGCAAACAAAGTGCTGAGGAACTGCGAAGAAACCAGAAAGGCACAGAGTCAGGAGAGATCCCTTTCAAGCCTATAAAACAAACCTCTCCAACCTATAAGTCTTGGCATTATCAAAGTCTCAAAGGCTACAATTTTATGTTTATGTTATAGGAAACACAGGTTGTTGACCACACCTGCATTCCAGCCCCCCCCCCCAGCTGCGACAGCTAAGGGGAAGAAGTGTCTGCGGACTGCCCCTTTCACTCCTGACAGCTGGCCCACAGTTCCCAGGCCTTTGGATCTGTCTTCAGGATCTGCTGGCTGTACATGCAGATGACTAGTGCCATCAAAAGGGACTGACAGTTGGGTGACAAGTAGGCAGAAAAGCTAAAAAATTTTGGCACTTCAGACCACCTGCCTCCCTAGCTGGGTATAGAACTCATTTTAAGGGGAAAAGGCAATTTTAAAAAGTCAAGTTTGTTATATGGTTGTGAATTGCTTTGGGATCCTATTGTGTCCCAAACACCTCTATCGCCCATGCTCATTTCTGAACTACCTGCTTAGTGGAGTGCATCATGGGAGCCCGGGGGAGGACAGCAAACTGGCCAGTCCATGGATGACATGTCCTTGTTGAAGAAGGGCTGCTCTGAGGAGATCTTTGGGATCTCTTTCATTTGGTTTCTAAACTCCTTTTTGCTTTTCATGTAGAGAAAAATGCTCATTAACTGTGCCTTTTAAGAAAGCCAAGTACCTCGCCTGAGACTCAGGTAACATAATCTCAAATTTGCTCTGATTATGTTCTTGTGAAGAATTAGCTTTATTCCACAAATCATCCAGCATCTGGCGGAAGAGGTCCCCTAACGAAGCTCTGCATGAGAGGGAGGTGTTTGGGTGGTTTCCTTGCTCTCTGTCTGTACTGTTCAGAACCAAAGTATTAACTTGCTAGGGTTCAATACCTGGTTCTTACACTGTGGAGTCTCTTGTCCTAATCCCTTGTTCTCAGCAAAACACTGTCTACACCACCAAGGATTTCCCAGAGAAGTATAGTGTAGTATGTAAATACATATGCAGAGGGGGACATGGTTCTGAGGTCAAAGTAGTAGCATATTTAATGAAGTTAAAACAGGTTTCCCCATATGTTCTATGGATTTCAGATCTTCAAGGGTATGGTAGGCAAGTTTCAAAATTCGCTTGACCTCAGAATCTTTCCTTCTTTCTGGTTTTTAAGGACAAGTAGAACATTGGGGCGCCTGAGTGGCTCAGTCGGTTGAACATCTGCCTTCAGTTCAGGTCATGATCCTAGGGTCCTGGGATCGAGCCCCGCATCGGACTCCCTGCTCATTAGGGAGCCTGCTTCTCCCTTTCCCTCTGCCCCTCCCCCTGCTTGTGTGGGCACATGCTCTGTCAAATAAAAAAATTAAAATCTTAAAAAAAGAGAGAGAGAGAGAACCAGTAGAATACTAATTGTAAGGTCTGTGACACATTATAGCTGGACCATTAAGTGTGATATTAGAGTCAAGAAAACTCAAGATGGTATAAGATTTGGAATCCTTCCCCCATGTTGTGTCTTTTACATCAATTAAATATATTTACTCTGTAAGGCACCTAAGTGTTGGATGAAATATAAAGGAGTCTAGAACAAAACTCCCATTGTTAGGAAGCTCAAAGCCTGGGATCAAGGGGAAGGGATAGGTGGCCACTAAGACCTCCACACCGCAAAGTACTGATACCAGACAGACCATCATAGAATGGAAGATAGAAGCCCAAAGAAAGCACCAGGAGGGCTCAGAAAAGGGAGAGAATCCATTCTGTTGAAGGATCGAGAAAAACTTAAAATGAGGCAAATGAAATAGAGCACAATGGATGGTTGGGGTAAGGATGGTAAGGAAAGAAATATAAGCAGGTGAGCCCTCCAGGCTCAATAAACAGCTGGAACAGAAATGGGAAAGTAACTGGTATGATCAGAAGGCAGTAAATAATTCAGCTTAGCTGGAATAGTTAAATAGTTCAAAAGTAACTAGAAGAATTCTAGTTCTGGGGAGGGCCCAGAATGCCAGGTTGGGTTTGGAGTTAAGAAATAGGCAGGTTAGTACTTGAGCAAACGTGGATGGCTCTTTCGTCAAGTGGGTGTTAGCTATGTGGCAATTTCTGGTAACCTTCTGAAATTGTACTTTGTTGTGTGCACAGAACCACATGGGATGCTCACCCTATCGCTCAGGAATGAATAATTACTGCCCAAGCTGCCTATGAGAGAGTTTGTAAAATCCTAGTTATCAGAAGATTGTTTATTAAAATCCTAGTTATGAGATTTTGATTGTAATCAGAGACCACCAAGGCTCCATAAAACACAGCATTTGCCTATAATACTAGTTCTATAAAGAGGAGCTAGGTGCTGAAGTAGTCTGGATAAACCAGAGATTCCGACAGGGGTTGTCAGATGGGGCTCATTGAACAAGGCAATATTGCTGGTGAAGTTATTATACCCTAAAGACTTGACCTAGACCTAAAACAGATTTAGAACCATTGAAGTTGTGATGGAGCGGGTAAGGAACTACTGAAGTATTAGCCTGAGCCACTGCAGGTAGATGAAAGGCATTGCTCCAAGTCTGTATTCTGGGCATTTCCCTCACTGCACATGGGGACATCAGGGAGCCTCAGCTTGAGAAGCAGAATAAATGGAGAGGTCGTTACAAAGTTGGTTCAAAATAAGGCCTGTTTGTTTGCTTTGTTTGGGGCACTGACCTGACTTGCATAAAAAGAACAAAAAGTGAGGCTTCTGAAAATCAAGAGGGGAGTCTTCAGCCCTGTTTGATGTCTGCAGTTGCCCCTTCCCATACTGCCCAACAAGTCACAGTGGGCCCTGCTTCCTTGGACTTCACGTGCACTTCTCAGGAAGGTTCTACAAGAGAAGTAAGTCCTAACACCTCTAATATATGCAACGATGTACTGTTCTCCCTCACATGTAGAGTGTCCTGTCCTCGGGAGAATTAGGAAAAGAATCCCCAGGAACTTTTCCTAAAGATCCTAAGTCTCTCGCAGCACCCAAGTTGAGAAGTGCACCTTTTATTAGTAAGCTACATTCCTCCTTAGCACCTCTCCCTGCATCCTCTTCCTCATCTCTCACCCACAGGGACGAAGCAGACCACGCGAGGAGGCATCTGAAGCTGATAAGCCCTCTCATTTAGTAACCAGATAAAGGTTAGTGGCTTTCAGCAGGAGGTATAAAAAAAATGTTCGGTAGAGGTGCCTTGCTTAGGATGTTCATTTACACTTCTTTGAACGTTTGAAAATCAGTCAATGCTTTTTGGCCAGAGACTCAACCAATGCACAGAGAAACAGCAGTTTCACTTACAGACTTGGGAAATTTACTGCCTGAAAAGTGAAGTCAGAACGAGCAACACCAGGCAGCCCGGGAACAGCTCATCTATCTCAATGTCCACAACTTCTGTCCAGAGGGCAGAGACACACGGTCCAAGACGCACCGTGATTCAATCAGTGTCTTAGGGTGAGAAAAGGCAACTGGACTAATAAAAAAGAGAGAGTGACACTTCAATCGCCTGGTCCTCCTTTTCCTGAAACACCATTACTTAGAAGAAGGTCATGGCTCCCAACATGCTTCGTTACCATTCGAAATGCCTCTGCTTATCTGAATAAGTTCCAGGTGCCCTATTGCAATCAGACAATTGACATTTCACTGTAATCAATATCAGACTTCAAAGAGGTCAAGGCCTATAAGTGAAGACGAGAGTCAGAAGTCAGGGGGCTCAGTCTCCATGTAGGAGAGAGATCAGAGGAGGAAAGACAGAGCCCTTCAAAGCCGAGGGGGTCAGAATGCTGACCTTCCCACATTCTGTGAGGGGCTGGGTTTGGAACGATAACTTCTTTATATGAGCAACCTTATCTTGGTAACCAAACATTCTAGGAAGAGTTAGTCTTAAGTCATTGAGGTCGATTAGATTAGGCAGGGAAAGCCAGTTCTGCTCATTTTACTAGTTTCCAGTGGCTCACGCTTGGCTGTGGGCTTCCTCACTGGTTGCGTATCAACGTATAAACACACTGGAGAGTTCCCAAGCTGCACGCGGCCTGGGGGGTGGCAGTGCAATCTCTCTGCATCTCCTACAAGTCATTATCCCAGGGACATTATCTCCCCAGGCCTGAGAAAGTCATTTTCACCAGCTGCAAATGGCTGTGGGCAGCCTATGGGGTGGCGGTGATAACCTGCAGGGGGCTTCTCGAAAGGCCTGCACAGTGACAGGGGTGAAAACTTGGGGAAGACTCTGGGGACAGGGTGGGCAGGAGAGCAGGATGGGGCCTGTCTCCTTCAGGCCATCCATCTTCCTTCCCCACGAAGGCTCTCTAGACATTTTGAAAACTATTAAACCTCCAGGAAGGGCAAGATGAATGCGATCTTCCAGACAGAGGTTTAAAAGCAAATTTATCTAAACTATATTTCGAAATTAGGAGTAGCTGACCAAACAACCACACCCTGGCAGAGTATAAACTATGAGGGCCATAAGGCAAATTGGTATTTTATTCAATCATCTGATCTAGACTCAAAACCAAAGCCATGGAAACTTTAAGTGATCCATAATGAACACATCTCTCTGAAATCCTGGAGGCAGTGGAGCCTTTTCTAGAAAAGACCCAATCGTATCCTCCATTCCTCTCAAGCCCCTCCGTGGTTAAAGCAGTTGCGGGCAGTTCATCATTCCATTCAATGTGGCAGTCCCAGCCCTAGCGGCACACCTGAATCGCCTGAAAACTCAGATGCCCATGCTGTACCCCAGGCCTCTGAAGCCAGCATCCCCCAAGGGGGAAAGGGGGACAGCCACTTGTCACTCGGAAGCCCCCCTAGAGGATTCCAAGGTGCAGCCAGGGGGAAGCCTCCGAAGCCTGGAAAGCGACCACCTCAACAGCTCTGGCAGCACACCGCGTCCTGGCAAGCGGCTGCTCACATGCTTAGCTTGCTCTGGACCAGCGTTCTCAGCAGCAAATACAGTCCTCAACCGCCATCCTCAGAAACTGCTGGAATCCTTGTTAAACACACAGATTTCTGGGTGCTAACACTCAAGATTCTGAATTTCTGGTGGTGGGGCCAAATGAATTTTATGTACAGTAAAGGTCTGTTCTGATCCGAAACTCCCACCAAGTGCTATCTGCTTGTTTAATGAAGAATACTGGGGAAATGACATATGGGGACAAAAGTGCTTTTAAAAAATGTTTAAGAGAGGGACATTTAAAGGAGGAAGAATAATTGTCTAATGTAAATATATTCCCGTTTTAAATTTTACTAAGTTAAACTCCAATCTATTCAGAATTTTGGCAACTATTTTTACTCAGAGTTTGGCTTGGGGGTATAATAATGAATAGTAGAGGTCCATAAACTAGGGAGCATCCAACATGGGGGATCCTGGGTTTAAAAATCATGGTATATACAGAAGACTTAGGGAAATTTGAGATGTTCTACTCAATTAGAGGTTAGAGGTGGCCATGAATATATTAGCTGTCATAAGAATTTGCAAGAAGGAGGAGACTTGTTGAGTATAGTTTTGAAGGACAGAACAGGAACAACAGGTGCATATTAGAGGGAGGTGGATTATATCATGTAAAGAACACTTCTGAGTGATCCAACAATGAAATGGGCTTTGATGTTAAGTAGGTGAGTTCCCCATCACTGAACTACTCAAGAAGAGTCTAGATAACCTCCATCACGTTACTGTTGAAGGCAATTTGTTTAAGGTCCCTTTCAACTCTAACAGTCCATGATTAAAATTACAAAAGAGGAGAAATGCTAAACTGTATCTGATTTTTACATTGATTCCTTCTGCAGAAACCACTACCATTTATTTATTTAATAATCATTTATTGAAAACCTACTATGTGCAAGGCACTGTGCAAAGCTTTGGGGATACAGAGGTAAGGAAGACACAGTCCTGCTCTCAAGGAGCTCACATTCTAAAAGGGGGACAGACAAGTTTTCAACAATTATAATATGGTACAATAAATGTGATAATATAGGTATTCATGGAATACTGTGGGGTTACAGAGGAGAGACCTCTAACTCAGCTTAGGAGAAACTCAGAAAGAAAGCTGAGTATAAAAGAATGAAGAGGAGTTAGTAGAGTGGACAGGATGGGGTGGTGATGGGGAAGGGCATTCCATGCAGAAAAAAACAGCACGTGCAAAGGCACTGGGGTGTACAAGAGCCTGTGCATCTGAGAGTGATGAGTAATTCACTATGGCCTAAGAGCAGTGTCTGTGCAAGAGGTGGGAGAGATGAGGCTGAAGAGGCAAGCAAGGCCAGATCGTAAAGGGCCTCGCATACCAGGCTAAAAGCTGAGACTTTATCCCGAAGTCGGTGGGAAACCTCTGGAGAAATTCAAGCACGGAAGTGACATGCTCAGACTTGCAATTTGGAAAGATCATTCTTGTGTCAGTATGAGAGAAAGCCTGGCAGGGGATGAACCTGGATGCAAGGAGACCAGTTAAGACTCTTGCAGAGGAGTCCAAGCAAGAAAAAACAAGACCTAAACTAAGAAAGAGAGAGGCCATGGGGAGAGAAGGACGGTAAGAAGAGGAGAATTACATTTACTGAACGCCTAGTGGCTTAGGTTAGACCCGACACACTGTGGAGGCCAAGACAGGTAGGATGTGGGGAGTGAGAGAGAGTTCGGAAGGGCTGCTGCGTTTCTGGCTTGAGTAACCGGGCAGACGGCAGTGCCATGGGCGGAGGTCAGGAATACAGGAGGGGTGGTTTTGGTGGTGGGGGAAGGAGGGTGATGAGTTCAGTTTTGGAAATGTTGAGATTGAGGTGCCGGTGGGATTTCCAGTTCATCTTCAACACGCATGAAAATACTCTGGCAATTCCAGTCCCTGAGCTCTGCCGAGCAGAAAATGTCAATCATCTGGAAAGGGATTAAATCAACCCAGCCAAGTTAGAAATCATCCTTTCTGACTCCACTCGCCTTGAAATCAGAATGGAGTTCCAGGGAAACAACGGACACTCTTTTCCTTATTCCTTCTGTTTGAAGCCCATCTGTGACAAAATCAGTAAACTTACCCTCCCCTGCACGTACAGGTGAAAACGGTCGGTTTTCAACAAGGAAGCAGTGGTCCTTGCGTGTCAAGTGTCAGTGCAGACGGCTTCTCTTATTACAGCTCCTCTCCTCAACCCTCCTTAAAGACTCTCACCGGGTTTCCACATTCTAAATGTCGTGTCTGCATACTTCTTAATACAAGTTCTTAATGTACTTCTTTAACTACAAGCCCTTCACACCCTCTCAGCTCATTCCCCAAACAAGCTAAAAGTTTGAAGCCATTAAAATACTTTCTATTTAAAGTCTTTGAAAATGTAAATCTCATCTTTATTAAAGGAAAGACCCACAATATCTAAAGATTAGAAATAATGTCATTCAGCTTACAAAAAAATGGAATAATTTCCCACACATTTTTCATTTGCTAGGATTCCCTTAATTATTTAATCCTTTCAGACTTCATGCTTTTTTGAAATCTGGGGATTGTTTGTTTGTTTGTTTGTTTGTTTTTGGTGAAATGAGGCAAGGCATGCATTAACGAACAACCTACTTTCTCATTGGCCTTCAACTTTTTGATTCTGCCGATGAAAATGAAAATTAAACAGCGAGCAAATGATAGATACAGGCATATCCTTTTCTACACGACACTCCTTTCTTTCTCTCACACTGCTTTCCTTGGCTTCCCTTGCCCCTGGCCTCAGGCTCCCTCTTGGCAAATACTCACAGCTTTTGCGAAGACCCCCATAAGCTCCGGGAACTGATGTGTCAGGAGGGCCAGCATGGCTGTGAAGGAACACAATCCGGCAGTAAAGAGAATGAAGAAAGGAAGCTCCTTCTTTGGGTAAACTGAGACTTCATGGAAAGCTGTGGAGAAGATCCAGAGGGAAACATGAGTGTCAGAGTGAAATGCGTCCTCAGGGCATTTCTGTCTGTGGGACGGACTCTTCCGGGCTGTGGCTGAAGCCTCTTGGAAGCACAAAGGGCAGGGCACCTGAATGGGCCAGTGCCACCATGTGAGCCGGCCTCTGGCCTGCCTATCTGCTTCTGCCGAGCCCACAGTCAACCTTCAGTGCTCTACATGGGAGGCACAATAGGGGTGATTTGAGGATTTTGCACATTTGTGGGGGAACAGTAACATCAGCTCTGCCTAATACATTGTACTGCTTTCTCAAAAGGAAACACAAAACAAAAACCTTATTCACATTATAAAATACATGTTCGTTGGACAAAACCCAGAAAATCCAGAATTAAATATACTGGGGGGAAAAGTCCTTTCTCTAGATTTTGACCTTCCTGTAATTTTTTAATCATTATAATGAGGCGTTATTAGCTTATCTTGTATTTTTTCCTGGCCCACTCCAAGTATGTCAGTGCAGGGAGCCACCCTGATAGACATTCTGCAAGGACCTCACATGCTGGCCAATGCAATCTGCAAAGGTTGGAGATCAAGGCCGTGGGGGTCATCTGGCACCATTGTAGGAGACTCCTGATGATAAGTATACTTCCAACAATCACCAAAAAAAGAAATCACTGGTGCTCTTTGAGCACCTTTCATAACTTTCAAGTTTCAAATGATTGGTTTGGGGAAACCAAAAGGCAAGTGGCACCAACACCAAGAGAGCGGACTCCCTGCTTTCTGCTCACGGGATGGCGGTGAGCCCCCAGGGAGGTGGGGTGCTGACCAGGGGAGCTGGGGCTGGCCCGTGAGGAGAGACCGGCCCCAGCGGCAGGGGCCCTGGCTGCGAGGGCTATGAAACTGCCTGTGAGCAGTACTGTCTCTTGAACCAAAAGGGTCCAAGTGCTCCATTTTCTTCAGGAAATCCAAGATCTAAAGGCCTTTCCTCCACCGTTCAGTTCCCATTACTTAGAGCCCTAAACAATGATCCGCTTGGCCTGAGACTGAGGGCGGAGGGAGCAGGGAAGGACAAAGCAGAGACAAGCTTGCACACCTGAATCCGGGTGGCTACCTGCTAGGATTCAAAGGAAGGGTGGAAGCACACTCAGGCCCTAATGTCCAACGAGGGGGCTCTGAACGTGCAAAATGCGGGGAGCATTCCAAACAGTCAGCCCTATTTGTATCCACACCATCCTTGCTGTCAACGCCCAACCCCCGAAAGATTTTGAGGGGAGATCAGATTCTGGACCACTGCATTCAATTAAATAAATGAGAGTCATAATTTTCAATTTCAGGTTTATAAAGATTATTCCTATAAAGTTTCTTTTAAGAGCTGTAATCTTGTTCTAAGAGTGAATCTATTCCCATGGAAACTTAATTGGAATCAATTAAAACATCTTAAAACTGTGCTTTTCAGAAAATTGCCTTTCTTACCAGAAACAGAAATCTTAACAAGGATCTCCCTGAAGGGGGAGTCCAAAGGTAAAGTGTGGGCCCATAATAGGAATTTCTGAAATCAAATCTAATGTAGTGTGAGGCACCAGACCCTTTTTCACAATAAAACTCACGCAAGGAGCAACACATCACTGAGCTCTCCCAGACCCTTAAGTAACAAACAGGACATGGCCTCCGGCTAGCGGACAGACAAGGGAGCTGCCTCCTGCTGCTTCAATCTGAGACAGCAATTCGTGCTGCACCCAGACTCCACCACGCCGGAGATTTAAGACAGGCTCAAAAAAGTTGGCACTGAACGATTTACTATGCACCCAGGGCTCCAGACGTACCCTATTCCTCAGGGCTATGAGATAGGATGTAACTGGGGCCAGTCAAAGGGAGGAGGTGGCAGGAGAGAGGACAAGAAAGAAAGAATAGCCAAAATTTGGAGCTTATTATCTGAGAGAGAAAAATATGTTCTAAGTCAGGGCCACATGAAGAGCCTGAACATGATTCCTGCATAAAGTACGATTTGATAATAGCTATTTAGCAGGACTTGTCAAAACGATGTCGTATTAAGTAAACTGAATCATATTTTCCACACGTGGCATGGGCTATCAGACCGCTAGCTCGTAAGGTTCTCGAGGGCAGGGCTCCCCTCTTTCCGCTGCATACAGTGCTGAGGCTGCACGTGTGCTGTGCACATGCCACACTGGCTCACGACGTGCAACCCACGAGATGCTCACGGGAAATCCCTCTGGCCAAGAGCATTGCATCACCGCAGAGAGCACGCCCGCCCAGCCCACAGCTCTGCCTCTGGCAGTGATGCCAGCATCCTGGCGCCGCCCTCCCATCCGTGACTCATCTGCAGCACCCTCTGAAGTCAGCGCTTCCGCTTCACACTCCAGTCTGTGTGGACCGCATCTGACCAGCTGGGTGACGCAGGCAGAACCACGCACGGTGGGCCAGCCCACAAACAGCCACTCCAAACTAGTGGTCTGTGCGCTCAGGCCAACCAGCACATGATGCCTCTTCATCTCAACATCAGTGCTTGGAGGTCTTTCCCTTTGATGAAGCTGCAGAGACTTGGAGGAGCAGGACGCCAGACCCACTCACAGAACTCACTTTAATGCACAGGCTATCAAATAAGGACAGGGTTTGGGAGAAGAGTAATAAAAGACAAGGAACATTATGAACATTTATCATTCCCACCTCTTCCCATCCCCACACTCAGGCACAAAGAGAGGAACACAGAGGGGAGACTTACATGGAAGCAGCTCTCGATCTGCTGTTTCTGTACAGATTGGGTAAGGATAAAATAGATGCCCCTTTTCCAAGGGGTAAGGGATCATCCGAAAAGCTGAAAATGAGAGACAATATGTTAGAGGTTCAATATTTGTCTCATAACTTCTCAATTTCAAAAAGGGGCTTTTGAGCATTTTTATAATGGTAAACAGTTCAACAAGTAATTCCCCGAAAGGATGCAAGAGTTACCCAAACTCTGAGTTATGTGCCAGATAAACTGTCAGAGATGCATTATGATGTATGACTCACACATTAATCTCACACTATATATTCTGGGCAAACCTCACAAAACTGGGTGGGGATGGGGTGCAGAGGAGTAGGGAAGCCATCAGTTCAATGCCCAGGATTTCCTCATCTATAAAGTATTATGAAAATGTCATGAGCACTAATTCAATATAGCTCAACTGATGGTAATAACACAAACCTGGAATGAAATGCTTCCCCAAGAAGCAAATGTGGATTGACTTGCTGGAGCTTGTTACAGATGTACAAATATGAACGGCATTCTACCATGTCTAGTTAAAAAATACGTCTAGGTGGATGAGAATTCCAAACAAGATGGACAAAAACAAAATCTAAAAATGCATGACTCGGGAAGTATTTCTAAACTTTATATGAAACTTTTCAATCTTCAATATCATGTGGGGGGAAAATGGATCTGGAGAGATTGATTATCTGTGTTTTGATGATGTCAGGCCACCTAAATTCTGCTTTTGTGGCTTTAGTTAACATTAGGTCTCACACTGAATTATGGTTTTCCAATCAATCCATCCCTCTCCATTATCACGTGTGCTACTCCCCCTGTTACGATGTCATGAGCATGTTAGTCTCACCGTCGCTAGGAACACAGTGCTCACGGAGTAATTTTTCTTCAACAGATGTCCTGTAACTACAGCACGCTGTGGGTATAAACTATAAAACCTGGACCCTACACTGGCAATGTCAGGTAACAATCCTTGCCTTCGTGTGTGTCAAAGAGGGGTGGGGGGCCACACAACAATCTCTTTTTAGTCTTAAATGCTGTATTTCAAGGAATCAGAGCTACATCCTCAGCTGGGTAATTACCTATGCCTTCTCAAAATGCCGTCAATGTACATATTTATCTTTTGCATACTTATTTCAAACAGGAATCAGAAACAAAGAATGTTCTCCCTCACAAGAAATGACAAGGTTCCATTGTAACCAGCATCAGTGCACATATGGTATTTATTCTGGTGTCTGAATATTATTTAAAAGTAAAAACATTATGTATGTGATTCCAGCATGTGGAATGCAGTCCATCTACACCACAGTGGTATCGCTCTGAGGTTACAGCACATCGCCATGGAGAATATAAATCACTGTAAACGTGGGATTAGAGCAGAGCCAGTTTGCTGGCAGTTTGCTGAGGTAAAAATGTTATCAATTTTCCTCTTGTAACAGAAACCTCTTAAACAGAGATTAAAACATTAAAAACACCCCAGACTTTAACTCTTCTTAAAATGAAAGGCTCATCCTAGCTCAATCAGACTTTTCTTTCACGCAAACAAAGACGACTTCTGCCCGCTAAGACAAGAGCAAGGGGTGCTCTTGGCACAGGTTGTTAACTCACAAAGATCACTGAAGGAACCAGTATCTTCTATAGGTTTGCAAGACAAGGAACAAATGTTACATAACAAAACAAAAACAAAAAACCCAAAACCCCTTTCAGTGCCTTTATAGGATACACTAAAATCTCTTCTGGGAAGTAGTGTGTTTAAATTTAAACTGCAATATGGCAGGATTTTAATACCATTTCCCATAAACGAAGACTGCTATGAAACCATCCCAAAAATGTGGGAAAACCTATGTGGAAGTTTGTGTGTGTGTGTGTGTGTGTGTGTGTGTGTGTGTGTGTGTGTGTTTAACCCAGATTCTCTATGTGCAACAGGGCTGGTGTAATTAAGAATCTGTTCAGGGGGTCCCTGGGTGGCTCAGTCAGTTAACTGTCTGCCTTCGGCTCAGGTCACGATCCCAGGGTCCTGAGATCCAGCCCCCCGTTGGGCTTCCTGTCCCGGGAGCCTGCTTCTCCCTCTCCCTCTGCCTGCTGCTCCCCCTGCTTGTGCTCTCTCTCTGCCTGTCAAATAAATAAATAAACTCTTTAATTAAAAAAAAAAAAAGAATCTGTTCTGGTTCACATGATCTAAATAAACCCTCAGTTTTCAAAGTGGCTATAAATTTGAATGCTAAATTTTATTCAAAATTGAAGTCGGTTTGCACTTCAGGGAGCAATTTTTTAAATGAAATATAGGAGTGCAAGATCTTGAGAATGTTCAACCATAGAAATCAAATGGTTGGTTGGTGTCTTTTCAGTCAGATGCCAAATCTTTTTTTGCAGCAGTATTTGGCATGCATACAGAATTCCGTGCATCAAGTTAGTCGTTTTCTTCTAATCAGTTCTGGCCTTTTTGGAGAGGGTGGAGACAGAGATTATATACAACTTACACACAAACACACACACACACACACACACACTTCCTGCACTGTCCTCCCCCGGCCCCCCATGGCAACCTCCATAAGTGTAAAGATGCTTACGGGGCTCTTAAAATCTCTCTCATGACAGTTGTCACTTACATTGAGTTCATAAAGTAAGATTAAGCTTTTTGGCTTCACTAAACAAAAGCAAATACAATTCCTGTTTGCAATTCTATCCTTTACCCACCCTGCTATGCAGGGTCCAGTGGAGTGGGAGATAAGCGGCGGAGGGCTGGAGAGAGCAGGAAGAGGCACTGCAGAAGTCTTACCAGCTTCACCTCCCACCTCCTGATCCCTTTCGCCCAAAAGACATGTAACTGCTCCAGAAGAACCTCACTTTAGCTGAACGTCCAGAAATTTTGCAAGCACAAGTAGTAACACACGGATTTGACGGTGCAAATGAGAATGGAAAAAAGGGCATCTGTTTTATGAATTTTATCTGTTTCATGAAGGACTATAGACCTCCTAAAAATCTTTGTCTGAAAAAACATACATTTCAGAGGTATTAAAAATATACATGTATTTGGTTAAAAACAAAAAAGCCTGGCTGCTCTGAGTTAATACATGGGACACAAATGGCGTTTCTGCATTGTCTTCTGTGTGCTGTCACCTCCCTTCCTGGACTTCTGTTGTGCTGGTGAGGAAGGGGCAAAACGAAACTGGGAGTCAGTTAATGACCACATAGGACCCCCACAGTAAAGTCTGAGGCATTACACTGCCATCTTCTCTCCCTGACCAGAAGCGTTTTCTAGGCTCCACACCTATCAGTGCTGGGCTCACCAGAGACCTTACACTAACACTGGAGGAAAAATCAAGAGAATCAAAGAAGAGATAGAAGGATGGATACACGAACAAACTAATTCCCGATTTTCCCAATGATTTCTAATGACCTCTCGGCCTACCCACTCTATACACAAGGATAGAAGATAATATCTGATATTTTGTCTATGTTGCCTTTTCAAAGAGGATCTCAGAGAACTTTATTATATAGACAGATTACTTGTAACAGCAAGAAGTGCATTTGAATCCCAGCTCTACCTCACCAAAATGCGAGTGCCTTCCTCATGCACCAAGGATAGAAAAGTGAGCCACACATTGTCCCTGCGTTGATGGAGCTCACGGCCTACAGCAGGAAACAGATGATCCAATAATCGTGAAAATCAGTGTGAAAGATCTCCCTGCGATGGCGCCTCTGTGCTGTGTACAGCTAATGGAGGAGCTAACAATGAGCTGAACTTGACCACGCTAAAAACTATATGACTGGATGGGTCATTAGTCTGCATCTAGTCTCTTTGTCTGTAAAAATGAGAATACTACAGACCCTGAGAAGCTTAAACGGAGTAAGTATGGCAGATGTAAAGGTATCTAAACATGGCGCCTGATGGCTCAATGAAAGTTAGTTTTCTCTTGATAGTCCTCTTCTACTAAACCCACAGTTCCTACTTTGTTGATCAGGTCATACTCTTGCTTCTAAGTAAAAATGCTGCTTGTTTACAAACAGCTTAGAAGTGCAAACGATAGAACAGAAAATTGTCATCAAAACACAGATTTTACATTTTCACCTTTGACTGTAGAGTAGGTAACTGGCCATAAAGGCTATTTTTCCTTCGTGAGGCATTTGAGCACAATAATAAATTCTAAAGTCAAAAGCCCGGGTACTGATCCACATTTTTTCACTATCTAGTTCTGTGGTCTTGAGAAAATCACTTTCCCTTGGTTCAATGATGTACCATTCAAGTTCTGAAGAGCAATTCTAGAGTTTTATAGCAGATTCACTAATTTGTTGACGACCCTCAACACTCTAACACTCTGTTCCTACCTCCACGACAGTACTGCTTGTACGCATACTACACATTATATAGGTGTGTGTGTTAATATATGCATATGTGAGGATATATGAGCAGATGTGCGTGTGTATATGCACACAAATATTAATGTTACTCTCAAAGCATTTCAGAGTCCTAGTCATCCTTGTATCGCCAACACAATGCTTGGCACAAAGGACCCAATACGTGTTCACTGAATAGAGGAATACGTGAATTAATGCACAATCAGGAAGAGACAGAGTTTTCCTTTTAAAAACTCAAATGGATCCAAATTATGGTCAGTCACCACGGCAGAATAAATGAAAAGAACAAGCTGGTTCTATTGGGCAGTAGGTGGGGAGGCACTGCACGATACCTAGAGACTGCTTGTAGTGTAAGTTAGCTATGACCAGGAACTTTAGCAGACCATTGATTTCTCCCAAATTATAAAATTTAGCATTAGATCTATGGGGTGAAGTGTGGGGGAATCTCTCTTTATCAGTCCAAAAGGTGCCAGCCCTTCGGAGGAAAGGTCTGGTTAGTGGAAATGCCCCAAAGACCACATCTTACAGCAAGGAACATTTACCATCAGGTTCAAAGAGAATAAATTAGAATCAGAATTTCATCCTATGCTTCAACAATGGGCCATTTTCTCCTCTCAAAGGAAATACTCTGCCTTAGTCCCCCTAAAAAACATCACCTTCAAATCTTATACATTATTTAGTGAATTCTTTGGGGAAAAAATCTCCAAAAAGAAAATAAAGAGTCTTACTTGGTCAAGTGGGAAAAAATGGAAACAAAGAAAGGCTAAGTGATTTACCCCATGGTACTTGTCTTCTGATATACAGAACTAGAAAATTAAATCTTAAAGTTCACAGCTGAGGTCAGCAGACTACCCTGCTTTATAAAATAAATACAGCCAAAATGAGCCTTGAAAAGATCGAGGTAGGAGGGAGACGAGGCCACATCAGTATTTAATAGCAGTAAAACAGAAGATGTGCCACTTAAAATAGAGCCCCATAAGGTGCAGCATTGTTGTAAATAGACCCAGTACAAATGAGATTGCTCATTTATATAGGTTTTGTATATTCAACTCATACTTGCAGCAATGTGCGTGTTTGTGTGTGTGTGAGGATAACCAGAACCTACAGTGTTTAAAATAAGTGTAATTCAGATAAGGTGGCAGCTGTATAATGAACTAAGAAATGTATTCTTAAATCCTGTAAATTAAAACTTTTCCCCTTTCTTGATTATCTTGACTTTGAGGAACATATTGTGCAATTTCGGGGGCTGGGACAGTGATGAATCAAACATTTTAGAAACCTTTGAAATGCTGATGTATTTGTGGTTGAGGACTCAGGTTTTTTTTTTTTTTAACCACCATATGTTTCAAACCCAAACAATCTCTGCCATGCATCAGCTGGACTTTGGGGTTTTATCAAAAATGTGAGTTATTTCAGCCTGATTGGTGGGAAACTCACTTAATTCCACAAGATGACTAATGCTCCAACATAATAAACTCATTAAAAAGCAAAGAAAAATATATCTATCCCCACTCCTAAACCAATACTTTTGACAGAATGTTTTTTAATCTCCAAAAGATCAATTAACTATAAGAATACTCATTTTTAACATGGGAACTGGTGAGATTAGGTATTGTTACCTTCCTCCCTGAATCTCCTTTCTAATGAAAAGGGGAAGTTGGAAGGGAGTTGGGGAATGGCCTTAAATTTCAGAAGGAACAAAAAAAGAAAGGACAAAACCTAAACTACGAGGCTGGCGATGTCAAAAGGCGCCACCACGTGGTGCACTGGAGGAAGTGCAGCCTCTTGCGCTCAGGCACAGGCTGTCCAGGGGACCTCTGAAGGAGAAGGCGCCCTTCACCGACTGTAGCTATCTCAACGCAACGGTCTTGAAGCCCGACAATCTGGGATGGGGGAATGGCATTCAGTATCATCAGTGATTCACAGTTTTCAAAAACTGGGTAAGTTAAGTCAATACCGCTATAAATAGCCAAGTCAGAATGGTAATCCAAGTCTTCTGATTTAAAATCGAAACCCTGATGCTTCCATTTAATTTAACTTAGAATGGACACAAATATAGAAGTGATGTCAAAAGATTGCACGCGATTGTTTGAAGTTAAAGTGATGATTCTTTCTTCTGAACTGCATGAGAGATTTATAGCTTTGCTTTTAAAAAGGACCAAAACTTTGTATTGAAACATCATTTTTATAAATATGTATATACATATATACACATACATATTTGTGCTTGTAGAAAAATACATATGCTTGTTGAGAAAATTTGAAAAATAGAACCATGAAGGAAAAGAAGAAAATCTCTTAAAATCCACTTAATGACGTATTTATTTCCAGTCTCTTTCCTTTGTTTATATGTAGAATTTATTTATTTTTTATAAAATTGGGCTCATTCTATATTTAAAATGTTTAAGCCAATATTCACTAACAAAAATATAATTTTATATGGAAAGGTTTTTCTAAACACTAGAAGAGGAATAAGTATACCCGAGCCTGTAAGTAGTAGTGCAAATCGAAGGCTTCCAAGCAAATGTTTCAGAGATAACTGATCTTCTTAAGCTTAATTTATTCAGGAAAGATCTAAATAGCTGATATTATAGAAAAGAAGAGTGAAGAGAAAGTGAACTTGAGTTTACATCCTGGCTCTACCAATAGTGGCTGCAAAACTTGCAACAAGCTGCTCATCTCAATGACTCCTCTTCTAAACAAGGCAGCCACCTCTCTCCTGTCTAACTAGAATGTTGTCGGGAAGAGTAAATGAAATGATGGACAAACCCTCGGTAAATTACCCACTTATACACATACTCTTCAAGGCGCTTGGTATTCTCCAAGGTACTTAGTGCCTATGAAGCACTCTCACAGTTCTTGTCTAGAATTGAAGTATAGCTTTCTTTTCAAAAATTGAATAGTAGTATAACTTCCTTGGAGTGGTTTCTATTTATCTGTAAGGATCAAATGCAGACTTTCCCTTTCCTTGAGGTCCCTGACTGCCTTGCTATACTGGTTTATGTCTAAAAATTCACGTCCTCTCTTCATTCCAAAGAGTGTTCTGCCCATCTAATCTCAGGGAATTAATTATATTCCCCCAACATTATCACCCTGCTAGATTTTGGCGCTCAATAAGTCACTTCACATTTGTCCAAATCCCATGGTCCTTCCCAGTTGATCCAGGGCACTCCCCCATTGGTACCCGATTATATGGGTAATTAATTTACAAGCAAAATTTCTAGTTATTCCTCATGGGATTTTTTTTTTTTTTACCGTTACGCCATTCCTAACGCCGTGTCTCTATCACTTCTTGCCTCCCGTTTTGATCCTTTCTATATTACTGTAGCTTTCTTATCAATCAGATCCAACTGGTAAGCTTCTTTTGTTAGGTTTCCAAAATGCTAATCTATAAATATGTCTTTATTTGGTAAGTCAACCTATCCATGTAATTTTTTTCCACAACTAACCCTAGGTGAGGCCTCTCATGTTCAATCTTGCTGGGCTTTTTTGATCTCTTTCTTATGTTTAAATAAAAATTCCTTTTGTCTTTTTTGGATAGAACACCTTAAATGCAACAATAAACCAAACCAGCGGGGACTGTGCACACGCCCACACATGCCCTGAGTACAATGTGCTGTCTTAACACAGGACCAGGGCACCGGGAATAGCTTACTACACTTAATGGAGTGGGGCTGGAAGCATCAACCAAGTCAACGCCCCTCAAGTTATACATAGTAAATTATTTAAGTAAACTCACTAGAAATTCACTAAAGAAATCTTTTAAAAAATGAACAAAAAACTTTCAATCAACTTGAGTCTCATTTCTGTCAATTTACTTTTACCCCATTCCATTTGGCTGCCTCCCCCTTTCCTGCATCCATTTGGATTCCTGCTGGGTTTGGGATGGGCAGGAAAAGGGAAGAGCAGAAGATTATCAAAATGAAAATGGAAGCAGCAAAGAAAGATAAACAGAGTGAAAGGGATTAAAAAGGCATTCCTTTGTGAGGTCGATCAGAGTAGGAGTGAACTAAGAAAAAATTATCACAAGACTAATACTTGTTTTGTTTCCCTGTGAGAGGGGGAAAAAACACCCCACACTACATATTGTACTTGTTTTTACTTAACAACAGTGTGCCAACGCACATATTGTCCAATAATCTGTAGTCTTGGGCCTTTTCCCTCAATTTACGTTCTTCCAAACAGCCCCACCACTTAGCACAGTGTCCTTGCTTATGACACTGTCCTAGACCTTCAAGGCTTGGTTCAAATCTCATATGACCCGTAAGGTTACCCACGACTGCTCCACCTCTCCCTTCGGAAAAATCACTGAGCAGCTGTTACATGCTGGTTACTCCTCCCAACTAGACGAGATGTTTCTCCAGGACAGGAAGCATGTCTCACCCACAAATGAAGTCTCTTCTCCTTACAAAGAATGATAGTACCTGGCACATGCTCAGACTGATTATTGCTACATCCATCGAACAGACATCATCCATTAATACAAGAATGTGATACCTGCCACCAAACACTGGGTCCTGTGGTCACTGCTCTTGCTGCTCATTTTTTTGGCCAACCTAGCTCCAGTGGAAGATAACTGTGGCTCTTTAGCCAATCCTCCCAGAAAGGCCATCCAGAAGTGGTCATCGGAGCCTAGCCCAAGGCCAAACTCCATGCCAAAGATTCCCAAGAAGAAGCTGAGGGGGTGCCCAGGTCTCCGAGGGTTTTCCAGTTACAGAGTGCTCCTCTGCCAGAACAGTCCAGATTCATCCCGTCCATTGTATAAACTTGCTTTTTTGAGGTATAGGGATGGCATCATCACAGTAACACCCACCACCACTGGCAACTGAAGAGTCTTGATAATTAACCATCATCTCTCAGTGATGGAACATTGCAGGGAAGAAGAGCTATAGACATGCAAATCATCATTATTCACCATGAACACTCGGGATAAAAACAGTTTTAGCATCTTTTCATGCTCTTAAAAAAACGTTTCAAAGAAAGAAAATTACTTACTGCCTTCCCACGTACAATGCAAAAGATTCAAAGCCCCTTCCACCCTCTTCCAGTGCGCCAGATGAAAGAATGCATATGCTATTGCTTCACTGTCCCCTCGCTTCAGGATATGTTCTGGGGGGAGGATTAAGCTTTTCATTTCTAGTAGGTACTGAAATAAAAAAGGCAGGAAGACAGATGCATTAAAACATAGTAATTTGGAATTCAATATTGAGAAAAGAGAGGTTGATCTCCCTAAAGCCACCACTCATAAGCATTTCATCAAACCTGCAACCTTGTTAGTACATTTGAAGGCAATTACTAAAATATCCAGCAACCCAAAGTTTGCTAACAGATAGTTAGCCTTGTACTAGTTTCCTACAGTGAAGATCAGAGGCTTTCAGGGTAAGATACTCTAATCAATGAAACATATATAGACTCAAAAAGCAATAATAGAAAATTTAGAAGACACAATAAGTTTGTATAATTTTGTTACCAGAAACAAAAATACATAAAATGGACACATGAAGGTTAAGAAGTCATAGGACTGAACCCACCAAACTAGAGAGACTCGAGACTGACTAGCGCTGCCCATTATTTTTTTCTATACAGATTTACCACGGAGAAGGACCTGGTCCTGTGAAAAGAGCCACCCCTTGCTGTTCAGATGCGGGAGGAGGGAGATGTGGCAGCCTGAGCATAGGAAGACCCCAGGGTGGGGAGCTGTACAGACCCCAAACTATACTGTTCTGTTAGATCCTCTCCCAAAGACTGAAGGGTCCTCAGCTTATGCCTCTTCATTCCTATCTTCTATGAAGGAGATGGGAGCACAGGGCCAGAATGGATTCTTTGGTGTTTACTATAGAATAGAAAGGGAAGCAAATTTAGGGTGGTATTTTATATTTGCAAATGTTAACTTCTTTTTGCTGGCTGGTTTCTCCCTGGGCTTCACTCCTTACCCACACACACATACACACCATCACCACCAACCACCATCACAACAACCCATGCATCTCCTTTAAAATGGAGATTAGCAGATGATGGAGGGATGTGTTTAATTAAAATAGGACAAACACAGCAGAAAGAAGTGATATGAGAAGAGATGTTCAACAGTTTTAATGTCAGAAACAATTGCCTGAGGATTTATCTACCAGTGCAATTTATGAGAGAGCGTGAAGAATGGAAGAATCCTGACACGTAGAATGGAGATCAAGGTACACTGTGTTCTGTTATCTCACTGTGGATTTACGTGCTTTGGGCACTCTGAGTGCAGTTGCCTTTAAGTTTCCTCTCCCGTTGCCACTTCTGCTATCGGGATGCACTTGCCTGGCAGGAACCGGTAGAACACACTCTGGCCTCTTGGTTCAGCAAATGAAACTCCCCTCACTCTGGGTCTGTTATCTGAAAAAAATCTCTAAGCCTCAGGCCTCAGAAAAGTGAGAGAGCCTATCCAGAGTACAGCAGAGAAGAGTGACAGCCATCACATTTGGTGGTGAGGGCGTGGGAGGGTGGGAATAGAGGGCCCTCCCCTTCGATAGAAAGACCTCCATGGGAAGGGCTCTTCCCAGGCCGTTCCATGAAAGGTGTTGATTACTTTGATGGGAACTCCTCAAGTATGAGTTCCAAAAGAACTTTTTGGTCATATGCCTGTTTGAATTCTACAAGTCACTGCCTTCCTCCTCCTCTCCTTGTTTTAAAACAGTGCAGAACAAAAATCTTTTGGGAAAAATTACAATTTTGAGTTACCTAATAATCCAACCGGCACTACATTTATAATGAATAGCAACCATAATGTAAAAGTGAGTTTTATGTTCAGAGGTATTTGACAATCCTCTTGTGATCTTGTTACCTTACTCGAAGCTATTATACCGTATGTTGCCGCCGCCCATGATGATCTTAAAAAACTCCAAGGCAATGAGTCATGGGAAAGACATATAACCTGTAAAGTGCTATAAATTGTATTAATTGTTTCAGAGTAAGAGAAGAAAGATCATTTGGTTACTCTTAATAATCATCAGGAGTACAAAGGAAAGGGAAATTTTCTTGCTAATAAGAGCCCTAGAGTAAGTCTTTATTTTTGAGTTTCTAATAATTATTTATAGCTAACCTGCCTGCCAAATAGTCAATTTTTAAAGAAAGAACATGCTGTGTGAACTTTGAAACAAATTAAATATGAAAACCATTAGTGCATGTGTCCCAGGTATACAGAAACCTCTTCAAGTCCCTGAGAATAAGATGGTGGCTGAAAGAAAAATATAAACTACCATACCTTTTATTTCAATGATTAGGAAGGTCTTTCAAAGTCATTTCATTAAGCATCTATAAGAGAAGAACTCTTCTCTTGGCCTAAGGAACCTTAAAGAATAGGGGCCTCTGAGAAGAAGTGGGCCTGGTAGCCACCTACATTTGTGGGTAAACTTGAAACAGGGGGGCAGGGCAGAGAAAACTTGTGTGTATGGGGGGGTAGAAAATTATCTATATAATTTTGTAATTATAATAGAATAGATATAATAGATCTGCATTATCCAATATGGTAGCCTCTACTACATGTGATTATTTGAACTTAAATCAATTAAAATAAAATTAAATTAAAAATTCAGTTTCTCAGTCCCACTAGCCATATTTCAAGTCCTCAAGTGAGGCTACTATACTGGACAATGCAGAGACATTTCTGTTATCACAGAAAGTTCTATGGGAAAGCACTGCTGTAGACAATGGAAGTTTCCAATCTTCAAGTAACTAAAACAATTTTTAACATGAAAAAATTTTATAGACACCTATGATAGGAATTATAAATGTAGTATTGATTGAAAATACACAATATGGCAAAAAGCTGCAATAAATGTAATAAAACAAGAATTCATTTAAAAGCATTGCTGGCCACCAGGACATCTAAATATACTTGGAAAATAGTACACATGTGTGTGAGAGAGATGGTTTACTCAGCTTGCAAGCTCAATGTGCTGCATATGGCCTCAAGGACATCGTCGTCCACAGCCCTAAAATCGGGCCGTGAGGTAATGCTCTGTTTTTCCTCTAAGCTGCCTCTGATCTTTGTGTATGTGTACTTTTCACACATTGCCTTATATTCGTTGTGTGTCTTTTCCCTCAGTTGAATCATAAGATCCTCAAGAGCATGAACCTCGCTTCCTAAGAAGTCTCTCATAATGACCATCCTTGCTCTAATCAGCCTCATGATGCTAACCAGAGCAACTCACCAAGGACACTTAGTTACCTTCTCATTGAATCTGCTTGATGGCAGAAATAGGTTATGCCTATAAAGGAGATTTATACTCCGATACAGTTCCAAACAAAATGTTGGCTCTAACCAGATGATGAAGGCTAATAACAACAATGTGTTATGTTTTTGGCCAGGCTTAAAAATGGCTGGCAAGATCAGTTCTCAACATGTGCAACGTTTAAATTAGAAAGGCATGGAACAACATTTCACATCTTACTTGTCAAGAGAAAAATAAATGGAAGAGGGCAGATCCCTATCCACAAGTATGCAGAAATCAATTAGAATAACCGTAGCTCGCAAATCAGAGAACACTCTCTGCCTGTCTGTAATAATTATTTGGCTTCTATTAGCTAAGCCAGCATTCCGTGCTATCTTGCCTGTTACCCTGCCTCTAACTTCCTTCCAGATTCTCAAATCACATCGATCTGGAAGTACAGGATTCTAAAGGTTTCGGAAGCAACTTTCAAAATCTATTTGTCAGAATCTAGTTCCTTATGTCCATAGGAACATACAAAGTCAGAACATAGAAAGAGGAGCTGAATAGTGCCTTCTCATGGATGTATTTAAGCAGAGCCTGGCTCACGTGTCAGGAGAGAGCTGGCCCTTAAGAGGCTACCCCAGGTGACTGCTCAGTGCTCTGCTGTTAAGGTCTTAAACTTCTCTAATAGTTTGAGTGAAAATGATCCCAAAGCTACCCTTCACATAGACAGTAATGTCCAGGAATTAATTCATACCCTCCTTTTTTTTATTTTCAATACCAACTAGAGAAGTCATACAAAAATCACTAGAAAAAAATGGGAACAAATAAAATGAGTAAATACAGGTTAATTTTCACATACTTAGCTAAATTTAGGTAAATTCAACACATTTAGGTAAATTTTAGCCATTTAGAGGATGGCTATCAGGTTCCTCCCAAAAAATCATGTAGTGGAAGAATATTAGCATGAGAAAATGTTCATGATACATTACTAAATGAAGAAAAAGTAAGTGTACCATACAGATTATGATTTTGGTAATTAAAAATATATATGCAGGAATTAAAACATTGGAAAGTCACAGACTGAATGTTAATGGTGGTCAGATATTTGATTTTATGGGAGATTAATTTCTTTTGTGCTTTTTTGGTGCTTTCCAAGTTTTCTGTAGTAAGTCATTTTTATTTCTCTCTCTCTCTCTTTATATATGTATATATGTGTGTGTATATGTATATGTAATACAAATCTATTTTCTAGACTTGCAACAAAAACATAATAAAAAACCCATACAAATGAAAAAAAGATAACCACAGATAGCAATTTTTATATGTTTACAGTGCTTTGGTACAGCTGGATATGAAAGAGGCTGAAAGTCCAGAATGGATACTTTAAAAATATCTATCAGTAAATAGTTCAGAGAATAAAATTAGTCCTATTTGGAAGACAAGCTATATATGTTGAGTTTCAATGTTGCCTATTCCCTGGACTCAGTAAGACACACACTGGAATAGGACAAAAACACCGCAAGTAACCATGGCTCTCTCCAAGCATGCTGGGATGGGAACTTTGAAATACACAATACCGTGTATTGCCTCCCCTGCCCTCATATACCCTCTGCCATTTTGACCCACTGTTTGAATCCCAGCCCTACTGTTCTACTCTGAGACCTTGGACAAGTTAATTTCTTTCAACCTCAGTCTGCTCATCTGTTAGAATAATAAAAATACACATCTTGCCAATTGTTAACTGTTGAAGATTACGGAGGATAATATACGTAAAGCATTCACACAGTACCTGGCATATACGTGTTAATGAAATAGTAGCTATTTTTACTAACAAAAAAATGAAATGTTCATATTACTGTGGAGATAAGCTATATTTTTTGTGTATGTATGTCCCACAAATAATTGAATCTTGTTTTAGGTAAAAATACTTCAGCAATTTTACTATAGTGACAGATCCACTGAAAAGAACTGGCTACTGAGGGTCACTAACCAATCTGGAAACAAGCACAATGCAAAGCTGCACTGCAAGTTACACCTGGTGATCTGCGGTACCACTCGGGGGGCCTCCGTCCAAGGGAACTGCGGCTTGCTGGCTCACTATCTATTCATCAGTTACTCTGCTTCATTCAAAAACTACAGGAGTGTCCACAGTGCATCCCAAGGAAAGATTTGGGAGAGATCACAGTGTACTGTAACGACACACCTATGGTAGCACCCACAGTACACTGTAAGGACACGTCAAGGGCATGGGCATAAATCAGTCAGGTCCCTATCCTGATGATCCCTAATCTTTGTAAGGAGTGTGTGTGTATAAAGACAAAGAAACAATAAAATTCAGCATGATGACTGCCTTAGTAAGAGGTATATACAGTTGACCCTTGAACAATGTGGGTATGAACTGTGTGGGTCCACTTAACATGCAGATTTTTTAAAAAGATTAATTTATTTATTTGAGAGAGAGCATGTGTGAGCAGGAGGGGTAGATGGAGAGGCAGAATGAGTATCAAGCGGACTCCACACTGAGCACAGAGCCTGACGTGGGGCTCGATCTCACAACCCTGAGATCAGGACCTGATCTGAAACCAAGAGTCGGATGCTTAAATGACTGCACCACCCAAGAGCCTGGTGGAATTTTTTTCAATAAATGCAGTACAGTACTATAAACATGTCTTCTCTTATGTTTTCTTAACATTCTTTTCTCTAGCTTACTTCATTGTAAGTATACAGTGTATAACACATATAACATACAAAATACATATTATTCAACTTTATGTTATCAGTAAGGGTTCCAGTTAGTAGTAGTGGGCTATTAGTAGTTAAGTTTTTAGGGAGTCAAAAGTTATAACGGGATTTTCAACTGTGTTGGGGGGTGTGGCACGCTTAACCCCTGCCTTGTTCAAGGGTCAACTTGACTTAGTACTAAGGAAGCAAATGAGGGGTACTGTCTCTGAGAAGGTTTCACAGAAAAAGGAAAGTATGAGTCAGTCTCATTAATTAAATTAGTTCACCTACAAAGATGAGGGGAGGCAGAAGCCACTGCAAGGCTGGGCAGTGGCAGCAAAGCATCAAAGGGCATAATGTGCTTTGAGGTGTTTAAGTACCAGCATGAAAGGCAGTCCCCACACTGACCAAGCACTAACAGGTGTGAAGTATTCACTCAGGTACTCCTTACAACAACTCTGTGAGGGAATAGGATTCTTGTTTTACAGATGGAAAAATGAAGGCTTTGGAAGTTAGTAGATTGACCAGGGTCACACAAATGGTATTTCAAACTTTGAGGTTAAAAAAAAACTTTGAGATAGGGGAAAAAATGTTCAAAAGAAAAAGAGCAACTTAAAACAGAATATGTGAAACTGATGTAAAACAAAGCTGGGGGGAGACCCTGGGAGAGGGACCCATGAGAAGTCCGAGGAATCCTTATGGCTCCTAGAAAGACAGTTTGAAATCTGCTGTAGCAGGCAGTTGGGAAGTGAGTTGGTACCACTGGTGGTTTTGAAAGAAATGGATAAGTCAAATGGACAAGAGACTAAAATTAGTAAAGTCTTAAATAGCTTCTTCCATGGTCCGGGTGAGGGGGTGAATAAACCAAGGAAGTCTTCCACAGGACTTGGTGCCCAGCTGGATCTGATGGCAGGAAAAGACATTAAAGGGGATTGTGAAATTTCTAGTTTAGAAAACTAGAATAATGTGAGATAGTTAGCTAAGAGAAGACACCAGAGGGCAGTGCTTGGAGTGATGGCCTGAAGGCAGCTGGGTGTGCAGGTCTGGAGCCCGGAAGAGAAGCTGGACACAGGGATTTGGGTGTGCAGGGAGAGGCAGAAGCTGAAGCAGTGGGAGCACAGGAGATCTCCCAGGAGAGCTTCAAGCAAGAAAAGGGTGGGTAGTGATGATGCTCCCAGAGATCCAACCAGAGGGATGGGCAGGGGAGGAAACGATATAGGAGGAGAGTGCCCAGAAATGCAGGAGTGACCCAGAGAGCAGGCACTACAGAGCCAAGATGGCCAGGAGGTAGAAAAAGTGGTCAGTGGGACAGAAGGCTAAGGACAGATGAAATAGGATGGCGTTTGACAAGAGGCCAAAGGATCTGGTGACTGAGATAGGGAGGCCATGATGGCAGTGGCCTTGGGGAAGCAGCTATAGTGCTTTTTGTTAAAGAAAAAGACCTTTTAGAAACCGTCTATTCCTGAGAAATGTGGCTAAAAACTGGTTTCTGCTCACTTTCCTCTGGGTCATATTTCCACAATACATTCTCCTTACTCTAATCCAAAAAAGCTTTGGAACAAAATATGACTCAATTCAAAGCAACTTATATTGAAATAATATTTCTGAAATGTACCATTGATATACAATATCACAGACAATCTGCCAGAGTATTTTGAGTTTCTGCTTCCACGCTTCAAGCATTTTTAAATGTTAAAACCCACTACACGTTTTGTTTCCTAAATTGGATTAAAAAGCAATTTTATACTCTGTCAATCAGCTCTACCAAGACATAAAGGGAGGACTGCATTAGTGTTTGCATGAAATAGAATTTCCATCACTCTAACAAGGTCCTGTGGATACTCCATTAGCATGTACAATTACCAGGATGTTTTCCCCCACAAGCCTCTTAAAATCCCCATGAAATAAGAGTTTAGATTAACATTAGATGAGCTTTTTAAAAAAAATGTAAATTTTTATTGAGAATGCATTTCTGTCATAACATTTTTCATTCTTTCCTCTCTATTTTCTCATGACTTTCCACACTCCGAGACTTAGAATTTAAAAACTACGTATCTATTAGGCTGGATCCTCATGCCAATACAGCAAGTTCCCTTCCCCAAGCACACACAGGGACTGCCCACTGCACCCCCCTGTGGGGCTGGCAGGAAGAGCCCACGGTTTACTAATGCTGGTATTTTAGGCAAAATGAAGATGAAAGCTTTCCGCGCATTGGTGTTGGTATTTTTTTCCCCTCGATGTCTCCCACCTACAGCACTCAGGCATCTCAAGTCTTTGGGGCTCCCTCGGTCCCCTGCTGCTCATCAAAATGGGTGTGGAGCCTCCAATTCTATGGGTGGGACCTCATGTGCTTGGGATTTTTCTGGGGTGGTAGTGACTGGTCATAGGCTTCTGTTCTTTTCTAAACTGTGTGCACAGGTGCCTTGGGGTTGCTGGGCTACCTGCTTTCTCATCCCAGTTTCAATCATAGCAGTTCTATTTTTACTTGCTTTGTTCATTAAGGCCTTCATATAAGATTGTATTAGGAGGGAAAAAAATGTTTATTGCTTTAAAAAAATCATTATTAGTTACTTGTCATTGTTGTTGTTTTGGTGGCAAAGAGAAGGGATGGCTGTTCCAGAAGAAAAAAAAAAATAGGAGACAGAGGCTGGAAACGGGTAACTCTTAATCAGCCACAAGCAAAGGACTTAACAGTACAAACTGGGAATTCCAGAAGGCAACAGCTGTAGAAAGAACATGCTAGAGCCTCCCCTCAAATCTGTAGGCCTAAAGTGACCCTGTGGGTACTCAAGGTCAGGGGCAATGCAGTGCCACTGTTACACTCTCTAGTTGTCCTTCTTCACACTAGGATGTTTCAAAAAGCACTTGTTAATGTATTTTTCCAGGCAGTATCTATTGTAGCCCAGCCATCAAGTGCAGAAATAGAGCTGAAAGTACCAGGGAAAAGATGACGAAGGCCCAACATACGTTCAGTGCCTACTATATACTGGATGAGTTACACAATGTAATTCCATTTACTTTTCATCAGACCTATGAAGCCTTTATTTTTATCCCCATTTTATCAAAAAGGAAACAGGCAGGGAGCTAATCAACTCCCCCTTCCCATGGTTCCCTTTGGCCCACAGACCCTTTTAATGACACTTCACAGGTCTGCCTACCTTATGTCATTACCCTTTGCTCTATCATTACATTAATATGTTTTCCCGGTAAGAATAGGAAATCTACATAATGGGCCTGACAATTCAGAAAAGAATAAACACACATGGCTAACAATGTTCCACCTTACTAGTAGTGGCAAAGAAATGCAGACTAAAGAACAGAATTCCATTTGTACCCAATAAATTCATAAATTTTGTTTGTTTTTCTTCTTTCTTTTTTCTGTTTTAAACAGACTGCTCAATGCTGGTGAAGGTGTGAGAAAATGGTAAAGAAGGAGTTACCTGCTGATGGAGGTGAACTACTACAGTCCTTTTTTGGTAAGCAATTTGGAAATAAACATTAAGAGCCCCGAAGTGCTTCTACACATTGCTCAGTAATTCTCATTCTGTACATCTATCCTAAGGAAATAACATAAAGACCAAAATATCTTCATGCCCAAAAGGTTTGTTATTAGGGTTGACCACCTGATGTCTATAATAGAAGACACAAGATTTAAATCATTCTCTTCAACAAACAATGTGAGGAAAACCGGATTCCACATGTACAAGAATGAAACTGGACCTTTATCTTAAACAATATACAAAAATCAACTCAAAATTCATTAAAGATTTAAATGTAAGACATGAAACTATAAAACTTCTAGAAACAAACATAGGGAGAAGCTTCATAACATTGGTCTTGGCAACGATTTCTTGGATAGGACACCAAAAGCATAGGCAATGGAAGTAAAAATAGATAAGTGGGACTATATCAAAATAAAGAGCCTCTGTGCAGCATAGGAAACAATCAACAGAGTGAAAAAGCAACCTATGGAAGAAAATATTTGCAAACTATACAATTGATGAGGGGTTAACATCCAAGATACACAGGAAACTCCTACAATTAAAATCGCAAACGAACAAAACAAAGCAAAATAACCTGAACAATAAATGGGCAAAAGACTTAGAACAGCCATTTCCCCAAAGAAGACATACAAATGGCCAACAGGTACATGAAAAAATGCTCAGAGGCTCCTGGGTGGCTCAGTCAGATAAGCGTCTGACTCTTGATTTTGGCTCATGTGATGATCTCAGGGTCATGAGATAGAGCCCCTCACGTCAGGCTCTCCACTAGGCGTGGAGCCTGCTTAAGATTCTCTCTTCCCCTCTCCCACCTCATTCACTCTCTCCTTCACAAAAAAAAAAAAAAAAAAAGATGCTCAACATCACAAATTATCAAGGAAGTATAAATCAAAACCACGATGAGATATCACCTCATATAAGTCAGAATGTGTGAGGCCATTGTCAAAAAAAAAAAAAAAAAGACTATAACAAGTGTTAGTGATAAAGTGGAGAAATTGGAACCCCAGTGCTCTGTTGGTGGGAATGCAAACTGGTGCAGCCACTGTGGAAAACAGTATGGAGGTTCCCCAAAAAATTAAAATAGTACCGCCATATGATCCAGCAATGCCACTATGGGCATTCATCCAAAAGAACTGAAAACAGGATCCTGAAGAGATCTTTGCACTCGATGTTCATTGCAGCATTATTCACAATAGCCAAAAAGTGGAAACAACCTAAATTTCCATCAACAGATGAATAAAGAAAATGTGATAGACACACATAATGGAATATTATTCAGCCTTAAAGAAGGGCATCCTGTCCTGTGCTGTGACATGGATGAACCTGGAGGACATTATGCTAGGTGAGATAAGCCAGTACAGGACAATACTGCATGATTCCACCAATGTGACGTATGTAAAGTGTCCAAATTCATAGAAGCAGAAAGCAGAATAGTGGTTAACCAGGGCTGGAAGGAGGAGGGAGAAATGGAGAGGTCCTGGTTCAATGGGTATGGGGTTTCAGACATGCAAGATGAAAAAGTTCTAACAATGCACATACAGTTAACAATACTATGCTTCATACTTAAAAATTTGTTAAGAAGGTAGATTTCATGATATGTATTTTTTATGATAAAAATAAGGAAGTAAATCATCCAGAAAAGTTACTGACAATATTTTAGAGGGTTTGAAGGCAAATGGCTAAAAGACTTGGACTTTACTGTTAAGTTAGAAGGTAGCCTTTTTAAGATCAAAGAACCATGAAAATCTATGATCCTCCTCCAAAAATAATAAGTATACCTACAATAGCCAACCACAAAGTTCATGTTTAGAGCCCCATGCTAATTTTTTAAAATACGTATCTGCTGTGTGACTATGATTCCTAAGTATTAAAAATGCATGGGAAAATAAGGCTAGAACGAGTCTTAAATAGGATTAGATGACAGGACTATGAAAAATTTCTTTATACTTTTTTTTTAAAGATTTTATTTATTTATTTGACAGAGATAGAGACAGCCAGCGAGAGAGGGAACACAAGCAGGGGGAGTGGGAGAGGAAGAAGCAGGCTCATAACGGAGGAGCCTGATGTGGGACTCGATCCCAGAACGCCGGGATCACGCCCTGAGCCGAAGGCAGGCGCTTAACGACTGAGCCACCCAGGCGCCCCTCTTTATACTTTTTTCTAATATACAAAGAAATTTATTTTTATACCACCACAACAGAGGGGAAATAAAAATCTACTACTGCTTATAGCAAACCAATAAGTTAGTCTTGTTTTGGAGAAGTGTTGGAAAATGAAATTTATCTTTAGCACCCTGAAGGAGTTAATGAAATATCCTCTAAACCAGAAAGGGGTCTTGTCACAGGGAAAGACTTATAGTGTAAATACAGCATTCTAAGAGTATGTAGCATTAGTGAAAATTCAGATCTGTGCAGAGTGATGAATCACTGACAGAAAAGCACCATCCTCCCATGTAAATCTTGACTTTGCTAATGATTTCTTGGACAGGACATCAAAAGCAAAATAAACAAGTGGGACTACATCAAAATAAAAAGCTCCTTTGCTGCAAAGGAAAGAAAACAGAGCAGGGTGGGTGGGGAAGCATATTTGTAGGGAAAGCAGAAGAAAAAGCTAAAACTAAAAATCCAATAAACTATAACAATATATAGATGAAGGTATAGAACAGAGATGAGCATGGCCCTCCACTTGTCCAGCATCATAAGTGAAATTTTCTTTAAAAGATGAAGAATATTCCCTTCAAATTCAAAGCTCTGATTTTAATACCATTAAATGGGAAAATATCCTCTAATGGTTTAGAGATTTCATCTTTTTGAACCGTGCGTGTACCCAGTTTTTAAAAATCACCAGCATCATTAAGATCCTAAAACCACCACTAGTCATCCTCAAAATGGGGAAAACAGTAATTCCACAATCAATGCACTGTAGTGAGAGACCACAGAGGGGAGAGACTGATTCTGGGAGGAGGAAGGAACAGGTTTCCTGGTGGTGACTTTTAGTGCTGGGGGTAAAGGATGAGTAGGTTATCCTCAGAGGAAGCAAAAAGGCAAGAGGAAGAGAATGTTTCTGGAACAATGAACAGACTGTTAGAAGTAGATAGAAAAAAATGAAAAACAAATTGGGTCAGATTATAAAGGATCCTGAAGAACCATTCAAGGAGTTTATATATTCCTTTGTAAGGTTGGGGACAGAGCTGCATTTCCTCAGGAGGGCAGTCACACAATTCGGCTTATAATAACGAGCCTATGGGCTGCTTCCTCCTTATAATCTGCTGCAATCTAAAGCTTCAGAAATCCTTGTGTTTTAGATATACCCAACTACCTAAGAGGCTCCCTTCAGAATACAGACCCACAGCTTTTTACTATTTTTATTTACTTCCTTGTCCTGAGGTGTGTTTAGGAGAGAGACTCCCTACTCCATACATTTACAGGTGAAGAGTGTTCCTAAGAGCAACCCTCCTGGAGTAAATAACTGATATTTTTCATTGGATGTTGAAATATTAACCATGTACCTCTGCTTAATAGAATACCAAATAGACCTAAGCTGGACACTCATGGAAGACAGTTCTCAGCTATTCTATTTGGTATTTTTTCTCCTTCTAACAGACTATAATTGGGTAAAACAGCATATAGTTGCTGAGAATTCCTGTGGTAGACCACTGATGACTTCCTGTGATAGAGAAAAAGAAGCTATGGAAGTATTTAAGATAGAAGAATATCTTGAAGAAATATGAATTGTCCACGAGTGCCTTGGGAAGTCACGTGCCCGCCATCATTTGAAGGTTTCAAGTCTAGGCTGGTCTGCAGCTTGGTGGGATGGTGGGGGACTGTGGAGGGTGATGTGGAAGGGTTAGAGAACCCAGAACCAGTTCAGGCTCTGTCGTTTACTAGCTGTGGGACCATGAGCAGGTCACTTAACCTCTCCAAACCTGCTGCACCCTCATCTGTGTAGCAGGGGTAAGAGTTTGATACACCGACAGTGTTGTCATGCAAAATAAATGAGAAGGCATATGTAGTTCACTTAGCACTGTGCTTGGCACACAGTAAACATGCAAGAAAAACCAATATTAAAAATAATCATCATAATATCATTATGAGGAGAGATTCAAGCTGAGGATGGGAAGGTGCCCTAGATGATCTCTAAGGTCTCTCCTTACACCAAGAACCTAAGAGTTTATATCTTTCATTGATGTCTCATTAGAATTAAGGCTACCTTCTGCCTGAAAAGAAACCAGTGTGTGTGTGAGTGTGTGTGTGTGTGTGTGTGTGTGTGTGTGTTTACTAAAGTATTAACAAGCAGTCCAATAAATAGATCATGTATAAAGGATGTTTACAACAGCCCGCAAATAGTATACAGGTACCAGAGGTTTGTGGTTAATTCTGGATATAATTCTGAACAGTGACTCACAGGGACTTTTCCCCATGGAAATGTCAATAGTTGAAGACGATCTGGAAACAAGTTTCCCCTCAGCACAGTCACCAACCAAGCAAAGTGGTAGAGATTTGGTTTACCTATGTACCCCATCTTTTCTCCAGTTAACAATAAAAGAGTAGAGTGAAATCAAGTATTTCAAATGTTCCCACTTTTAAAAAGAATTCTATTTTGCAGACAGAGGGCTAGCTGACTGAGTCAAATTCTTCCAAGGTAGCCTTAAACTGTTTCTTAGGGCTTTTAATACTCTCCTAGAGGCTCAATCAACCATTTAAGACCCTTATCATAGAATTACACTACAGCTTCAACTAAAATATCTAACCAACAAGTACCCATTTCCCATCTCGTGCACTAAGATTACAAAGCTCTGGTATAGCAGGAAGAGTTAGGACCCAGCTTCCAGACTTGAGGGGCCACCAACAAGTCCAATATCAATAATTTTAATACTTTATGAACATATGATAATCAAGTTTTTCAAAGAACCTTGACTATATTATCCCACTTGGTCTTTACCACAAAAGGTAAGGTTTATATTTTTATCTTCATTTGAAAAATGAGGGGAAACCTTGAGCTCAGAGATGCTTAGCTCCAAGCTCCCATAGCTAATAAATGACAGAGCCAGAAGTTGAACCCAAGTTTTTGTCTCAGAATCTAGGACTCTACTGCTCAATGCTACTTCTAGAAGAGCTTATTTATGCTCATAGACTATCTCTGTATTGAATATAGCACTCAATAAATATTAATTGGTGACCTAAGTTAACTGTAATTCAGGATGATAGTTTCATGATTAGCTTTAAATTTTAATTAAATTTGAACATTTTTACTTAACCGAAAAGATATTAAATAAAGAGATATATTTCATACCACCCTATATAAGATACCTAAGTCTCCAAGTACTATGTTGGTCATTATCCACCGGAACTAGAGTTGATAAATATATCCTTCACTGTGGCAGTGTGCACCATTTTTCAGAGAAAACGAGCATGATCTGAGTCAAAGCTCAGAAAGGTTAGGTAACCTATCTTTGTCACTGTAAATATCAGCAAAATAAAGTAGGTAACTCTACAAATCCTCACATACACACATACATGAACACATACACCATCCTTTTGCTACAGTACTGCAAGAAAACAAAATAGCCTTCCTTTGTCATTTTTCACCAGTGAAAGTCTTCCTCAGAAATTTGAAAGAAAACTATGCCTGTGGTATGAATAGTTTCCCAGAGGTCAAAATGTGCTTTATAACATTGAGAAACTGAAAATAGCACTCAGCAATGTGCCTATCACATAGCAGGTACTCAAATATAGGTAAATCATAAACACACATCCATCTCCTAAATAAAAGATTACAGAAATATCCTCTATCGTGATTTGACTCCCTTTTAAAATCAAATTCAGGAAAAAAAATATGGGAAATACTGGGTATTTATAAATTGGTCAGTCATGTGGTTAAAGATTCAGACAAACATTTTCTATTACATATACCTCCTAAAAATGGCACTCACAAGTCAAAAGAAAAATACTACTTCATACTTTGAGGTTCTCCTTCCTATTTTCTTGCCAATACTGATTATCATTTATTTATAGAGACACAGAACATCACATTAATCAGCATTTTTTTTTTTTTACCATTTATATTCAAAACTAGGTTCATTTCCTGAGTTGGATCTAAGTAAAACTGTAACTGGAGTGAAATTCCTATCAAATGCATCAACACTCTTGGTATCTCCATATTTTGCCAACTTCAGGCTTCCTGGCCTGACCTGCCTACGCCAGGTCTATCAATTTACCCTAATTATATAAAGCCCCCAAATCGGCCCAAAGCCTCTTGAATGTAGCTTTTCCTTAAAAATGAAGCTGATAAGCATGGACTATACAGGGCCTCAAGGTTCACTGGCTGCAATTCATTTTTTTATACTGGGTGTATTCGAGACATGACATTGTGGTCACTGAACACTTTCTCTGCTATCATAACGAGTTCCTGTGGGGATTCCACAGACTCACTTTTGGCACGTGAGGATTGAATTCCACAGCTCTGTGAATGGCCTCCACTGCATTCATCTCTGCTGTGCTCAGCCCCCGCCGAGATGCAGCCTCGGGAGAGAATCTGAAAAGCAGAAAGACAAACACCATCCAGTTGGGACCACTGCTTGGGCATCAACCCGGAAAGGCGTCTACACGTCAAGGGCCCATAAAACCACAGCGAGCCAATGGCATGAGCTCTCCAAACCTCCACTACATGGAACCTCTGAGTGACCCCTCAGACCGAGGCCAACAAAAACCCCAGCAGAAGCAGAAAGCGTGCTTGCATCTAATCTTGGCAGGAATTAAATTCAGCTGTCAAGTCTCTCTGTCTAAATAGCTAATCTAAATTTTCTATGAGGTACCTGCTTAGGTCAGGGGACGGGGGAGGACTGACGAGGGCAGACAGTGTAGGAAAAAGAGAAAACTAGGTAACAGAAGAGCGTACTTGGTTAAAAACAGAACTGGGGAGAATTTTAAAGGAGGCTCCCAACCCAATGTCAGTGCTGCAATGCAGCTTCCGGCGCAGGCCAGCCTGCTTGGGGCCGTTCCGGCAGGGGGTGTGCGTGCCCAAACTGCGGGCGAGACACCTGCCCAAGTGAATGAAAAAAAACCAGACCATGCAATCTCTTTCTCACCTCACACCCAGGGCTAACTCCAGAGCTGTGCTTGGCAGGCAGACACCACAGGGGAAGCTGTGACAACCCTGGCCCTGCCCTCCCAAGCTGGAGTCGCTGTGTAGGGAGAAAAGATGTTGCAGTAGGTACTGGCGATCTACAGGATAAAAAAGAATGAAAGAAAATTACTTCGGTCTTGAAGTGCACACACACTTAACAGCAAACCTGTCTGACATAGCAGAGGCTGTTTTCTTTTCCTGTTATCTGCTTTTCAGTGCTTCAGAGGGATTGTATCGGGGAAACGTAAGCGTTTGTGAACTCAAGAACAGTTAAGCCAACTGTTCTCTTTCACCTGCCAGTCATCTCGGATGTTTATGGAAATTCTCTATGCCAAAGTCACCTGCCTGAATAAAATGGGCAAATGTCCCACTGAGATGACAACTCAAAGCAAACGGACCATGGGTGGGGGGTTAGTTGGGAACTGAAGAGTCAAAGAATGGGAGATGATCAACCCCTCTGCCATCTCACATGTTTGTTAGGACTACTACCCGGTCTTGGACTGCTGAAGGAAGAGGAATACGCAAAAAATGAATAAAAGGAAGGCATTTTGTGTAAGTCCCAAGCAGGCCTTTCGGTATCTACTGTCTGGCAAAAAAAAAAAAAAAAAAAAAAAGTCACCTCAGAGGTATGGAATTTCACATAAATCCCTCTTTAGGGACCCATACACCCTTACAATACCTGGGGATATATATTCCCTCCTCCTAGTAGTGAAAGAAAAGATCAGCAGGTTTTAGAAAATGCATGCTCATAAGCAGGGGTCTCAAAGACTAAGAGAAACTTCCAGAGAAAGCCCTCAGAGGCAACACATCTCCTTAAGTCGGGTCAGACATTTAGTACCACACAAGTCATTATTCACTTACTTGTCAGAGACAGCTCTTGCTTTGAGCAAGGCAGCTGTATAGCATATTGTTGCCGACTTTGGTAAGCTTATATCTGTTAAAGAAAAAGAAAGTAGAAACTCTTGTAAGTCTGCAGAAATAAAGAGCAATTATTTTTAATCCACTAGCATTTTAATTATATAAGTCTAATAAAGCATAAATTAAGAATTTTTAATACATACAATACACAGCTGTTTCTTATGTATCGGGGTGGTATGTGAAACTAAGGGTAATTCATATTTTTATGAATAATTCATATTTAAAATCCACCAGACTGACTCTTGGGCAATCATCTTCTATTTAAGACATGGATTTTCATATACTGAGCTTAATTAAGCAGAGAATAGCTAAAAAAATATATAAATTTAAATATTAAAGGAATGCCCTTGATATCATAAAAGGCAGATAGGACCTCTATGTCATTTATAAAAAATTCTCAACAGGCGTATGAAATACTAATGTGAAAAAAAACCAGTACCTGGATCTTTTTTAAAAAACACACCTAAATAAATTATTTTTTTAATGGTCAGATTTAAACCAGATTTCCTTTGCATTAAATTTCAAGAAGTTCATATTCAGTTTTTTTGTTAAAAAGGTAACACACTTATTATACATATATAACATATGAGAAATCTTTATATATAAGGATATATATGTAAAATCTTTAGAAATCCATACAATTTTTGTTCATTCAAACTGAAGAGAAACCCCCTTTTGTATGAAGCCTAATTTGTTTCTCCGAGAAACAGTTCCTCTCAGTTTGTACAGAAAATTTCACATGGAGAGGTGGGAGTGGGTAACAGATTCAGGTAATTAGTTTAAAGGGAAATAGAAGTACAGGATACAATTGAGAATAGATAAACTCAAAGACGGAAGTCCCTTTCAGAGAAAAATTTGTGCTTAAATTATAACCCTATTTTCTTACTGGATAGTATTTCTTTTAACACTGAACCAAATATACTATGACAGAGAAATGCCATCTTAATTCAGACCAGGTAAAAATACGACATTCCCAGTGCAGCAAAATCCACTCTAGGTTGGGGAAACTCTTACCACCTGGAATGCTCTGCCAGTTTCTTCACAGGGCTATTTTCAACTTCAAAAGAATTACATTATGGTGAAATTTAAGAAACAAAACAAAGGAGCAAAAGTAATAGAGACACACCAAGAAACAGATTCTAAACTATGGAGAACCAGCTGATGGTTACTAGAGGGGAGGCTGGTGCGGAGATGGGGAAATAGGTGATAGGGACGAAGGAGGGCACTTGTGATGAGTGCCGGGTGTTGTATGGAAGTGCTGAATCCCTATATTGTACACCTGAAACTAATATAACACTGTATGTTAACTAACAGGAATTTAAATAAAAACTTAAAAAAAAAAGAATTACATTACAGTAAGAATGAAAAGGAAAGTCTCATAACCAGCCAACAGACAACCACAGAAGAAAATGAGTTCATAAAAGAAAAACAATCTCTAAGCTAGTAATAAGTATTTATCACCTGAATCCCAGCAAGAAAATTTCTCTTTGAGGGAAATTTCAATGCCATTGATAAAAAAACAAATAATCATAGAAAAAACCAACACAGAACTAACTGAAAGGGAAAAAGTTCTTTGTAACCCTGATCGCACATATTATATTCAAACAAAATTTCACCACCATACGCAGTGTAAAATGATGTGCTTATGACTAAGAAGAAGAAAAAAAGAATGTCAAATACTCATGGATTTGTCTTGTTGCTTTTCCAGCATCTAAACATCTAATTGCTTCCCAGTGTGGGAAATTAATCCAAGAATCAAATATCTTGTTTACTAGGGTCCACTCATTGATTGTTATTGGAAGGTAATAAAAAAACGGCAGATAATACCGTTCTACTTAAAAGTTCAGATCATCTTTTAAAGTTCAGACTTTTTATTTAAAAAGTGTCTAAGGCTTATTTCCACTCTTCTTGGTGTGTGATCTGTGTTCCTTCTGTGTCAACCTAGCAGCTTTCCATGAAGTAGGGACCAATGAAAAGTCCAAGAAAGGAGTTGAGGCTGAAGACAATACACATAACTATCCAGAGGTGGCAACATACAAGACGGAGGATCACTTGATAAATTAAAGAAAACCTGTTGTTAAGGATTTGGCTTCTCAACGAGAAAGATCAGACTGTGTTTTGATGGTTACCTGAACAAGCAAAGTGACATATTCACTCAGTTGGAAATGCAGAAAAACATACAACTGAGGTGTTCCAGCAAAATACCACAGATGTCCAATCAAAGATGATCTTTAATCCAGAACCAGGCCCCCTCATGCCCATGAACAGGGCATTCACAACTGGAAAATTGCAACAGAATTCTGCAACATTGCAACTACTATAGTGCATTTTTCCCATAAAAATTTTTTACCCCTACTCCCTCACTGTATGTAAAGATGGTGGCATATGTACACAGTCATAATGCTTAAAAAATAAATAACCAAAAGTATACTTTAATCAATATCAAATGGGAAGAGGGAGAAATGTAAATACTCCATTCCCCACTAGTGGCATGTTGATTCCATTTGTTTTCTTTTTACTCAAGTAAATTATTTTGCTCTCATCGTTTAACAAAAATAAAAAATAGCAAAAAAAAAATTCTTGCATAACTTGTTTATTTAGATAGTTTCAATGTTTTTCTTTTAATTCTGTCAAAACAATTTATCTATTTGGTAATAGCAGTTGTCTCTACAAAGTGATGAATCACTTTAAAGAAATTGATCCTAAGTTTTCCTATGGGTAAAACTTCTTATGTTCAAATAAGGTTTTCGTTTACAACATATTTTTTAAATGATGCTTATATTTGACAATAAAAATCAAAAGCATTGATATTTTGCCTACCCCAGCAATCCCACTTCTGAGACTTTTTCCTAAGAGAAATAACAACTGTGTATGAAGATTTAGCCTTAAGGATGTTGATGACAACATTATATCTAATGGTGGAACTGGAAACAGTCTAAATGTCCAATCACAGGAGGTTAGTAAAGGTGCTATACATCCACAGGGTACAATTCTATGTAGTCCTTAAATCATGTGGGTGGAAAGTATTCAATGATCTGGGAACATGGTGCATTTCTGAACCTACATCAATAGGTAAGACAGGTTTACAAAATTATGATTTCATATATTTTTTTTAAAGATTTTATTTATTTATTTGACAGAGATAGAGACAGCCAGGAGAGAGGGAACACAAGCAGGGGGAGTGGGAGAGGAAGAAGCAGGCTCATAGCAGAAGAGCCTGATGTGGGGCTCGATCCCAGAACACCGGGATCATGCCCTGAGCCAAAGGCAGACGCTTAACTGCTGTGCCACCCAGGCGCCCCTCATATATTTTTTAAAAAGCAGTTATATATGTACAGAGATAACAAGACTGGAATTATATATACAAAATATCAACAGTATTTATTTTTGAGTGGTGGGATTAGAGGTAATTTCTTTGTTTATCTGTAATTCCAAAGCTTCCTGTGATGTACATGTAATAAGTGAATTTTTAAAAGATAACAATGATGCTATATAGAAGAATTCTGTTACAAAGTGTTTGAAGCAAGTTCATGAGCAAATACACTGGTGGAACCAGACAGAGACAGCATAGACAGACAAAGGTAGAACGTACATGAAATGAAGTCAGACCAGAGATCTCCTGCCTCTACCCACATACCCTTATGAAAGTTAGTGTGTTCCTTTTGCAGTGTGCACTCACTAATCACATTTTAATCTAGTAACTGCCTAACATATATTTTTTTTAACTGCCTAACACTTAAATCAGAGGCAAGAACTGCATGTTTTGGTTCACTTTTAAGAAATACCATACACACTACTTTTAGGGGAAAACTCGTTATTATGAGCCGCTTGCTCATGAGCACTACCTCGTTCATTTCTTTAAAAAAAAATACTTTGACTTGGTTGTTGTTGCCTATTATAAGTTTGAAACTTATTATTTTGAAATAATTATAGGCTCACAGAAAGATGTGAAAATAGTATACAGTTCTGTGAATGCTTCCCTCAGCTTCCCCCAATGCTGACATCTTACATCAAAAACCAAGAAACCGGGGCGCCTGGGTGGCACAGCGGTTAAGCGTCTGCCTTTGGCTCAGGGCGTGATCCTAGCGTTATGGGATCGAGCCCCACATCAGGCTCTTCCGCTATGAGCCTGCTTCTTCCTCTCCCACTCCCCCTGCTTGTGTTCCCTCTCTCGCTGGCTATCTCTATCTCTGTCAAATAAATAAATAAAATCTTAAAAAAAAAAAACAACAACAAGAAACCAACATTGGTAAAGTACTATTAAGGAAATTACAGACCTTGTTCAGTTTTCACCTTTTTTTTTTTTTTACATGCCTTCATGTGGATGTGTGTGTTTAGTTCTATGCAATTTTATCCCATGACTAGATTCACCCAACCACCACCACCATCAAAATACACAACTGTTCTGGGACACCTGGGTGGCTCAGTCAGTTGAGCATCTGACTCTTGATTTTGGCTCAGGCCGTGATCTCAGGGTCTGGGATGGAGCCATGCGTCAGGTTCTATGCTCAGTGCAGAGAGTCTGTTTGAGATTCTTTCCCTTCCCTCTCCCTCTGATCCTCTTTCTGCTCATGCTCTCTCTCTCCCCCTCTCGAATCAATAAAATCTTCCAATAAAAAAACCCACAACTGTTCCAAAGGAACTCTCCTGTGTTACCCCTTTATTTGTACCCTTCCCACCCATACCTGTCCCCTGGTGACCACCAATCTGTTCTCTGTTTCTGTAGTTTTGTCTGCATGCCATGATTTTATGCTTTTACCACTAGGGAAATGGATAAAATGGTAAGGGAAACAGAGTGGCTAACAGTAGTGAGGAAAACAAGTAGTGTCAGAAGTTTTCAGCAGGAAAAAACAAAAATATCAGCTGCTTTCCAATATTGCTTTTAATTTATTCAGAAATTTTATTTTGAGGAAGAAACTTCAAAATCATTCTAAGTCCAATTTTGTATGAACATGCTCTAACTATGCAGCCCTTGCGTTTTGTAAGTGCCATGTAACTACCATTATTACCAAAAAGTCATTCTAAGAATTAGAATCCAGAAAGTCTCTTCAACAAATGGTGTAGGGAAAACTAGACAGCCACATGCAAAAGAATGAAAATGGACCACTTTCTTACACCATACACACACACACACAAAAAAAACCTCAAAATGGGTTAAGGACTTATATGTGAGACCTGAAACCATAAAAATCCTAATAGAGAGCACAGGCAGTAATTTCTCGGACATTGGCCATAGCAACACTCTTCTAGATATGCCTCCTCAGGCAAAGGAAACAAAAAGCAAAAATAAACTATTGGGACTACATCAAAATAAAAAAGCTTCTGTACAGCAAAGGAAAAAATCAACAAAACTCAAAGACAACTTCCTGAATGGGAGATATTTGCAAATGACATATCACTTAAAGGGTTAATATCTAAAATGCATAAAGAACCTATACAACACACACAAAAAAACAAATAATCCAATCAAAAAATCGGCAGAACACATGAAGAGACATTTCTCTAAATTAAACATCCAGATAGCCAACAGACACATGAAAGGATGCTCAACATTCTAATCATCAGGGAAATGCAAACCACGTCTGTCACAATGGCTAAAATCAAAAACACAAGAAACAAGTGTTGGTGAGGATGTGGAGAAAAAGGAACCTTCGTGCATTGTTGGTGGGAATGCAAAATGATGCAGCCACTGTGAAAAACTATATGGAGATTCCTCAAAAAATTAAAAATAGAATTACCATATGATTCAGTAAATCCACTACTGAGTATTTACCCAAAGAATATGAAAACACTAATTTGAAAAGATAGATGCACACCTATGTTTATTGCAGTACTAATTTGCAACAGCCAAATTATGGAACCAACCCGTGTCCACTCATATGTGGATAAAGAGGATGTGGTATATATATACAATGGAATATTAGTCAGCCATAAAAAAGAATGAAATCTTGACATTTGCAACAACATGGATGGATCTAGAGAGGCTAATGCTAAGTGAAATAAGTCAGAGAAAGATAAATATCATATAGTTTCACTCATGTGGAATTTAAAAAACAAACAAAGGAAAAAAAGAGACAAACCAAAAAACAGACTCTTAACTATAGAGAACAAGCTGATGGTTACCACAGGGTGGTAGGTGGGGGAATGGATAAAATAGGTGAAGGAGATTAAGAGTACAGTTACCATGATGAGCACTGAATAATGTACAAAATTGTTGAATCACTATACTGTACAACTGAAACTAATATAACACAGTATGTTAACTATACTGGAATTAAAAATTTTTTAATTAAGAATTCTCCCAAGAATGAGAAAAATGTTAGCTATAAAAAAATAATGTTCTTAGCAAAGGAATATGTTCAGAGAACTCATTATAAAAACAGCTGTGAAACTTGCCTAAAGATCAACTGGACCATATCTGAGCTGGAGGTCAGAGTGCCCCAGGAAGAACAGTTTAAAAAAGAAAGTAGATACCACGCAGTATATAGTATGATTAAGAGAATAAATATTCTTAGATAATGACACAGATATTTGTTGTTATAAAAGAATAAGGGGAAAAAATAAAAAGCAACTTCAGGAAAAATAAAACAAATCCAAACAACCAACCAAAGAATTCAAATACAAGAAGGAAATAAAAAGAAAGGAAATAATGAGATATCACATAATTCCAAAACCAAGGAATGCTAAATAAATGTTTCTCACTTAAGCAAAGCTGAACTCCTGGCTTTAGTTTAAATTTTCTTCTACTTCTTGGCCATCTTTTGTTTCATACAGGTCCTTTTCTGAAAGGGAAAGAACTTTCTCCAACTGTCTTAGGTACTCAAAGTCAAATTGTCAAGAAAGTCTTTCATTAAAATCTACAATCTTGAACTTCATGTAACTGGAATCACAGAGTACTCTTCCATGTATGGCTTCTTTCACTCAGCATGATGTTTCTGAGATTCGTCCCCTGCTGTAGCATCAGTCCTTTATTGTTTTTTATTGCTGAGTAGTATTTCATTGTGTGGATATACCACAATATGTTTGTTCTCTTGCTAATGGCTATTTGGGTTGTTTCCCAGTTTTGGGTATTATGAATAAAGCTGTTGTGACCATTCTCTTAGATATGTAATGGGAAATGAAATTGCTGAGTCAGAAAATAGATACATGGGGCGTCTGGGTGGCACAGTCGTTAAGTGTCTGCCTTCGGCTCAGGGCGTGATCCCAGCGTTCTGGGATCGAGCCCCACATCGGGCTTCTCTGCTAGGAGCCTGCTTCTTCCTCTCCCACTCCCCCAACTTGTGTTCCCTCTCTCGCTGGCTGTCTCTCTCTGTCAAATAAATAAATAAAATCTCTAAAAAAAAAAAAAAAGAAAGAAAGAAAATAGATACATGTTTAAACTGGTAAACAGTGCTCCAAAGTGGTTGTAGGATGTTTGCAAAACTAATATATGATGATAAAGGTCAGAAAATGGTTACTTCTGGGTTAGAAGGCAGTTATTGGCCAGAAGGGGGCATGAGGCAACCTTCTGAAATAATGGGACGTTCTAGGATCCTGGGGGGTGATAACACATGTGTATATAAAAGAGAAAACTCATCTCACTCTACACTTCAGATTTGTGCATGTTACTATATGTAATTTATACCACAAATAAAAGATTTTAAAAACGCAAACCTATAATCCTGTGCTACCTGAAGGTGTCTTCTCTTACTTCAATCTAACTTCCATAATATTTCAGTTGCCTTTATCATTCTGCCCCCTCTTCTCTCTATGAATCCTTATCTAAAAATTACTTACTAGTTTTGCCTTCCATAACAAAACAGAACCTGATTATTTCTCGTCAGCATTTCAAATATTAAAATCGTTATAATATCTCCTCTAAACCTAATCTTTTCCAGAATAAATACTTCTAATTCCTCCACTGATATATTCTTCAGAACTTTTTTGTTTATTTTTGTTATGAAGCCATGAATGATTTCAAAATATGAGAATCAGAAGTGGAAATAATCTTCTAAATCCCTGAAACCTGACCAGTACAGAGCTCAGGGGAAATGCAGTCTGACGAACTATAGCCATGACACCTCTCTGAAGAACAGCTAGGATGGCCCTGGTGTTGAGCAGCTGGAAGTCCTTATTTGTTCCTATGACTGTGTGATCAACAAAACCCCCGAGGTTCTATTCAGATTGATTTCAGCCAAAGCCAGGTCTTTTCTCTTTTACTTAAGCCATGAAAATTTATGAACCTATAAGCAGAATTTCATATTTGATGCCATTAAATTTTAAATCTCAAAATGAAATCTAAACCATTACATCTTAATGGTTTCAGAATATCATTCCAGGCTATTAGTCATCATTCTGACTCAAGCTACCACCCACAGCTTTGTTCCATACAATTCATAAGCATACCGTCTCACCAAATGATCATTATCATCATCGAAATTACTGTTAACATTTATCAAGGGCTTATTAAGCTTGCCACGCACTAGTGTTAATCACTTATACACATTATTCTACTTAATCCTCAGAGCAACCCTCTGAGATAGGACTTACTGTTAGCCCTATTTTATTTTATTTCCTTTTATTTAAATTCAATAAGCCAACATATAGTACATCATTAGCTTTTGGTTTAGTGTTCAATGATTCATTAGTTGCATATAACACCTAGTGCTCATCACACAACGTGCCCTCCTTATATAGAAGGGGAAAGTGAGGCATATAATGTTTGAAAAATATGCCAATATCACATAGTTAAAACAAATATGAGCACATGATTTTGAATTGTGCTACGTTGTCTATAAGGTCTGATTTATAAAAATACTGACCATGGCAATACAAAGGAGAGGATCCAGGAATGCTATTCTAGAGATCACCCTAAATTTGCAATGGTCTGCAATGATGTATGTGCAACCATTTATTAACGGTAATTATAGGTATTATATATACCATTTAAACCATTAAATTATACCATTTATTAATGGTTATAATAGCTATTATATACACCACTTATACCATTAAATCACACCATATAGCAATGATACAACTGGTATTATGACTACATTATTTCACATCACCTAAAAAGGTAGCATTCAAAACATTACCAAATATTTTAATTAAATATATACATACGTCTGTGGCATTCCTCTAATTCAGAAATATCAAGAAAAATGGCCATTTAAATTAGTAAGAAACATTTAAAGACTACTGTACAGACTACAAATATTTTCACATCCACTATCTCATCTGTTTTTATTTAGCACAACTTCCTTACTAAATCCATGTTGGATCTCCAATCACCTCTTTTTTTTTTTTAAGATTTTATTTGTTTATTTGACAGAGAGAGAGACAGCCAGCGAGAGAGGTAACACAAGCAGGGGGAGTGGGAGAGGAAGAAGCAGGCTCCCAGCGGAGGAGCCTGACGTGGGGCTCAATCCCAGAAGGCCGGGATCACGCCCTGAGCCGAAGGCAGACGCTTAACAGACGCTTAACGACTGAGCCACCCAGGCGCCCCCACCTCTTTCTTTCCTAAATGTTAGTAAGCCACACAATCATTAGAATTGTATTGTGATTGACTTACTTGTTGAAATTCTAAAAAGCAAAAAAAGAATCAAAAGTATTGAGGACAAGTAGTAAATAGGAATTAATAAAGGTATATTTTTGTCCACTTATTAACACATTACTATCTTCTCCAAATAGGAGTTCTACAAAATTGATCAAAGATTTGGACAACAGCACACAACTGTGAAGGTCAAAAATCTTTTGTTTTACAGATGAAAAAATACAAGATCAGAGAAGCTAAATGATACGCTTCAGAGCCGCCTAACTAATTAGTGACAGAATTGGTCTTGCAATGCCCGGTCCCTGTCACCATCCCGTACTGCCAAGGTGATGCTTGCTTCTGTTTTCTTTATTGTCATTCTCTTATACTTTCTTCATCAGTTTGCTTGGAAAACAACTTCACAAGGGAAGTCTTGAGACTTTAGCTTCCTCTGGACTTGAGCAACCCTAACCACCTGCTTGCAGGTTTCTACCCCACTTGTACATACTTATTTAATGACTTGTCACTCTGACCTTTCATACACTTTAATAATTTGTGTTTCCTTTACATTTTTTTTCCATTGGGAATAATTATAATGTCATCTCCCATCTTTTTTGAACCATTTCCACTTAAAAATCTGTGTCTTCTATGCCAAATGGTGTCAGCACAAAGTTGTTCACTGAATCTCGAGTTAGAGGTTTATATTTATCTTTCCTCTGACTTAAAAAAGGGTATAGCTTTTGGCTTTTTGTTGTCATTTATTTGTTTTTAGATTCAGGAAATCTGTTTACCACTAATGTTCCCTTCTTTTAGCACAATGAGCTATAAGACAGTATGATCTTAAGGTTCTTCATTTCGGTAACCATTAAATTCAGCATTATTAATTACTCTCAGGCTTTGCCTACCTCAGTAGCAACTGAACTGTCAGCAACGCAAGAACTGATCAGACGCGAGGCGCCTGGGTGGCTCAGTCAGTTAAGCATCTGCCTTCGGCTCAGCTCATGACCTCGGGGTCCTGGGACAGAGCCTGGCATCAGGCTCTCTGCTCAGCGGAGGGCCTGCTTCTCCCTCTCCCTGACACTCCCCCTGCCAGTGCCCTCTCTCTGTCAAATAAATAAATAAATAAAATCTTTTTTAAAAAGAGTTTATCAGGTACTTAGCTTTTAGCAAAGAAGACTTGTAGATCTGCATACACAGGCATTCACATCCTGTACCGCACTGTCTCTAAATTCACAGTCTTTAAAGACGAGGTGGAAACTCCACCTGCTCCCCACATTCTACATTTTTTCCCCCATGTCATTATATGACTCAGCAGAAGTAGGTAGGTGTTGATGGGCTCTGTGAGTTCTGGCAGGCTCTAACTGTGTCACACTCCCCTGACAGATTATCTAAGGTTTGTGCTAGGTCTACATAGACCTCAATTTCCTGTAGTTAAGAGATCATCAGAAAGCAAAAGAAATTAAGTGGTTAGAGCTTAACATAGGAAGTTTTGGTAACCCAGGAAATAAAAAAGCTTCTGCACTGGGATTCCCATTTGTCGTTTAAAGAAGAAAAACCAAACTCTTTTATACTTTTTGGTTGAAAACCTATCAAACATCTCCCTGATGGATAGAATTCTGCTGCTTTGCAGTGTGAAACCACCTCCCTGGCGCTCTTCAGCGGTACCCCACTCCCTGATGTCCTAGTGCTTCCACACCGTGTTCATCCCTCAACCACCTCAGGTCAAAAAAGAACAGAGTATGAATCTACTGTGCCACTCTCTCCACTTCGAGGTCAGACTGGAGCCCATCCCCGCTGAGATTGCCTCACAGCCTCTCCATGGCCTGTGGAAATAGATCCAAAGCTCTGTGAGGTATGGTCCCTACCCAACTCACCCAACGCATCTCCAGCCCTTTGCTGCAGCCCTTCACCATCCTTCTGCTTTGTAGGATACATGGAGTATTCCACATGGGCTGGGTCAATCCTGCTCCTGAACCTTTCCACATGCTCTGTCTCTAGTATGTTCACTGTCTAGCTCAACTCAGATGCCACCTCCACCAGGAAGGCTTCTCTCACTTCCCCCTGGGTAAAGTGTCCCTTCCATTTGGGTTCAATTCTATTGTAGTCTTTACAGCAATTGTTTTCTTACTTCCCTCTCCTACCTATGTGGTGTGTGCTAGGAGTAAAAGCTATATTTCTTCGTCACTTTGTACCCTGGAACCAAAACAATGTCTAAAACATGGTCCTGTGTTTGCGGAATGAAATCTTAAGTTAATGTACTAACATCTCAAATCACTTGATATTAGCTCCCTTTGATATGCAAACACTTACATCTAATTTAGCTTCTGGAAGCCAAAAGTGTCAGGATTGATGGATGTACTAAGAGAGAGTCAGAAACTTGTTATTTCTCAACAGGTGTACCGCACTTGTGTACTGCATATCGTTGCTTATGGCCTTTCAGCAAAATGGATGAAACCGTACGGTGCTCTAAATCCAGATGTCTGTTTGAGTACAAGCTGACAAGGTTGAAGGGAAGTAGAAGGGTTTGGGGCCAAAAACAAGGAAGGCAAACCACACCTCTTCTGGCTCCCTAGGACCCTTTATGGGAATGAGGCCACTGAAGGAAAAGGTCATCTCAGGGAGAATGACTCGTAAGTTTTCAAAAGTCATAAATGCTCATAATAGCAAAGTTGAAATTCAATGTAATAATCTTGGAGGAAATTTATGTAATTTGGAGCAAAACTGTCAATTTGATGTGTCTCAGAAAACCCATGGGGCAAAACTTTAGATAGAACAGTTTTTTTGGTGATAATCTTTTTGACCTAATTTCCTTTTGTTCATCTACAATAATAACAATCAAGATATAATTTTAAAAGGATCATTACTGTTCCTATGCATGAGCTAGGTCAATTGAAGTTCAATTTCATATCTATAATTCCAAAACAATGTTTTCAAGGGTAGCAGCCAGCATAAATAAGTCCCAGAGCACCTCACAAATGAGGACACTATGTCATAGTGCATCTCTGTCTAAAAACTCATTCATTCACTACAGCTGCTAGGAATGTCTACCCTCGCACAGGAGTGTCCGAGAAGAAAACACAGGGCTTGCTCTCAGAGGGTTTCTTTCTCTGCATCGCTTCAGCATGTTTCAAACAGATTCACAGAGCACTGATTCCGCCCACCTCAATTTACTGTGGGTGGTTTTGACTTTTTGGTTTAGTTTTTTTGTTGTTATTGTTTTCTTACATCTTTCTGTACCAGACTGAAAGATTCCTGGCAGCACAGAATAGATCATATTCATCTCCGAATCTGAATCCACCTAAAAGTTAATATTTTCAATATAAGGGTTTGATGGATCCTTGCTGAATTAATTTGAAAAGAAACTAACCTAATTACTCTCTGTAATCATGTAAGATTATGGAGTATCAAGTACCTTTTCTCGGTCAGGCAACACATTGATATACTGGAAGTTTATATTAATCCAACACATTTGGCCTTGACAGACACTTTCGGAGCCATAAACTGACTGACCAAACAAACAGAAATGCAGCCCGTTTCTCCTTCCTAACCTATTTACGGATGAGATGTGATGATATTACTGTCTCATTATGAGATGCTGTCCTCCATGTGGCTTTCTTCAATAAAATTTCTCAGTTTACTTCTGTACATGGTATGATACAAAGAAAACAACAGAAATGTAGAATTCTGTCCTTAGAATTTTGGGGGTTTTTTTTGTTTTGTTTTGTTTTTTTGGTTTCAGACAGTGTAAGGTCTCTTTGTTCCACCTTTAAAAAGCCAATCCAAGGTCTTCTTTCAACCAAAGGCAAAAACTTCCCCGAAGAAATAACAAGGATTGATATACCAAACTTCAAAAAGATGTGCCACCTGGGAGTTCAATGATTCAATCGGGAAATACTACATGACCTTAGTAATTTGGGGCAGGGGGAGGGGCAGGCAACACAGACTCAACTACACCCAGAAAAATTCATCTTATGCTACAGAGCCAAACACCAGATGTTATTTGCAACTTTTGGATTGGATTACCCCAGAAGGTCTGTCAGAGAGCCCTTCTGTGGCTAGTGCCCTGGAGTCAAACACAGCAGTTTATGTGATGGTAATGGCTGGCTGGGGAGGGATGTTACCTTGGTAAATTATGATAACTAGGCAATAAGGATTACTAAAGCCAGTATAAATTTTGAGGGTTTGTTCATGTGCCAACTATGTGAATTACAGATATATGCATTCATTAAATGTCTTCCATCATCAGAGACAATAGAAGTTTCTCATGCATATAGTCTTTATTGAAATAACATCTATTGTTAGAACTCCTGCTCATTGCATGTATATGACAGTCAGTCAATTGTTAACTTCAAAGGCCTAGTTCACTTGACAGATCTACCTACCTCTTCCTTTCCAAGTCAGCAGGGCACCCAGTGCAAAGCTATAAAGGGCCATCATTTCTCAGTGACTCACGCTTACCAGCCTGAAGCCATAGCTTATGGTATCAGTGCTGATAGTCATTTTCCTCTTTGAGGCAGTGATGTGATTCATTTGCCCATCTTTTACAAAAGGATGCTCTTCAACATTTGCCTTGGTATCCTTGATCTTTCCCTTAAGAACCAGCCCAGGGAAGGGAGCTAGACTAGGCTTACAGTCTGTCACTAGGGACTGACTGCATTTCAAATCTTCTTTCTTGAATGCAGCCTAATTTTGTAGTAGATCTGTCTCAGAAGCTGTTGTGCCTGTGGCAACAAAACTCAGAGCTATACACTTGACTGAAAAGCACTGTTTGGGAAGTTTGGACTGTGTGACGCTCAAAGCCTGACGCTGATGGCCTGAAAACAGATTTTACTCACCGGTCCTCCTGGCATCTCAAATCCCTCTTATTTATGCCCATTCCTTAAACATAAATGAAAAATAGCCTAACAAAAAGACAGAGTATCCAGTGACCACTTGAAAGGAACTGTGATGATAGCTGAGTAGCTTGTAAGGCCTTGGGCATGAACACAGTTTACGAAATTTTACTTATAACTACATGCTGACTCTGCAAAACACTATCAGCAAAAAGCTTATTCTCTGAATAGTCTCAACATAGAGTAATTCCCTAATGCTTTCTTTAGAACCTCTGTTTTCAATCTGCTGAGATGAAAGTATTTCCCCCAGTGTTAGAAACAAGTTCTGTTCTTGAAAGCATACCCTCTGCACATTACCAGATGGCAGATAATAATGCTAATTTAGGATGGGCTTGATGGCACCGCAAAAATGGTCTTGATGCAGTTGTTTCATTTATATAACAGTCATGACTATATAAAAGACCAGTTTGTCCCTCACAGGGAAATTTCTGTCCCAAATTAAGGGCAATCACTAAATGACCTAATGGAGTAAATATCCGAAAGAGCTTGGATTTGTATTTCCATTGGTGCAAACTGCCTTAAGGCTGAAACAATTTGTCTTCTGATCAGGAATGAAAATCCCTGGCACTTTTTTTTTTCAGCTTTCCAAAAATTTAAGAATTGTAAATAAAACTAAGCATTTCTATTCTTATCAAATATCTATCTATCTACATGTCCTATTAGATCCATAAGTAATTTTCATAATAGGCCATAACACTGTCTTTTGGGGGGGCACAAGACAGGGTTCTTATTCTCTCACTTTAACTGACATTTTATATATGGTTTTCCTTTTAAACAATATTGACTGAGAACAGTGGTGAAGTTCAGGAGTGATCTTAGCTCTTTATAATGGCTGAGAGTTACTGAACGCTTAATGTGTACCCCACACTGTTCTAAACATTTAACATGGATTAACTACTTTAATTCTCATGACAAATTCCCAGCTGTGTGATCTTGAGCAAGTCACTTAGCCTTTCTAAGCCTTGATTCCATTTCCAGAAAAAGAAACCGAGGCTTAGAAGGTTGAGTAATATGCTGAAGTTCACTCAGCTGGTGAATGCAGAGCTGGCGCTTGATCTCAGCAGGCTGGCAACCGGGCTAGTACTCTTCGCCACCACCAGTGATGGCCCTGGGTATACCTAGTGATCGCTAACTAAAGACAGACAAAACTAGATGCTCCCAAAGGTATTCTGTAGCAATCACACTTGCATTCACTTGCTCTGTAAGATTCTTCTAACATTGAAATGCACAAATGATAATGAATAATAAATGCATGAATTATTTTCCACATTACCACCCTAATCTTTAGACTTCAGTTTTCAACATAGGTGGTCTATAAGCTCCTTTGAAAGGCAACCCAAAGCTTGTAACAACTTTCTCAGTGGTTCCAAAAAAAGGTTCTGATCACTTAACGATCTTAAAAACATTTCTGTGTTTATAGCTAATGTATGACTGAAAAAAAAAAGATGATAAATCTCAAATTAAATCAACACCATACATCAAATCCCCTTTGTGACAAAGAAATCAGGCACAAGGTGATTGAAAATAGAAAGCCATATTTTGAAGAGAGTTTCAGAAAGATAAGCAAATAGAGATATACCAGGTTCTTAAGGAATGATTAAAAAGAAATCTTAGAAGATAATTGGGCATCACTGAAATTCTGCACCACGGCTCCAGACCACCTAACTCATGACTTTCTAAAAGGGGTGAGAGAGGCAGCGCAAGTCATTCAACAAGGCTTACATTTATGGAAAATACATGGGCTTTTAGAGGCAGAGAGACCTGGATTTGAATCCCAGTTCTGCAGTTCTCAAGGAACGTGGTCTTGAAAGTTACTTAAATTCAAAGCCTCAGTTTCTGCATCTGCTAAAATGGAATCAAAGTACCTCCTTGCAAGGTTATTGAGGGTTACAGGTAATGTGTATAACATGTTTGGCACACTGTAGGTTCTCAATAAACTGTAGCTAACAACAACAACAACAACAACAACAACAACGGTGTTAATAAAAACAATTAAAAAAATACTGCCAACATCAGAGACAGTGGAAGCATGATGGCTAAGACCATGGGCCTGGAGTCAGACTACCTCAGTTTTGATTCTGGTTTTCCTTTCCTCATGGAATTCACATCTTTTTGAACAAAGCCAGACCTCGGTTTCTCTCTTTACTCTCACAATATAACATCTCCATGGCTTTACATCTTAGGCTCTTCATTTGAACAAGTTACTTATCTCTGTACCAGTTACCTCAGCTATAAAGCAGGGCTAATAATAGTATCTGCCTCATATTCCTGTGGTAAGAATAAATGAGTTCATCCGTGTAGAGCTTAGAATCATGTCTGACCCTGACACAATATAAGAACTCAACAAATGCTAGTTGTTGCTGTTATTTTAGTCATTGTGTGAAGGACTCCAAAACAGGACCAACCATCCAGATAAAAACTGCCCACCCATAATGTGGGCTAGCAAATTGAAAAAAGAGTATGAAAACTCCTGAGGATAGCAAGACAGCACTTCAGACTAATGGCTGGAATAATATAACATGAGAAGTTATCTCAAGGGCAAAATCAAAATTAGACTACAGATTACAAGGAGGTACGACCAATTCACTGGTAATCCTACTAGGAATCCAGGTGCTTCACTGTAAAAGGAGTTTGTGAATATCCCTTTTAAAACTTAAAGCTAAAAAAAAATTTTTTTAAAGGTGAACAACAAAAAGAATGAGGCAAAGGGATACATGCTGCCTTCCTCCTTCCTTTGAACATGTTGGTTTCCCCCTGCCTTGCCATGTTTCTAAATCTTTTTTGCAACGGTCAGGAAAGCAGCACAAATCCCGCTGTGTCACTTCCCAACATACTATTTAAAAAATTCAGCCAACCACCTAGCAAAAGTAATAAAGAAGGACTGCTGTACCCATAAACCATCCAAGAAATAGCTACCCAACCAGAGCATTCCAATTTGCAAAGATAACATATAATCGTGCTGCTTTGGGTGTGGCTCTATGAAGAGGGATGAGGAGGCTGGGATTCAAAGTGCTGTCTCCAGCATCTCATGGATTAGACTGATGACATCTGAACTAGGGTGAAGAACAGGGCGCCCCTAATTGCTGTCTGTACTCCAAGCCCTCTGAAGCACCCACATTTTCTTGCACAGGGCCAGAAAAATGAGGTAACAACTCAGTCAAGGTTCTTTGGGTCTCCAGGAAAAGCACCAGGGATGAACTTGAAAGAGCCCATTTTATGGTATGGGGTGAGAAACAAGAGGCATATTTTTTAATAGTCTTGCGTGGTTGTGGCTCGTTCGACAAGAACAGTAACTTCAGCAGCCACTTCATTATATTTCTACTGTAAATGACACAGGCCTGAGCCAAGTCCTCACCAAAACACCCTCCAGAATTCAGTCAGGGTTAGATCATCTGCAGTCTATTGACAACTGCTGAACTCAAAACTCCTACCAAGGCATCTCAGCAACAGTATGTGTCCTGCCACTAATGAGGCTCTTTTTCCATGAATAACGAATAAGAACATCATCTCTGTTGCCAGGTACACAACATAAACAAAGCTCAACACAAGGGCCCTGGTATGGTGAGTTTGTCCATTCGCAACAAAGGAATTTTGCAAAGTGTGAGCCAAGTTTTAGTGGAGGGTGGGACGGGCTGTTATAACAAATAATGTGAACATATGTTATCAGAATCTAATAAATCAGCATTTGGTTGTTGTAGGTCCGGGGCTGTGCAATGGGATAGACAGAGATGACAGAAAGCTCCAAATGAGTTCATTTCTCTATTTTACAATCAGTCTTATAACACAAAGCTGATGATTAATGTAATGAACTGAGATCATTGTGAAAGGAGCCTTATGAGATTTGAGATATCAAAGGCTCTACCAGTTAGAACTTTTTTCTTAGGCCTTGGTGTAGTAGGCTGAGCATAGGTCGGCACCAGGGATGAGAACACCAGAATCTTGTTACAGCACTGATGGCTACAGGATAGCATCTGGAAAAAGTGCATGGCCACCTGAACCCAGGTACATGGGACTGGGTTCCTTTTGCACCAAAAGACCCTCCGTGTATGAGCATTTTGCTTATAAGGTAGTCTTATGGCTTAGATTCCCAAGGTCAGCCAAATAGTGAGATTCCAGCAAATAAACAGAGAACAAAAGTGAGCTGACATGAAGGCCAAACAGTCTTTACTTTGTTTACTATAAAGTATGCCACAAATATTTTTCTCTCTTTCTAAAATCAGTTCCATACTAGGTAGGGTATATCTTGTTACACAGGGTGCTTATGTTTGCACAGGCCAAGTAATGCCATCACTGGCTGAGGGCTTGTAGCTTCCACTGATTTGAGCAAGAATTAACAGCAAAACAAAACAAAACCAAGTCTCCCAATGCCTCAGTTTCCCCAACTGTAGGAGGTAACAACTCCAACCTGCTTCAGAGATTCCTTATGAAGAACTGTGCACTAAAATAAAATAGTTTGTTCTATTAGTTTGAGGAATTCCTGGAAATTTTGACCTGAACAGTTCTTTAAATGTACTGAAGATGCTTACTTAAAAAAAAAAAAAAAAAAAAAAAAAAAAAAAAAAACTTTACAAAGCAAAAAATGAGCATGTGATAAAAGTAACCACTCCCTAACACCCATTTTATAAGCAAACATGTTTATTTGGGGGAGTTAATGAGATAAGGTAGAATAATATAAACTTCTGCAGAGATTCCAGGAGTAGGTCATGGCAGGGAATTATGTGGATAACTCTTATGTAATTAATCAAATAGTGAATTCACAGACAATGGCAATATAACACAAGTTTTGAAATCTCTAAAATGTGTCAGTTCATTTTTCTGGTTTATTAAGAAGAGGCAAAATGAAATAAGCTCATGGGTAAGTAACCTGAATGGCGGAGAGACTTCAAAGCCCTTCACTTGCAGAAATGGGGGTATTCTGCTGATGAGAAGACCTGGGATGAAGGGCACATTATTTTCTCTTCAAATATTTCCCAAACTGTCACAAAGGCTGTAGTAAGGGCTACTAGCTATTCTATATTGCTTCAAAGGATCAACATGACCAACTGGTAGTGGTCACAGTTGTCCAATGAGGGGTCACAGCAGGAGCTCGAACAGTCGGGGCTGTCCCAACAGGATACGTGCTGCCTGCAGAGGTTCTGAGTGATTTCTGACCATGAAGGCAATAAATCAGAGCGTGCCTAACTCTTGTTTACAGGAAGAGGAGAAGGGGAGCCTATGGGGAAGGAAAGAGAAGCATGGGGCACAGGCCACTGGACAGTTCTGGCCCCCACTGACTGACCATAAAACTCTTAAGATTTTATAAAATGCCATCATAAAACTGTAAAAATTCTGTAAGTGCATAGTTATCAAAGTCCTGTACTAATTGAAATGATCTTTCTGATCTAATCACTGAAATACATCAAGAAGAGAAAAATACTCAAGTAGATAAAAATGCCCAAGAACTTACCATCATACTTTGCTAAGACTGCCTGAACATCAGCATATGCCTGTAGTTCCAGAAGAGCTTCTAAAAGGTTTTCATGGATATTGAACATGCTCAGCAAGGGGAACTCCTTCATTAACTGGAAAGAAGAAATCAATGATAATTAATATGTATTTCTTACTTTCTAAAAGTATAACAAGTACTGAGTTGTAATACATTTGTATGATAAAAAAAGTATAATATAATTTGAGAAGTACATGTAATACTGAATTATAAGCATTCATACCAGTTATTATTTTGTAAAGAATTAAACGCTCAAATCTTTTCCTGCTATTTTGGAAAAATGGTAACTTTGAATCTGTGAGAGCCTAATGTGGAAGGAAATCCAAAAGAGAGGGGGTTTCATAAAAACTAAGGAAGACGCTTAGAGGTATCCCTCAGTAATGTTAAAATATGATTGAGGCAAATTAGGTAAAAGTTGAACACTATCTCATAGGCGTTGACAGTTTAACTTCATTAAGAACAGTTTGATGAAAGCCAGAGAACAGAAAAGGGAGGCAAGCAGGCACTATTCTTTCAAGCAGCCTGGTGACAAAGTTACGGAGAAAAAGTAGGAAAATAACCAGAAGGCGATACAAGTTGAGAAAATGTGTAGGTAAGCGATAAAGAGTAGTAGAAAGGAAGGATGTTCAGGAGTTCCTGCATGATGGTCTCAAAAAGACAGGAGTCAAGATCATTTTCTGAAACTGAAGGAACAGGTGACAGGGAGGAAGTTTGAAGATGGGGGTGAAAGTGCAGAATAGCCATAAAGGTGAGAACTTTGTGGAAAACAAGCCAGGATTGCTAAGGCCATCGTGAGGGCTTAGCAAATTTGGGACCATGAATTCAAAGAGGCTGCAATTGGCATGCTTGTCAAGTTTTAGTTAGCAGTGCTCATCAGCCCAGGTACAGTAGCAAACAGGTCAGATGATGAGGTTGAACCTGGGAAGACTGAATTAGATTCAGGAGAAAGTCAAGCAGCAAGAAAAGTTGGCAAGAATGATTAAAGAAATGGCGTAAAGGTTCTAGACAAGAAGGGGAGCAGGAGGGGTCCACAGGGAGTTAAAAGATACAATATTGAATACTGAATATTGAAGATACAATTCCTTCACTGGAAAGCAAAGAAAGAAGAAAGGACCAAGAATCTCAAAGTAAAATCTGTCTTAGAGAAAGATAACCAGGTTCTTTATACAGCAAAATCATGTACATATATGGTATATATGCATGTGTATATATGCACTAATGTACTTGTACGTGTATATATTCTTTATTTAATCTTTTACATGGTAACTGTTTTCTGTGATAACACAATGCCCTCTAAAACAGTGATAACTCTTTTTTTTTAATGTCAGCATCTTTAAAGCAATTGTGCTGAGAGAAACAATACTCAAAAATAGGCTAACTCACAGTAAAGTAAGAAACCAGTGGATATGTTGCCTTGACTATCCACTTCTTCCTACATTAGAAACATTTGCCACATTGTCTTGTTTTTCAAAGCCAAGAATCATTTAGCATATCTCTAAAAATAAATAATTTTCTGTAGCCCCAAAGAGCATCACATTACCAGCGAAAAACACCTATCAAAATGATTATGTGTTCAATAAGCCTGTCTGAACCCCCTAGGGACAGCCTGCAGTATTTTCATTGCTGGTAAAGGAAGTGAATAAGACTATACCACACATTGTTGATGTTCTGTAACCAATAAAAGTATTTCTTGTTCTGGTTCACTTTGATTCTGGTTGACATCACCCTTTGATTTTTTTTCTTCTTTCTAATTAGAGCTTGTTAGAATTAAAGCTCCCTGTCATTCAACATTTGGCAATACAATAAAGACATTCTCTAAACTGCAACATTTAAACATTTACCATTTTTGACCAATTCTTCAGGTAAAGGTCAAACTTCAAGGACATCAGTCATATTCTGAAATTTTAAAACTGTAATTCCAAATAGTAGCATGCTGAAGCTTAAAAACTGAGAGGGGAGTCCGACTAAGATCCAGTGAGACTATGTGAGCAAACACAGGGGTCTGGGCCTGTTTCAGCAGAACTTGAAGCAGGATGCTAGCAGTTTGGGCAGGAGTGCTTTCATTGGAAGCTTGGAGAGAGTATACAGCACCCAAAAAAATAATCACCCATAAAAAGATTTTAAACATGGCAAATAGCAAATGTTAGAGAACTAATCAAAGTCACATAACAATTTGGAAATCTAGCTTTCCTTGTTTCAATATAAACAAGGAAAAGCGAATTCCCACTGCCCCACCTCACTCGAGCTATCACCTTGCCCTCCCCAGTCCCTCACAACCAGCTCTCTCTGAAACAAGCCATGCGCACTCGCATCCCTTGGCTTCCTTCTTTTCTTACTGCATAGCGGCAATCTGGCTTCCACATCACAGCTCCTCAGAATCTGCTCATCCCACATTTACAGGTGACTTAAATTGCTCCTATGGATACCCTCCAGTCCTTTCCTTGCTTGACCTCTGCAACATTTGACAGTTTGATGACTTTTTCCTTGAAACTCATGTCGTTTTTGGCTTCCTCAACACCATTCTCTTCTGGATTTCTCTATATTTAGTTCCTCACTCCCTCTCTAGATTCCTCTTTATCTCCTACTTAGGAGTAAGCAGCCTCCCTCGTTATGTCCCGTGCTCTTCTCATAGGCACTCTGATATCCAGGACTGCGCTTGTGTGCAGGGTCTCAATATCAGCACCTTTGTGAAGATGGCTCCCACGTCCTCACATCCTGCTCTGACCAGTCTCCTAAGCTAGTAAATCAATTTGTAAACTACCTCCCTGACAGTTCTACCTGATGCATCTAATACTGGTCTCATAAATTCCTCCTCCCCAAGCCAACCCTTCAAACTTGTTTTTCCCTCTTGGTATTTCCTATCAAGGGAGCCATTGATCCCTGTTACCCTCTATGCCCTACTAATTAAAATCACCTTAGAGGTCCCTAAACCCCTGAACTAATATGTACAAAATGCTAATAGCTTTCAGCAAGTTCCCAGAGAGCTCTGTTATACAAACAAACAACAAACAAGCAAATGCCTTAAGAATTTTACCATGTCCTCTTTTCTCTGATGCCAATAACTTAGTTTATAGTATATTTGGCCTAAATTGCTCAAATAGCATCTTTTCTCTGCTTGCCTCTGGATCATCTCTTTCCAATCCACCCTTCACACCACTGTCAGAATGGCTTTTCAAATATACATACCTGAGTCCATCACTCTCCTGCTTAAAAGGTAACCACTGACATGGCCCCAAGGAAATAGGCAGATGTGAATATAAATTTACAAACAAGGCTGTTTATCACAGCATTATTTGTAATAGTGAAAAACGTGGGGTGCCTGGGTGGCTCAGTCAAAGCGGCCAACTCTTGATTTCGGCTCAAGTTGTGAACTTGGGGTTGTGGGATCAAGCCCGGTGTTGGGCTTCCCCCTCAGCCTGAAGTCTGCTTAAGATTCCCACTCCCTCTCCCTCTGCCCCTCCCCCACTTGCACGCACACGCTTTCTTTCTCTCAAATAAATAAATCTTTTAAAAAGACAGTGAAAAATGCAAGCAACTTAAAATTTGACCCATTATGAGGCATTCAGGTATAAGACACAGTCATCTTTTGGGCTACTGTATGTCAACATTAATAAATTCTCAAATAATTTTTAACAACACAGCCTAGGAAATGCTGACACACAACATTACAAAAGAAAAAGCAGCATACAAACTCTGTTTTGCAAAAAGATCATGCTTTTCTTCTGTATCTATGCATAGAACCACACTTGGTTAGAAATATGGAAACATGTTTTAACATTGGTTACTTATGGTTAGTGAGCCTAAAGATGATCTGTATTTCTTCATATTTTCCATATGCTCTAGTATTTTTAGAAGGAATATATATGTATATTCTATAAATTGGGGAGGAAAAACTATTTTTAAGAATATTGGCTTCCTTGTAAAAAACTAATGAAATCTTGCCATCTGTAACAACATGGATGGATCTAGAAAGTATAATGCTAAGTGAAATAAGTCAGTCAGAGAAAGACAAATACCATACGATTTCACTCATGTGGAATTTAAGAAACAAAACAAATGAACAAAGGGAAAAAGAGACAAACTAAAAATAGACTCTTAACTATAGAGAACAAACTGATGGTTACCAGAGGAGAGGCAGGTGGGGTGATGGGTGAAATAGGTGATGGGGATTAAGAGTACACTCAACATGATGTGCATGGAGTAATGTACAGCATTGTTGAATCATTGTATTGTACACTTGAAACTAATATAACATTGTATTTTAACTATACTGGAATTAAATTTTTAAAAATAATAAAGTAGATAAGGAAATGCAAAAAAAAGAATACTGACTTTTAGTATCAAAAAAATTAGTACTCCCCCTTTTAAAATGAGCAGAGAATATGAATAGAAATTTTCCACAGAAGACATACAGATGGCCAGCAGGCACATGAAAAGATGCTCAACATCACTCATCATCAGGGAAATGCAAATCAAAGCCACCATGAGATATCACCTCACACCTGTCAAATTGGCTATTATCAAAAAGATTTAAAAAACAACATGTTTCGGTGAGGATGTGGAAAAAAGGGAACTCTTATGTACTATTGGTGGGAATGTAAATTAGTGTAGTCACTACAGAAAACAGTATGGGAAAAAAACTAAAAATAGAACTATCATATGATCCAGCAATTCTGCTTCTGGGTATTTAACTGAAGAAGGTGAAAATACCAACCCAAAGAGATATATGCACCCTTATGTTCATTGCAGCATCGTTTACAATATCCAGATATGGAAGCAACTCAGTGTCCATCAATAGATGAATGGATAAAGATGATATTACTCAGCTATAAAAAGAATGAAATCTTACCATTTGCAACAACATGGATGGACTTAGAGAATATTATGCTAAGTGAAATAAGTAAGTCAGAGAAAGACAAATACTCTATGATCTCATTTATATGTGGCATCTAAAAAACAAAATGAATGAAAAAAACAAAACAGAAACAGACTCATAGATACAAGAAACAAACTGTTGGCTATCAGAGTGGGGAAGGGTTGGGGGGTGGGAGAAAAAGGTGAAAGGGATTAAGAGGTACAAACTTCCAGTTATAAAATAAATAAGTCATGGGGATGTAATGTACAGCATAGATAGAGTCAATAATATTGTAATAACTTCCTAAA